>NC_079134.1:56027900-56373733 GCF_945859705.1 Episyrphus balteatus | reverse complement strand
ATAAATTAAAAAATTTTCACAGTTCGTTTTTATTTATTAATTAAATATTTAAAAAATAGTTTCTTATTACATAGAAGTAGTATTGGTTTGACATAGAGGCTCAATTATTAAAATAAATATATCTAAAATAAAGAAAAACCAAAAAATATGACCATAAACATAAAAAAAATTTAAAAAATGTCTTAACAAAAAATAAAAGTCATCCTATGGCTATGAAATATGAAAGAAATAAAATAAAAATAAACCAAGTTTGGTTAAATTAATATATGGTCATAAATAAAAGTAAATTAAATAAATATCAAACTAAAGAATTTATTTTTTGATTTGACGCTTCATAATATTCTTGGTCTGATTTAGGCATAAATATGAAAAGGCTTTTAATATCAATAATCTTATCCTTAGTTATCGCGTTAGATTTTTTAGTAATTTGAAGACATTGGCTGAATAAATTTACAGGAGTTGCTATGGTAGACTTTTTATATGTTTTAAATATTGATGAGCTTTTATATTCCACTTTTCTACCGCTCGCTTTATAATATAGTGTAAAAGTATCATCAGTATCATCAATTTGCAAAACAATAACGCAAATTTAGCGAAGAACTATGGCGCCTTAAAAAAATCATTTTCGACCAGCAGGTGTTTTTTGCGAGCGGGTGCAATAACAAAACTCACAGCAACCCTTTTTCACTTCGTTCACGACAACGCGCGTGAACGAAGAGGCGCCACGGGCTCGGCGCCCACGACTACAGTCGACTTGTTGAACTTGTGTGTTCGATACAAGATCAATAAGTATACAGCAATAAAACAGCAACCTTTTTTTCACTTTACTTCGTTGAAGACAGCGCGCGCGAACGAAGTGACAAGATGAATAAGTGTACAACAATAAAACAATAAAACTGCGACCTTTTTTCACTTCGCTCAAGACAACGCGCTTGAACGAAGCGGCGCCCGCGGCCGACGGTCGACTTCTTTATCTTGTGTTCGATAGAAGATCAACAAGTGTACATATTTATAAGCGGTACTTGTGACCGAGGATGAGGTCAAGTATCTAGCGGCAGGAACAAACGACAAGAACCATGACAAAATTAAATACAACATTTGAGATGTCTCTCAGATGCACATTTTTCTTCCTTGCACCTCTAGGAATAGTGCAAAACCTCAAGTAGCGCAAAGCTTAATGCAGCCCTTAGTTTTTAAATTCATTGTCCTTATAGCACATGAAGTCCTTATTTTCAATAAATACTTTTCCAGTAGGTTTATTATATTTGTTTATATTCTATTTGGGTCATATACCTACATACATGTAAGACAAAACAAGTTCGAAATTTTCTACCCTATCTGTTTTGTACGACGTACGACAAACCAATACTGAAGAAAAAAAAGCTGAAAAATACATAGAATTTTTGTCGTAAACGCCAAAAGTTGGCGCTTGCGACAAACCAACGCTAATCCGATGCTTATTTTGTGGATATACGACAAAATGCACACTAATTATCTCAGTAACGGTAAACGATAGGACAAATCTGATAACAGAAATGAAAAGAGAACGTTCTAAAACCTATTACTACATATCCAGTTTAAAAAAGTGCATTTTGGCGTTTACGACAAAACAACTCTCGGGCGACGATATCAATATGAATTTTAAATAATTCAAGGGAACTACCTGGTGGTATATAACTTAATAATATAGTAATATCGCAATCTTTATTTATTAAAACTCGCACAGCAAGTTGATCGACATCATGAATTGTTGTTGTAGAATTAAGTTTGATTTCATAGCAGGAGAATGATGAACTGACTGCAATTAATACACCGCCGCACAGTGGGGCATCTTGTATGGGAGACCGGAAAAAACTCAATTAAGACTAAACTACTGAACCAATTTTCATGAAATTTGCAGGAAAGGTAGCTAATAGCAAGACAAACCTACATCAATGACCACCCATAGCCACGTCCACTCAGAAAAAAATTATATTAAAAAATCTGAAATCAAATTTTTGCAGCTGTAAATGACTTACTTCCAATCGCTTTTTTAGAAAAATCAAATTCTTTTGAGTTTATTTGAACATTTTATTCATAAATACCGTTTAAATTTTACATAAATAAAAAAAAAATAAAAAATTTTCAAAAAAGGAAAAATATCCAAAAACGGTAGGTATGGCATTTTTTCAAAATTTAACTTTTTTGGAAACTTTTTTTTCCTTGGTTAGTTCTAAAATTTAAACGGCTACCAAGCCTAACCTTTTCCTTCAATTAGCGGAACATTCCATCAAATCATTCCATCCTTTTTTTGGAAACAAGTGGAACTAAAGATAAGAGAGGCTTCAAATAACCAGTTTTACTGTATTCCGATTCCGATAGTTATAAATAAAGCCAAAAAAGTGGCTTAGTGAAAAAAACATTTGTTTTAATAGGTAAATGTGCAATGCAGGTTTCATTAACACAAACTCCTGATCCCAACAGCGACTAAATTGGGCAAAACTTTAAAATTGTGGGTTTAAAATTTTTTTTTGCAATCTTATCAAAAATTTTGGGCTGTTTAGCAAAACGGACTTCACATTCAGATTCAGCATACCAAAATACATTTTGAAAGATTTGTCTGGCGAAAATAGCTGCATATTTCTTTTTTACCTTACCTTTTTTTTTGCTTTTTTGAATGACTTTTTCAGATTGAAATTGCTATAAAAACCGAATACGGACGTCTTCGGGTGAAAACTATTTGAAAACTATTGCTGAGATTTAACATTATCTAACGAAACCTATTCGCCAACAGAGGCAAACAGAGGAAGTAGTTAAAAACTTATGTGAACATAAAAAGTCACTAAAATGGAATGTTTTTTGTCAAAAAAATCGTATTCAATTCTTTTTCGCTAAACTAGTGTACCATATTGTTTGTCAATTTATTTTGAGCCTATTTACAAAAAAAGTTGGTTCAAACCTTGAAATTATACGGTAAATGGATCATTTTGAAACTACTTGTATTTTTATTAGTTTTCACTATTTTTCAACTTTGAGCGATAACCTCCAGGCCCACAATTTTTGTTTTGAAAAACAGTTTTCATTTTCTGATTCTTCAACTAATTTACTGTTAGAAACACGTGCAGTATCAAAATAAATCGTACTTCCGAAAGTTGGGTTTTTTCCGCCTTTTCCCCACTGTGCGCCGCCTCTTGTTAAATTGTTTTTTTCTTGGCATCTATCTTTGCGAAAGACAGAGTAGTTCAAATTGTTAAATAATTCTGAATTATGATATTTATCAGTAAGCCAAGTTTCACAAAAAGTATAAATATCGTATTGACAGGACGATGTATTGAGAAGAAGTTGATTGAGCTTTGTACGTAGACCACCAGTGTTTTGGTAATATAATGAGAATTTTTTTTGTTTGAAAGTTAATGTTGTTGTTGTAGAAAGAGAATGGGGAAATAAGGAAATGGGAATGGGAGAAACCGGTTTTATGCAGAGATACCCTTTGTGTATCTTTGTGGTTCAACCGAGTTACATGTTTTATACATTGTTAAAAAGGTATATTTATTTTCTATCAGAAACTGTAAGAAAATCGAAAATGGGTAACAAATTGTCGAAGCTAGAATTTTTTCAATGGGTGAAGGTCCAAAAAACCGTTTTTTTGCCCGTAACTCCAGATTTTGGGGGTGTTAGGAAATTTTCAAATACCGTTTCGTATTCAGTGCGACTAGCTCTACAAAACCTGATAGGTCTCCGCCCGCGTATATTTTGAGTGTTACACCGTGTTATTATTAGTTTTATTGTTGTTATTAATAACAGTTGAGAAACTGTCATTTTCATTAGGTGGAGACTCCGACTCTGAGTAAGACTGAGACGGAGATGACAATGGTAAAGGGATGGAATTATCATTAATCATTTGATTTTGATTTTGATTTAGTAAATTAATATCACTATTACCACCAGGTGAATTTTGAGAAACATTAATTAGAGGTTCGGGGAAAACAGAACCTAAAGGTTTTTTAGAATTTTCACTTTTTTCAGAGATTTCACTGTTTTGGATAAAGTTGAGAGATGGGTTCACCAAAGGAGTGTGAGAGATCAGAAAGGGCATTTCATTTAAATCGACACTTGGGTTCATTTCGATGGTTTTGTTTCTAGCACAATGGTTAACACATACTTTAGATTTTAAGAAAGACACATCATTCTGAAGGTCTCTGATTAATTGAAAAAGTTCATTAAAACGATGATCAAAGCAAGATTGGAATGAGGAGGTACATAAATTACATTTCCAGTAAAGTTTATTGCTAGCAATGAGATTAAATTCACTGTCTTCAATCTGCGTGCAATCTTTGTGAAAAGAATTGCCACAAAATAATTCGCACACAACACGGGGTTGATTGCGTTTAATAGCAAAGTCACATTTAGCACAATATAAAACCATAGTGGAGAACAATTATGAAAGCGTCTATATAGAATGAGAACTCAGTGACAACTGAGGAGATCTTTTAAGTTTTTCAACGTAATAATACTCTCAATGCAACTAATCGTCGTCATTCTCCAGTCCTTACAAAACTAAAAAAGAATGCCATAAAATCAGCCCGATTAATCTAGAAATTTTATCAAAGTTAATTGAAGTACAAAATTTTTTTATGCAGTTAGGATCCTTTGATGGAAAAGAATATGAAATCACAGTTTTACACCTAAATTTGATATGGCGTATCCCCGAAAATGACCCCTCACCCCTAGGTAGTAAGGAAAAAGTGATTTCAGTCGAATTTTATAAAATTTGAGTGTGTTGTAGTTCATGTGATGCTCATAACAACTATCTATGGGCGCAACCCTCTTGCATCGAGTATACCCCGTCTTAAGCCCCGATTGACTTCAAACTTGGTATGTAGCATTTTTTGGAGACTCTCCAGGGGGGTTTTTGGAATTTATTCAACGAAACTTTTTGTGAAGAAGCATTTATATAATTTTAATATAAGCCAAAAATAAAATTTAGAAAAAAATAATTTTTGGATTAAAAAAAAAAATTGAAATTTTTTTATTGAAAAATCAAATTTTCGAAAACGGGACAAAATGGCAAACCAATTTTATTTTAAAACTTTTTTTCCAAAAAATTATTTATACAAAATTAGTTTTTTTAAAAACGCATCTTTATTGGTATATCAATCAAAACTGCATACTTGTTTCTGAGGGCAATTTGATTTAAGATTTTGTTTTATGTTTTAAAAAAACGATTTTTATGTTTTATTTTTCTATATAAAAAGTCTTAAAAATTTAAGCAAGTTGAACTATAAGAGCAAGTTCGTGCGACCCAGTCGTGCATTTTATTACCCTTTTAATGGGGAGAGTACGATAACTTAGGCACCCAGAATTGATAACGGTTTTTTGTCGAGGAGTTGAATACACTGATACAATGGGATGATCTATTTTCCCCCTCTTCTTCCGTTTAGGTGGGAGGGGAAATTTTCTAAAAAAATTATTAAAAAACAACGGCAACACTTACAGATATGAATGATACCATTTTCAAAAGCGAGAACTGTACACTTAGTTTTAATTTATAAATCAAGTTATTTTTATGAATTGTTTTTGAAATAATTGATTTTAAAGTCAAAATTTTGGAAAAAAAAATTTAAAAAAACACTGAATAGGTACTCATTTTTTCTTGAGTGTGGATTTCAATACGAAATTGATCGATAATAGTGAGGGGCTTAGCAACAAAATCGTGCACTTTGTGATAAAAGGATGAAATTTACCTTGTTGGTAGTACCTACTCAATATAAGAGTTATTTTGAGATATTGGGCCACCTTGTATTCCATCCGGAAGGGTAGATATAAGAGTTTTTCTGTGTTGCACTCGATTTGTTGCATATCATAGTATAGGTAATGAAACATTTTTATTAATATGATACATGACTTTGAGGTATTTTTAAACGCCAAATCGAAGAAAACTAATACCAAAATGTCTCGACCATCATAAAAAGTTATTGGACTCTTTATGAATAGTCTTTTACTTAATGAGCAAGTGGTATGCTGATGAAATTTTGTATGGACGTTTGGGTTAATGGGTGTTTTTTTTTTAGGGAGAAAGAACACTACTTTCGAAATGGTGAAGACTTGGAAAATGTATGCATTTTTTTTAACTGCATACAAATTTTATACATGCTCTGAGAATCAAAAATAAAAAAAACTTTAATTATATTTACCATGGAATATTTAATTTCATGACAAACTTAAAGAGCTTGCTTTTATTTTTCATTGAATTTTCATACAAATGAAAGTTTTGAAGGAGTGAAGTGCATAAGTAGATAAAAGTATGAAAAATAATTGTGCAGTTTGTGATAAAGCGATCAAATTAATAGCATTGTTAATTCAATATATAACCCCCATTTTAAGATATTGGGCCACTAAATATTTTACCTAGAAGAGTAATTATAACGATGCACAGAAAGATAATTAAATTAATTTATGTAAAATTTGTTGTTATTAGAAGGCCCATATACATCATCTTAGGTAAAATATTATGAGGGTTATATATTGTAATAACAATCACAACAAAAACATTACTGTTAAAAAAAGAGCCAAGTTCTCCTATGTTGAAATTATGCTGGCACAAAAAGTACTGAGATGTAAAAGTGTACCAAGTTCTAAAGTTTGGGTTCAAATTCGTATCAATAAAATTTTGATTGTTCTCTTGACAATTTTTCTTAATTATCGATTTTTAAAGTTATTTCAAAAATTGCCAAGTAAACAATCAAATTTTATTGATACGAATTTGAACCCAAACTTTAGAACTTGGTACACTTTTACATCTCAGTACTTTTTGTGCCAGCATAATTTCAACATAGGAGAACTTGGCTCTTTTTTTAACAGTAATGTTTTTGTTGTGATTTCACTACTTTTTGCAAGGTATGGGTGTAGAATATAAAATCTCTATATTTGATGAAAATTCAGTGAAAATGGGTGGTTGAGACGCCGCCTGCCTGAAATTCTCAAACTTTAAATTTTTTCCTTTGTGTAAACTACCAGCTCCACCATTCTACCAAATTTCAAGATTCTACGACAATCAGAAGTGCTCTATAATAATTTATGAAAATTCAGCGGAAATGGGCGGTTGCCACGCCCCCTGGCTGAAATTCTCAAATTTAAAATTTTTTCCTTTGTATAAACTACCAGCTCTACCATTCTACCAAATTTCAAGATTCTACGACAATCAGAAGTGCTCTATAATAATTTATGAAAATTCAGCGGAAATGGGCGGTTGCCACGCCCCCTGGCTGAAATTCTCAAGTTTTAAATTTTTTCCTTTGTATAAACTAGTAGCTCTACTATTCTACCAAATTTCAAGATTCTACGACATTCAGAAGTGCTCTATAATAATTTATGAAAATTCAGCGGAAATGGGCGGTTGCCACGCCCCCTGGCTGAAATTCTCAAGTTTTAAATTTTTTCCTTTGTATTAACTACCAGCTCTACTATTCTACCAAATTTCAAGATTCTACGATAATCAGAAGTGCTCTATAATATATGATGAAAATTCAGCGGAAATGAGCGGATGCCACGCCCCCTGAATTGAAAATCTCAAATTTTCGATTTTCTCCTTTGTATACACCACAAGTCCTATCACCGTGTAAAATTTCAAGTTTCTACGATATCGGGAAGTTCTCCATAATTTTGATGATCTGTCAGTGAGTCAGTGAGTCAGTGAGTCAGTTACGGTTTTTGCGATTTTTGAAGCCCTATATCTCAGAAACTACTCATCGTAGGAGGCTGAAATTTTATGAGGAGTTTGGTTTTTACGAGCTCAACAAATGTAGTGAGTTTGAAATTTCTAGCATCTTTGGTGTGGAAGTTAGAGGGGGGTCGAAAATGGCCTGAGTTGTTTCCTGTAAATAAGGGTGTAGTGCCAAAGTTGCTAGAGAACTTGGCTGGGCACTACCGTGCCCCTTGATCATATTAATTTGATCCCTTTATCACAAACTGCACAATTATTTTTTATACTTTTACTTATGCACCTCACTCATTTAAAATATTTATTTGTATGAAAATTCAATAAAAAATAAAAGTAAGCTCTTTAAGTTTGTCATTAAAATAGAATATTCCATCGTAAATATAATAAAGTTTTTGTTTATTTTTGATTCTTTTACTATGTATGACATTTATATGCAGTTGAAAAAAATGCACAAATTTTCCATGCGGTGCAATGGTACCATTTCAAAAGTGTTCTTTCCCGCAAAAAAAACACCCTTTATTTTAGTGGACATATTTTATTATTTTTTCTATGGTATATGAAACGTCCTTACAAAATTTTATCAGCCTACCACTTTTTTCAAAGAGCAATTGGTAATATTCTGATTCTTGCTCTTTAAGTGAAATACTATTCATAAAAAGTCCAATAACTTTTTACATGATGGTTGAGACATTTTGGTATTAATTTTATTCGATCGGGCGTTAAAAATCGCGAAATCATGAAAAAAACCTCGAAATCATGTATCATATTAATAAAAATGTTTCATTACCTATACTATGATATGCAACAAATCGAGTGTAACACAGAAAAACTCTTATATCTACCCTTCCAGATGGAACACAAGGTGGCAAAATATCTCAAAATAACTCTTATATTGAGTACTACTAATGATTTAAAATTCATACTTTTATCACAAAGTGCACGATTTTGTTGTTAAGCCGCCCCACTATATCTGCTCTCGTAAATAGAGCATATTCAATCTGTGACGGTGATCATCTTAAAGAACAGTTAAAATACATTGACCCCACTCTTTTGTAAAATGGTTACAATTTGAAACAACAAAATTCACCACAACTTAGTGAAAAACGAGCCTTTCTTCTGTACCGAAAAGGAGTTTCCGAATCATTAGGAAGAATTTTATCTAAACATGATAGCTCTTTTCCAACTACCAGCGAAAATTCGCCAACTTTTAAGATCCCCAAAAGATAAAATTCAATTTCGAAATCCTGGAGTGCAATTTCTACAAGGTTAAAGGAACATATAAAATACAAAAGAACGAAGTGACAAAATAAGCTATTTGTGAGCATTTGGCTCACAGATTCGATCAAGCCAAATCCATCTCCACCGAACGTTACTATACACCCAGATTGGTAAGACAAGCAATCGAAATTTAAATGCACTCTAACTTCATTCCCGACCAAAGTTTTAATCTTTCTTCTGCTTGGCATCCTCTGCTTAACACAATAAAGCTTAACAGAAAACACACAGAAAACAAAAATCAAAACAATTTGCAGGCTGATGTTACAACAAGATCACTGATTAACAGTAATAAAGTTTTTTTCTAATGAATTTAGGTATAAATAAAGTATTTTGGATTTGTAGGTATACACTGAAAAATATTAGTGAATTCTGATATTTTTCAATATCAATAAATATTTGATAGTTAAAATGTCACGGTAAATCTGTTTAATTGATAATAAAATATCAATTTTTTGTCAATTTTTTTTTTTTTAATTAAAACAGTCAATTATTTTCACAAAACTAGTTTTACATAAAAGACGATAAAAGCTAGACGGCAGACGGACACTAACGGGCAGACATTTTTTTTGTTTTTGCTTTTTGACATCTTCATCTTTAATATGATACCAAAAATGTTACCGAATAACACCGAATGATATCACAAAAGGTCCATTAAAAAAGCAGAAAAATAAAAAAAGAACTGCCTTCTACTTACATTTAAAATAAATTCATTTTACAATGAATTAAAGCTTCAAATGCAATGAATGTACTTTTTAAATAAAGTACACACCTGCAGCTGAAACTTCCATAACAAGAATTTTATGTAAAACAATAAGAAAAAAAAATCTATATTATGAACCTGAACTTTGCAGACAATTTGTCTGCTGTGGTTTGGACAGCAACCAAAGTCGCAAAACTGATTTTGAAAAATTAAACGCCAATCGCTTTGTTAAATCAAAATCTAGGGGCGATATTTTTTAGTTTTTTTTTTTATTTGTCTTAACAAAAAAGTTATGGCCAAAAACGCAAAAAACACCAAAAAATTAATTGAAAATTATTCATAGCTATAAGTGTTGCTTTTGTTTTTTAATAATTTTTTGTATTTTATGTAATTTTTTTTAGAAAATCACTCCTCCCACCCACACGGGGGAGGGGGGGAGAAAGGCCATCCCTCCTATAGAAAAAAATTATTGTATTGAACTCCTCTACAAAAGACCGTAATCAATTCTGGGCGCCTAAGTTATCGTACTCTCCCTATTATTAAAAGGGTAAAAACGGTGTAAAAAAGGAGGTTAGAAGGGGGCTTACGCCTTATCAAAATTTTGGTGCAAGATTGGGTTACATATTCTACTCCATTAAAGGAACCTAACTGCACCAAAAAATTTTGTACTTCAATTAACTTTGATTTATAGTGAATTTTTGTCTAGAATGATCGGGCTAAATGCCCACGCAAAAAAATTTGACAGTTCATTTGCTTTCTACTCTCTGGTCTTGCGATGCCGATAAATTTATCGCCTATGCATATGGGCGTGTTACAAAAATTTTAAATAAACCCATTTTATTGCACAGTTTTTGAAAAATTAACTTTAAAAACCAAAATTTAAAAAAAATGGAAAAAAAAATTCCAACTAATTTTTTTAAAAATTTTATGTATGTAATTAAAAACTTATTTAGTTTTTAAAATACGATGATTATTTTTTTTGATATAGGTATTTGAATCTCAAATATATATTACAAAGGAATATGGAGAAAAAACCCAGCACCGATACGAATGACACCTATGTGGCTTCAAAGGGTATCAATAGTAGATAACAAATAAAATTTCAAATGAATTTTCAAAAATATCTTGTCATTTTCGAGAAATTAACGAAATACAAAAACTACTTTATGTTTTGTGTGACCAATTTTTTACTGAATATTTGTAGATTTATATTTAGTATTTCGGGCTGTTTTGGTCAATTGATTTTAAATGCAAATAAAAAACTTTATTCCATCTATTACCCAACGTTTCGTCGCTACTCACGACTTCTTCAGGGGTTGTTTTAAGATCTTTATTTAACATTATGAGAAAAACATTTTTTTGTTTATTATTTTATACAATTTGTCTAATTTAAAACAAAAAAAAAGAAAACTTACATGTTGTTTTTGTTGTTGTTGTATTTTTATTTTACATTGTTTTTTTGTTTTGTTTTTTAAATCTTATTTTTATTTCGTTTGAAAAAGAAAAATGAAAATGAAAGAAAAATATTTAAACTATTTAATAAATTAACATTAAAAACAAGAGACTAATAAATTAAAAAGACAAACATATTATCAAAGTGTAGTTCAGGTACTTATTTTATTGCTAATGCGTAGCTTACAATGGTGTTGTCTCGATCTTCTTGAGTGTTCATCGTTCTTTTTATTTTTTGTTGTATGCGCAAGCTTTCAAGAGTATACCTCGTCGTCATTCAATAAGTCAAATGCCACACTCAGGAACATTTTCACGAACACCAAAGCTCCGATTGAAAAGAACCAACAACACAACGTTGTGAGGTTTGCTGCGGGGGGACAGAAGGGGAGACGTGCAATTTGACTTACATCGGAACAACAAAAAGACAACTGGGTATAAGATTGACGCAGCACAAAGCGGACATAAAAAAGAAGAAACCATCAACAGGGCTATCCAGAGATACCCAAAGGAGATGGGAAACTTTCGTACGTTTTACCCCCCAAAACCCATTTGTTTATTTCGTGTTGTTGTAATCTCTTTTGTATTCGTGAATAAATGTGAAAAACACACATAGTGTAGCCACGGTGTTTTTCCGCACACCTAAGCAAAAATGTCAATTTTTCACGCATACTTCGCCAAAAATGTATATTTTTTCACGCATACTTATCCAAAAATGTCTAAAGCAGCTTGTAGGCAAACCGCGTATGACGTCAGAAGTTTCTCATCTCTTTTGGGTATCTCTGGGGCTATCACAACATATAATTGATAGCGGCCACATACCAAATTTCGATGATGTAAGAGTACTCGACAAAGAGAAGAGAATGACGACGAGGTATACTCCTGAAAGCTTGCGCATACAACAAAAAATAAGAAGAACGATGAACACTTAAGAAGATCGAGACAACACCATTCATTGTAAGCTACGCATTAGCAATAAAATAAGTACCTGAACTACACTGTGATAATTTATGTTTGTCTTTTTAATTTATTAGTCTCTTGTTTTTAATGTTAATTTATTAAATAGTTTAAATATTTTTCTTTCATTTTCATTTTTCTTTTTCAAACGAAATAAAAATAAGATTTAAAAAACAAAACAAAAAAACAATGTAAAATACAAATACAACATCAACAAAAACAACATGTAAGTTTTCTTTTTTTTTGTTTTAAATTAGACAAATTGTATAAAATAATAATAATACAGTAAAATAAGGAGAAAAAAGGGGTAAATCTCGGAATGAATGTTAGTAGAAATTTTTTTTGCTCAATATCTTCCTTTTGCCATTATATAACATATCTCAAAAGTCTAGAAAAATCTCATCTCCGCTTGTCGCGATTTCAAGGTCAAATCGCGAAATGGAGATTTTCAAAATTAGCAAAAATAGGCTATGGTATTATATACACATATGATACATGATTTCAAGGTATTTTTTAATGCTGATTCCAAAAAATCTAAAATCAAAACAATCTGACGTCTCTGGAAAAAGTTATACCTGTTTTTCATCTGTCAACCCATATTATTATACAAGTTGCAAACTTACTACCGAAAAACCCTTAAAAGTTATGGTAGAGGAACCAAATTTTGCATGAAGGTTTTCATATCCATTATTATTATGAATCAAAAAAAAATGCAATGAAAAAAACATTCATATCTATGAAAAATTGGTATTTTTCGAAAAAAGGGGACATTTTGGGATATGCACTAAAAAACATCCTGGTACAATCTTGGAATGAGTGCCAATAGGCTAATTTTTTTGTTTCTATCTTTGTTTGGATATTCTATATCTTATGTCAAAAATCTAAAAAAAATCTCATGTCCGCAAGTCTTAATTTTCCTGGTTTGAAGATAAGGTGCAGATTTTAAAAAATTGAAAAACAACACTTCAGATATTTGTGTCAGATCAACATGAATAAGGTGCATTACTTTTTAGGGATGGTCAGGTTGACTTATTGTGAGTTTTTTTGGAATAAGTGTTAAAAAATACCCTTATCATGTCGCTTATGTTGGTATACATATACAAATTTAAACTTTTCTTGCTAATTCTTTTAAGTCTGCACCTAACTTAGTTTAACCTCCAAAATCAGAACTTGCGGACATGAGATTTTTTTTTAGATTTTATTTTTTGTATTTTATGTAATTTTTTTTAGAAAATCACTCCTCCCACCCACACGGGGGAGGGGGGGAGAAAGGCCATCCCTCCTATAGAAAAAAATTATTGTATTGAACTCCTCTACAAAAGACCGTAATCAATTCTGGGCGCCTAAGTTATCGTACTCTCCCTATTATTAAAAGGGTAAAAACGGTGTAAAAAAGGAGGTTAGAAGGGGGCTTACGCCTTATCAAAATTTTGGTGCAAGATTGGGTTACATATTCTACTCCATTAAAGGAACCTAACTGCACCAAAAAATTTTGTACTTCAATTAACTTTGATTTATAGTGAATTTTTGTCTAGAATGATCGGGCTAAATGCCCACGCAAAAAAATTTGACAGTTCATTTGCTTTCTACTCTCTGGTCTTGCGATGCCGATAAATTTATCGCCTATGCATATGGGCGTGTTACAAAAATTTTAAATAAACCCATTTTATTGCACAGTTTTTGAAAAATTAACTTTAAAAACCAAAATTTAAAAAAAATGGAAAAAAAAATTCCAACTAATTTTTTTAAAAATTTTATGTATGTAATTAAAAACTTATTTAGTTTTTAAAATACGATGATTATTTTTTTTGATATAGGTATTTGAATCTCAAATATATATTACAAAGGAATATGGAGAAAAAACCCAGCACCGATACGAATGACACCTATGTGGCTTCAAAGGGTATCAATAGTAGATAACAAATAAAATTTCAAATGAATTTTCAAAAATATCTTGTCATTTTCGAGAAATTAACGAAATACAAAAACTACTTTATGTTTTGTGTGACCAATTTTTTACTGAATATTTGTAGATTTATATTTAGTATTTCGGGCTGTTTTGGTCAATTGATTTTAAATGCAAATAAAAAACTTTATTCCATCTATTACCCAACGTTTCGTCGCTACTCACGACTTCTTCAGGGGTTGTTTTAAGATCTTTATTTAACATTATGAGAAAAACATTTTTTTGTTTATTATTTTATACAATTTGTCTAATTTAAAACAAAAAAAAAGAAAACTTACATGTTGTTTTTGTTGTTGTTGTATTTTTATTTTACATTGTTTTTTTGTTTTGTTTTTTAAATCTTATTTTTATTTCGTTTGAAAAAGAAAAATGAAAATGAAAGAAAAATATTTAAACTATTTAATAAATTAACATTAAAAACAAGAGACTAATAAATTAAAAAGACAAACATATTATCAAAGTGTAGTTCAGGTACTTATTTTATTGCTAATGCGTAGCTTACAATGGTGTTGTCTCGATCTTCTTGAGTGTTCATCGTTCTTTTTATTTTTTGTTGTATGCGCAAGCTTTCAAGAGTATACCTCGTCGTCATTCAATAAGTCAAATGCCACACTCAGGAACATTTTCACGAACACCAAAGCTCCGATTGAAAAGAACCAACAACACAACGTTGTGAGGTTTGCTGCGGGG
Organism: Episyrphus balteatus; assembly: GCF_945859705.1. NCBI lineage: Eukaryota > Metazoa > Arthropoda > Insecta > Diptera > Syrphidae > Episyrphus > Episyrphus balteatus. The sequence continues at coordinate 56,358,994 of NC_079134.1, read as the reverse complement.
GGACAGAAGGGGAGACGTGCAATTTGACTTACATCGGAACAACAAAAAGACAACTGGGTATAAGATTGACGCAGCACAAAGCGGACATAAAAAAGAAGAAACCATCAACAGGGCTATCACAACATATAATTGATAGCGGCCACATACCAAATTTCGATGATGTAAGAGTACTCGACAAAGAGAAGAGAATGACGACGAGGTATACTCCTGAAAGCTTGCGCATACAACAAAAAATAAGAAGAACGATGAACACTTAAGAAGATCGAGACAACACCATTCATTGTAAGCTACGCATTAGCAATAAAATAAGTACCTGAACTACACTGTGATAATTTATGTTTGTCTTTTTAATTTATTAGTCTCTTGTTTTTAATGTTAATTTATTAAATAGTTTAAATATTTTTCTTTCATTTTCATTTTTCTTTTTCAAACGAAATAAAAATAAGATTTAAAAAACAAAACAAAAAAACAATGTAAAATACAAATACAACATCAACAAAAACAACATGTAAGTTTTCTTTTTTTTTGTTTTAAATTAGACAAATTGTATAAAATAATAATAATACAGTAAAATAAGGAGAAAAAAGGGGTAAATCTCGGAATGAATGTTAGTAGAAATTTTTTTTGCTCAATATCTTCCTTTTGCCATTATATAACATATCTCAAAAGTCTAGAAAAATCTCATCTCCGCTTGTCGCGATTTCAAGGTCAAATCGCGAAATGGAGATTTTCAAAATTAGAAAAAATAGGCTATGGTATTATATACACATATGATACATGATTTCAAGGTATTTTTTAATGCTGATTCCAAAAAATCTAAAATCAAAACAATCTGACGTCTCTGGAAAAAGTTATACCTGTTTTTCATCTGTCAACCCATATTATTATACAAGTTGCAAACTTACTACCGAAAAACCCTTAAAAGTTATGGTAGAGGAACCAAATTTTGCATGAAGGTTTTCATATCCATTATTATTATGAATCAAAAAAAATGCAATGAAAAAAACATTCATATCTATGAAAAATTGGTATTTTTCGAAAAAAGGGGACATTTTGGGATATGCACTAAAAAACATCCTGGTACAATCTTGGAATGAGTGCCAATAGGCTAATTTTTTTGTTTCTATCTTTGTTTGGATATTCTATATCTTATGTCAAAAATCTAAAAAAAATCTCATGTCCGCAAGTCTTAATTTTCCTGGTTTGAAGATAAGGTGCAGATTTTAAAAAATTGAAAAACAACACTTCAGATATTTGTGTCAGATCAACATGAATAAGGTGCATTACTTTTTAGGGATGGTCAGGTTGACTTATTGTGAGTTTTTTTGGAATAAGTGTTAAAAAATACCCTTATCATGTCGCTTATGTTGGTATACATATACAAATTTAAACTTTTCTTGCTAATTCTTTTAAGTCTGCACCTAACTTAGTTTAACCTCCAAAATCAGAACTTGCGGACATGAGATTTTTTTTTAGATTTTTGAGGGTAGTTAAAGAATATCCAAACAAAGATTAAAATGAAAAAAATTAGCCTATTAGCACTTATTCCTAAGATGAATAAGAATCTTTTTAGTGCATATCCTAAAATTTGCCCCTCTATCAAAAAATACCATTATTTCGTAGGTATATATATTTTTTGTAATGGATTGTTTTGATTTTTAATAATGATGGATTATAAAATCTTCATGCAAAATTTGGTTCCTCTACCATAACTTTTAAGGTTTTTTCGGCAGTAAGTTTGCAACTGTTATAATAATATGAGTTGACAGATGAAAAACAGGTATAACTTCTTCCATAGACGTCAGATTGTCTTGATTTTAGATTTTTTGGAATCAGCATTAAAAAATACCTTGAAATCATGTATCATATGTGTATATAATACCATAGCCTATTTTTGCTAATTTTGAAAATCTCCATTTCGCGATTTGACCTTGAAATCGCGACAAGCGGACATGAGATTTTTCTAGACTTTTGAGATATGTTATATAATGGCAAAAGGAAGATATTGAACAAAAAAAATTTCTACTAACATTCATTCCGAGGTTAAACCCTTATTTGACTGGATTATAAACAAAAAAATGTTTTTCTCATAATGTTAATAGCCCAGGGAAATTAGCATTTTTCGCGGGACAAAATTTATTTCATGGAATGTGTTCGGGTGGTTGCCCTTATCATAAAAGTCAATTTGTTGGGAAAATTGGAGGTTGGGAACAGCCGCCATCTTGGAAAAGAGATTGGTATCGTTTTTATTGAATAGCTCCATTGTTATTCATTTTAACAAAAACTGTCAAAGGTAAGACTTATAAAATTATCTAAAAAATGATATACAAAACAATTCCGTGAGTTGATTAAATAAAATTTTACAGTTGGTCAAAGTGCGGGTTTGTATCGCAAGGTTGGGACAAAATGACATTTGTTCATATATCTGACGAACTTTTGATTTGTTTGGATAATTCTTCAAGAATGAATTATAGTACTTTTAATTACCTATAAAATGAGCCCACAATCGTTATTGTAACCATCGTATTGTAGAAGTAATCCAACTCCGAAACTCTCCATGTACTAGTCAAAAGTGAGAAAAAAGCTAGTTTTTTGCAAGTAGGCCGAGAAGATGTTTAACCAAAATACAAGTACGCAGTTTTGCAGCCATACGCGTGTTAATGTCGATTTCAAAGGTCTGACAACTCTAATTTTGTGCTTTATACGGTTTTTGGGGGGTTAAATAACTTAAGTTTTCCACTTAATGTGAATGGGCTAAATTTATACTTTTTGAAATTATAAATATACAAGCTGGTGCTTTATTATTTTTCCTAAATCTAGACACCCCAATCTTCAGGATGCGACCAATAGAACTCAAGATATAAGCCGTTTATACGATTATGTTTTAGAGGCTTTTTTGTTTCGATTTTTGTTAGTTTATTTGAATTGAAAAGCCTGATATGGTTAGTTAAAAAAGCTTATATCGTGAGTTCTATTAACCCCATAGCAAAGATTGAGGTGTCCAGATTTAGGAAAAATAAAAGAACATCAGCTTGTATATTTATAATTTCAAATAGTATAAATTTAGCCCATTCACGTTAATTGGAAAACTTACGTTATTTAACCCCCCAAAAACCGTATAAAGCACAAAATTAGAGTTGTCAGACCTTTGAAATCGACATTAACACGCGTATGGCTGCAAAACTGCGTACTTGTATTTTGGTTAAACATCTACTCCCAAAATTTTCTCGGCCTACTAGCAAAAAACTAGCTTTTTTCTCACTTTTGACTAGTACATGGAGAGTTTCGGAGTTGGATTACTTCTACAATACGATGGTTACAATAACGATTGTGGGCTCATTTTATATGTAATTATAAGTACTATAATTCATTCTTGAAGAATTATCCAAACAAATCAAAAGTTCGTCAGATATATGAACAAATGTCATTTTGTCCCAACCTTGCGATACAAACCCGCACTTTGACCAACTGTAAAATTTTATTTAATCAACTCACGGAATTGTTTTGTGTATCATTTTTTAGATAATTTTATTGTTGATAAGTCTTACCTTTGACAGTTTTTGTTAAAATGAATAACAATGGAGCTATTCAATAAAAACGATACCAATCTCTTTTCCAATATGGCGGCTGTTCCCAACCTCCAATTTTCCCAACAAATTGACTTTTATGATAAGGGCAACCACCCGAACACATTCCATGGAAAAAATTTTGTCCCGCGAAAAATGCGATTTCATGCCCATATTTTGACTAATTTCCCTGAGCTATAAATAAAGATCTTAAAAAATCCCCTGAAGAAGTCGTGAGTAGCGACGAAACGTTGGGTAAAAGATGGAATAAAGTTTTTTATTTGCATTTAAAATCAATTGACCAAAACAGCCCGCAATACCAAATATAAATCTACAAAAACTCCTTTTTTCTAAGAAACCTGTTTATTTTTTGTTTTTAAGGGGCTGCACTTGTTGATAAATTAATTTATGAAACATTAACTTTTCGTCTATTATTTTTTAAACATTCAGACTTAAATGACGATACAACAAAGTGACACAGTATTGGATTAACCCTGAATTGATCAACTTTTTTCATTGATAATACCTGAAAACTTACCTTTAGCTCAGGGAAATTAGTCAAAATATAAGCATGAAATCGCATTTTTCGCGGGACAAAATTTTTTTCATGGAATGTGTTCGGGTGGTTGTCCTCATCATAAAAGTCAATTTGTTGGGATAATTGGAGGTTGGGAACAGCCGCCATCTTGGAAAAGAGATTGGTATCGTTTTTATTGAATAGCTCCATTGTTATTCATTTAAACAAAAATTGACAAAGGTACGACTTATTAACAATAAAATTATCTAAAAAATGATGTACAAAACAATTCCGTGAGTTGATTAAATAAAATTTTATAGTTGGTCAAAGTGCGGGTTTGTATCGCAAGGTTGGGGCAAAATGACATTTGTTCATATAACTGAGAAACTTTTGATTTGTTTGGATAATTCTTCAAGAATGAATTGTAGTACTTATAATTACCTATAAAATGAGCCCACAATCGTTATTGTAACCATCGTATTGTAGAAGTAATCTAACTCTGAAACTCTCCATGTACTAGCCAAAAGTGAGAAAAAAGCTAGTTTTTTGCTAATAGGCCGAGCAAATTTTGGGAGTAGAGGTATAACCAAAATATAAGTTCGCAGTTTTGCAGCCATACGCGTCTTAATATGGATTTCAAAGGTCTGACAACTCTAATTTTGTGCTTTGTACGGTTTTCGAGGGGTTAAATAACGTAAGTTTTCCACTTAATTTGAATGGGCTAAATTTATACTATTTGAAATTATAACTATAAAAGCTGATGCTCTATCATTTTTCCTAAATCTGGACACCCCAATCGTGAGTATGTGGCAAATAGAACTCATGATATAAGCCAGTTATGAGATTATGTTTCAGAGACTTTTTTGTTTAGATTTTTGTTTGTTTATTTCAATTGAAAAGCCTGATATGGTAAGTTAAAAAAGCTTATATCGTGAGTTCTATTAACCCCATCGCCGAGATTGAGGTGTCTAGATTTAGGGAAAATAATAGAGCATCAGCTTGTATATTTATAATTTCAAATAGTATAAATTTAGCCCATTCACATTAACTGGAAAACTTACGTTATTTAACCCCCCAAAAACCGTATAAAGCACAAAATTAAAGTTGTCAGACCTTCGAAATCGACATTTACACGCGTATGGCTGCAAAACTGCGTACTTTTGTTTTGGTTATACCTCTACTCCCAAAATTTTCTCGGCCTACTAGCAAAAAAACAGCTTTTTTCTTACTTTTGACTAGTACATGGAGAGATTCGGAGTTAGATTACTTCTACAATACGATGGTGACAATAACGATTGTGGGCTCATTTTATAGGTAATTATAAGTACTACAATTCATTCTTGAAGAATTATCCAAACAAATCAAAAGTTTGTCAGATATATGAACAAATGTCATTTTGTCCCAACCTTGCGATATAAACCCGCACTTTGACCAACTATAAAATTTTATTTAATCAACTCACGGAATTGTTTTGTACATCATTTTTTAGATAATTTTATTGTTAATAAGTCTTACCTTTGTCAATTTTTGTTTAAATGAATAACAATGGAGCTATTCAATAAAAACGATACCAATCTCTTTTCCAAGATGGCGGCTGTTCCCAACCTCCAATTATCCCAACAAATTGACTTTAATGATGAGGACAACCACCCGAACACATCCCATGAAAAAAATTTTGTCCCGCGAAAAATGCGATTTAATTTACTAATTTCCCTGGGCTACTTAGAATTTTCTTAGTAGGTATGCATAAAAAAAAGAAAAATCAATGATGTGGTAATGTTTTTTTCTAGGTACATACCATCTTTATTTAAATAACGGCATTGTTGATGCACTTCATTTTGGAGTTGGCTCACGAGGTTAGGGTCTGCAGGAATTTCGAATCTTATACATCCAAATCAAAAAGCCATCCAAGATACCAATCAGTTTATGTTACGAGTATCACCCACTTCCTCATAATTCCAGTGGGTCCTTTGTATATCATGTACATTTTTACCATAAACAAGCTAATTGAAAATTCATTTGAAATTTCATTTGTTATCTATCTACTATTGATACCCTTTCAAGCCACATAAGTGTCATTCGTATCGGTACTGGGTATTTTAGCCATATTCCTTTGTAATATATATTTGAGATTGAAATACCTATATCAGAGATTTTTTTTCCAAAATGTGCTAGTTACTTTAATACTTTAATTTTTTCAATTTTACACTATCAAGCTTTGTTTTTGGTAATTTAATTCAATTTTCTAGCTAATTTTCAATCATGTGTTGAAAACCAGATGCTTAAATATGGTACAGTTTTTGAAAAATTTATTTTTAAACTCAAAATTTTTAACAAAAAAATTTTTTTTTTACTTTATTTTTTATTTAATTTTTGGATATCTGCACTGCTTTTGGTAATTAAATTCAATTGCTTTATTAATTTTAAATCAATTCCTGAAAACCAGATGCTTAAATGTCATAGTTCTTGAAAAAATAAATTTTAAGCTAAAAATTTTAATTTTTAACTGTATTTGTTTCTTCTAATTTTACAATATGAATCAAGAAAGAAACTGAAAAGTTGTTCATCGCCGACCGTAGAGTAGGGTGTCCATTTGGGACCTTAATAAAAAGAGAACATTTTACTCTAGAACCTTTAAAAAAAGAGGACTTAAAACAAAAAAAAAAAACAAAGAACAAAAAAGAGAGTAATTGATAAGAAAACGCAAAAGCTAACGTCACATAAGCAGAACAAATTTATTTTTCCTAAAGAGTTACTTAAAAGTAGTGGATCTGGGACACAGGAATTACGTTAAAAATGATCAAATCTTTTCAAAGAAGAACGCGTCCATATTCTCAGTTATTGTAAATCTTTTGAATGGATGTTTAACTTCTCTAGAGAAGTAAACTTTGGAATGACTGCACAAGTCAGCTTTTTGACGAGCCACAATTTATTTAAATTTTTAAGAAGTACTTAGATAAAAAGATCGAGCTGAAAGGCAATTAAACTGAGATCCGTGTAGAAAAAGAAATTATAAAATATGTAGATCGAAAACGAAAAACAGAACATCTCTTTTGAATTTAAATGCGATGAACACTTTACCTTAACTGTGAGTGGGCAGAGTTTGAGAGTTGAAACAACGAGATAGATAATCGTAACAATCTTGAAAAACTATGGACGAAAATAAAAAAAGATACTAAAAAGAGGACATTTGAAAAATAGAGAACAAAAAAAGAATACTATGAAAAAAGAGAGTGTAAAAAAGATCAGAGTTGAAAAAGAGAACATGTTCTCTTTAAAAGAGATGTTCTGGAAACCCTACCGTAGAGTCTGAGTGAGATATCAAATCTCTCAATAAAAATTACCACTATATATAATATTTTCTATCAAATAATTTAAAAAAAATTAGCTCTCTACGACCCACACGAGCCGAGTTATTATAATTTTAAGAAAGCATCATTCCGTAAGAAAATTTAAAAAAATTTCCCTTGTTTATGAGTCGAATAATAGTTCTCAGTGAGAGGGGTTGTTTTCATTGTTTCTTGTTAAAAGATGATTATTTGTCTCATGTTTTTCGTTGGGCATTTGGAACTTTTTTAAAAAAATAATTTCTCGGCTCGTGTGGGTCGTAGAGAGCTAATTTTTTTTTTTAATTGTAGATAATTTAAAGTACTACAACAGTAATTTATTTGTTTAGCCAATACTTGCACCGTTTACAAAATAATAAGGCAAGAGTTTGCTAAACAAAAAAACGTCTTTGACTTAATATTACTTATTTTTTATTTGTTTCAACAAAAATAATGTGCACCAAATCGATAGAAAATGTTGTAACGAACAATTAATAGCTTTATTTTTTGCCGTAAGACACTCTGAAGCCGAGTTATTCCCAAAAAACGATATTTTTGGGTGTTTTCGCACCGGTTTTGCATGCGTTCATTTATCAATTTCTTGGCCATCTTTGGTAAAAAAGAGCTGATTTTTTTCTGTAAAATGCAGGACATGAATAGGGCTACAAAATAGATTAGAAAAATGTCAATCATGATATAAGCTTTTTTCGAAATAATGACAAAAATGTATTTTTTAACAACAAGAATTTGACTTTAAATGGCTGCCATTTTGTATTTACTCACTCAAATACAATGAAATTACATACAACGATAGAAAATATTATAAGGAAGAGATTGTATGTTTATTTTTTGGTCTACGACAATCTGGAGCAAAGATATTAGCTTAGAAGTAAAATATCCCAAAAATGCATTTTTGCGAATAACTCCGCAGGTGGTGAGAAATTGGGTTTAAGCCTTTTAAATATACCCCTATCGATCCATGAATTAAAAACTGACAGTGCCTCTCTGCGCAAGGTCAAATGACGCTTTGACTGGAGTACTCCTCGTGATGGCTAAAATAAATTAACATTTAAGCAAGCTTCGTTACACAATATAGTCCAGTAAATAAAGGAGTTTTACCCTACAAAAGGTCCGGTAGTTCTAAAATATAATTTCCTACGAAAATGACGTTGGTAGTATTTTATACAACCAAAAACAACGAAGTTATGAAGCTTCCAAAAACATAAAATTTTGGATTTTGCAATATTTTCAGTTTTTTGTCACTTAACAGTGCTATAACTCTTTAACAATTGACTTTTACGAAAAAGTCTTCATAATCAATCTTATAGACAATTTAATTACCTAAAATAAAATGCAAACCATTTTGCTTTTGTGAATCAAATAACCGAGTTAGGGCTAAAATAGTAAAAAAGTATTTTTGATAGTTTTCGACACTTTTTGAATTATCCATTAAATGAAGGATTTGTATCGCACAAAAGGTCGGGTGGTTCTTATTTTATATTTAAACAGGTTTTAATGGTAGATTGAAAAAAAATTCATAGCCACTCCCCCTCCGCCCCCTAACCATACTCCAAAAACCAATTCTGCATTTTTTCAGTTATAGGAAGTTTCATACATGAGTTGATGAGTTGACAAGTACTATTGAAGGAGGTCCAGCCTTATTTTTTGGTCCTTAGGAACAAAAAATTGGCGACGTCCCCTAGAATGGTTCCAAATCAGGAAAAAAAGACCTAATTTTTTCAAATTTTTATTCCTAACCCTTCCTGACCATATTTCATTAAGAAGTTTATATCAAAAATCCGCCATTTACCCAACACTGGACACAGAATATCGCCGTGCTATAGTAATTTCTTATCAAAATAGGGCCAGGAATTGTCAGAGATAAAAATTTGAAAAAAATAGGACCACCCTAATATACAACTATCAATCGATAGTTGATACAAATTAAATTTTAATATCTTATTACTTAATTAAAAAAAGTTTTGAAAGCAGAGAATGGTCCTAGACGTTATAAAGAAATCTAATTACAAAATTCCAGTTGACCAGTTTTCCTATAATTTTGGTTTAAAAATCCCAAATTTCAGTATTAATTTATCAACAATCGATTGACAGTTGTAAGTCACAATACGGGTGATTATAAAATTGATAATAGAACAGTCAAATCCTGTTTGCCTAAGAAGTATGGAGAAGGTTAAAAGGTTGAGAGTAGTCAAAGCAACTGCAAGCACAGTTTTGGAAGTCATTCGGTCATAAGTTTACAATACAGATGAGTACCCATCCTCTATTTTTTGAAACTGTAATACTGAAGAATAAGAGTGGATAAATGGAAAAGGAAATGTTTGACCTTATCCCATGCTGTTAAAGCTGCTGCTCGTCCCCGATCCTTCCTTTCCCACCTTCTAACAGGAATAAGTGTATATGTATAGGAAGGTCCTAAGCTTCTTATTGATATGATTACATCCCTTGGCTTTTCATCAAGTCACCACGAGGCGCAGCTACTTGAAGTTTCTACTATCATGCAACCACAACCACCCCTGTACGGATGCTTTCTTCCAGTTGCGCCAGAATTAGTATCTAAAGCAGGTACCATAGAGCTTCAAAAATTTTTGAGGAAGACATCGACTTACTATACCTAGAGCCGAGAACGTGTACCTTCGAAAACCTGGGAGGATCAATTTATCTGATGAATTCTCATTTTTCACATTCAATTCTTTGGAGAACGTCTTACTCATTCATGCCATAAGTGAATGTGACACCACCTCAAACATCTTTGGTTTCGGAAAAAAAACAAATTTTGCAAAATGTTTCAAAAACCCCTCTGCGCTTGAAGTTGCAGAGAAGTTAAGGACCCAAATGCCAGAGTTCAGAAAATATCGGAGAGGGAAGAACATATCTTGTTGGCTTTATATGGAGAGGACAGTGGCCAATCTCTAAGCTCTCTTCGATATTTCAAATTTATGAGCAGTTCAACAAAACTTAATTTGTACAAACTACCGCGACCGCCTACAACAGATGCAGCACACTTTCATTTCCTCCGGACTTATCACCAGATCATGGCGTGGATGGGTATTGAGAAAAATCCTTTGGAATGGGGCTGGACGAGAGGATGCCACGTATTGCAACCCATTAAAACTGTGCAAGATCCTGCTCCCCAAAAATTGATGAAAGCTGTGTCATGCAAATACCTATGTGCCTAGATGCATGGGAGCTGGCAGATGCAGGAAAGAGGGACTTAAATGGTCCACATTCTGTAAGTTTTGCTGTGGACAATCCTGTCAAAATCGTCCACATGAATTTTTTATGAAGATGACGACGAAGAAGATCAGATATCATCGATCAATTTGAAGAAAAATTCAACGAAGCCAACTTTTCTCATAATTCACCATCTTCAACTCCACCTATTACTCCTATATTTCCCCACCTGCTACCCCTGCCCCTCATACCCCAATTTTTTTTACATTCGTCCAAAGCCCACCGCTTTATAAGCGCATGAGATATTAAACTAGGTTATTAAGAAATATGACTTTTATTAAATAAAAATACTTACTATTACCTGGTTCTTATCAAAAGATAAAAGTTATATTCATGAAAATGAATTCCTTACAAAAGGATTTTTGGCTAAAAATTAAAAATTAGGAAGTTATAGCGCTGTAAACAGGTAAGAAACTGAAACTAAAGAAAATCGGAAATTGTAACTTTTTTCAAAAATTCTTAGTTTGGTGGATATTGGATGTGCAAGTTGTAGAAAATTTTGTGTTCTACAATTTTTCACATTAATTTTTCATAACCAGAAGGAAGCTATGGGCATACGGCATAAAACTGAAAAAATGCAGAGTTGGTTTTTGAAGTATGGTTAAGGAGGCGGAGGGGGCGTGGCTATGAATTTTTTTTCAATCTACCATTAAAACCTGTTTAAATATAAAATAAGAACCACCCGACCTTTTGTGCGATAAAAATCCTTCATTTAATGGATAATTCAAAAAGTGTCGAAAACTATCAAAAATACTTTTTTACTATTGTGATGTACCTTGGATTTTATAGCTGAGGTAAGCTCGTCGGGTCCAGGGTCAACCAAGGGAGGTACTGAACCTTGACATATTAAAAGATCATTTATTACTTTTAATCCTTTATTTATTCATAAAACTTAATATTTAACACTATTTTACTTTAACGGCGGTATCTCTGATGTTTTGCTGAACACGGCAACTCTGGTCTCTGCTATTGGCGGTCCTTTTCTCTGGTTTTGCGCGTAACGCAATGCTGGGTTCTAACCAGTTTTCAACAGAGTGACCTCTGGTTGTTCAACGGTTTCTAACCGGTTTTTCAACGACTCTTAATCGGTTTAGCTGTAAGGTTTCCCTTAGCTTTTCAACGGTTGTAAACCGGTTGCTCACAGAGTTTCCTCTGGTTTTCAACGATTTTTAATCGGTTTAGCTTTAAGGTTTCCCTTAGCTTTTCAACGGTTTTGAACCGGTTGCTCACAGAGTTTCCTCTGGATTTCAACGATTTTTAATCGGTTTAGCTATAAGGTTTCCCTTAGCTTTTCAACGGTTTTTAACCGGTTGTTCACAGAGTTCCCTCTGGATTTCTACGACTGTAAATCGGTTTATCTACGGTATGGTACCGGCTATACATAAACTTTAGATCCCTTACCGCTGGTGGGGGGAAATCTTCGGTATCCGTATGGTATTAGGCTTTAAGTTAAACACTCTCAACCTGCTTTTTGCTGGCCCTTGGGTGCCTTGTTATTAATATATCTGGCAGAAAGTGGGTGTGAATTATAAGCACACAAACGATAAAATATCATATGAATTCCATTTTGATATAGTCTTATATGTTAATATTTACCGTACCAACTTTATAAAAAAATATAAACTGTTATGTAAATTTATAACATGTTTTATATATATGTAGGGCACCCTGTATTGCACATAATGTTTCTATTTTATCAGGTGCTCATAGAATATGTGTATTTAGTGTTTTATGGTACACGGCGGGGTTACGGGTAGCGGGCTACGCATATTTGGCTTTAGTATAAACACTTGACCACAGGCTTATCGTGCCATGTATTTTTCACCACACATGATAATTTCATATTTTTACCTTTTCTTCTTTGTGCGGTATTCGTTCTGCCATCAGTGCGTGATGTACCAGTTTACCACACGAAGAACATTAGATTTTTGTAGTTTCTCTTTTTGCGTCTTCTTCGTGTTTTGAATTCACCACAATTCTTTTTGTTGATTCTCTTTTGAATTCACCACACTGCACATTGAACGATTGCGTGGGTGTTATCATAATTTGCTATCAGTGATGTGGGTATGCTTGACTAGGTACATGGGAGCGGTGATGCGTTTGGGGTTGTTGTTGTTGCTGGTTGGTAATGAAGGTATGTCGCATGCGCCGGCGGCTGGTGATGCTGATGCTGGGAGGTAGATAGTTGCTTAGTTGGCTGGTGATGATTTGTTTTGGGAGTAGTTTGTTGTTGTAGAGGTTAAATGTAATGCATTGCAGGATGCACTATTTTAGCCCTAACTCGGTTATTTGATTCACAAAAGCAAAATGGTTTTATTTTATTTTAGGTAATTAAATTGTCTATAAGATTGATTATGAAGACTTTTTCGTAAAAGTCAATTGTTAAAGAGTTATAGCACTGTTAAGTGACAAAAAACTGAAAATATTGCAAAATCCAAAATTTTATATGTTTTTGGAAGCTTCATAACTTCGTTGTTTTTGGTTGTATAAAAATACTACCAACGTCATTTTCGTAGGAAATTATGTTTTCTACAAGTCTACCAACAACTTTTTTTTCAATAAAATGCACCAGAAGAAAGTTATGGGCATAAAAGTGAAAAAAGTTCCAGATTTCTATGGTTTTTCGGTGATGCTGAAGGGGGCGGAGGGGGCGTGGTTGTGGAAATTTGGTTTTTCTATCTACTAACCATACCTAACAACATATCAAAAATTTAGAACTACCGGACCTTTTGTAGGGTAACCCCCCTTTTTTTAGCTTCATTTATTGGACTAATATTTGATTTAAAAAAACTTTAGTGAAAATGCATCTTTTCCTTACTTTTGGAACCACAAATCGCAGGGAACATGAGTTACCAAAATAATGTAGCGTGAATTACCTAAATATTTTTAAATTTTTCCTCGAAATATTGAACAAATGTTTGGTTTTGTCACTAATCAGCTTGTAATTTTGTATGTATGGAATATTCATTAAAAACAAATTAAGATTTTAATTTTGCAGAAAATCTCCATACTCTCGAACTCTTAAAACTCGTGTCCGATTTTTGTAACGTGAGTTACCATCATACTTTTATCTGTCCCAAGCAAATGCTAAAAATAAAGAAAAATTTGTTTGTTAATTATGAAAGTAATAGTTATGTTCCATTCATGGATAGTAATTTCGTATCAATTTATATTAAAATTAACAAAAAAAAACTATTTATGTATTGGAATTTTTCGTGAATGTAACGTGACACGTGAGGTACCATGGAATTGCCTTTATAAATTGAAACACGTGCCAAATTACCAAACATCATTATTCTAGAAACTTCGTACACATTTCTATATTATTTAAAATAGTGGTATTTTTCTGTAACATTAGATATAAAATTAAGATAAGCCAAATGAAATCATAAAACTTCTTATAAACTTAAAATTGAAGAAAAAAGATTTTTTTTTCATAAATGTACTTACATAAAGCTATTTTTACTTGCGATATAGGTACTATATATCAAGTTATGCATTCGTACAAAAAAAAAAAGTTGAGATAACATTTTTCCATGACATTACGATGATAGACAATGCCAAAAAAGTGGGTCCCGGAAGTCCGTCTGTCAGTCTGTCTGTCTGTCTGTCTGTATAAGGAACTAGAGCCTAAACGGATGGACCGATTGACTCCAAACTTGCTCTGTAGCAGTTTTTGGAGACTCTCCAGAGGGGTATTTGGAATTAATTTTTTTGGACCAAAAATAACGGTACCTGTCATACAAAAATTTCGGAAAAGTTTAATTTCACGAAAACGGCTCCAACGATTTTGTTAAAAAAATTCAAATGATAGTTTTTAAATAAGGTCTATCTTTTGAAGAAAACAATTTTTTTGGAAAATCATTATTAATGGTACCTGCCATAGGACCGCTATTTTCAAATCGGATTTTCTGCAAAACTACTTATTGTATTTCAACGAAATTTTTTATACAAAAGCATTTATATAATTTAAATATAAGCCAAAAATAAAATTTTGAAAAAAAATAATTTTTGGATTTTTAAATTAAATCAAATTAAATTAAAATTTAATTTGAAAATTTTTTTTTTGAAAAATCAAATTTTCGAAAACGGGACATTGAATTTTTTTGAAATTTTGTTTTTAAATGTTGATTAGTTATTTCTACAAAATGGCATACCAATTATATTTTTAAACTTTTTTTTCAAAAAATTATTTATAAAAAATTAGTTTTTTAAAAAACTGCTCTAACGATTTTGAATTTTTTTTTTTCTAAAAATGCACCTTTATATATGAAATAAAACTGCATACTTGTTTTGTGGGGCGATTTGATTTCAGATATTGTTTTATTTTTTTGAAAAATTAATTTTATTTTTTTGTTTTTATATACCTACCTACATTTCACAAGTTTCTATATAAAAAGTCTTAAAAATTTAAGCAACTTGAACTCTAAGAGCAAGTTCGTGCGACCCAGTCGTGCATTTTATTTTTCGATGAAATTAGTATTGTGGTTTGATTTAGGCTTTACATTCAGAAATTAACCGTTATTTTTACAATTACACTAAATATCGTACAATAAGGAAAATCGGATAAAATCCTGCATTTGGCTCGCTAAGCCTGGTTTAAACTATGAAGAGGGCTAAAAACGGTATATTACGTAATATAAAAGAGTCGATAAATAAAATCCTAAATTAAAAGTTAAACTGAAACTACAGTGGCCAAACTCGATTTTGGATTTTTGGCTCAATAATTTTGTGGTGACTGTGACTGCGTTTTACAATTAATTCTTTTAGGAAAAAGTATATTTTGTTTGATTTTGCTTATCGAACTAACGGTTTGAAGAATATACATGTATCTATGCATTTTTCAAAATATTTTATTTATTCCTTCTTAATTTTTTTCGACATTTAACTTAGGACAAAGACTTTTCCCAATAATTTCGTGAGTGACTGTATATTGTTGATGTAATATCGAAGCGAAATTCTACTTAGAGCCAATTTTTCAATCTTCTAATAAACAGTCAGTTAACTGTTCGACGAATAACGTTATTAGGCTCATAAACAATCAGATAAAAACATTGAATTTTTCAATCAAGAATAATTTATTCTACAGAATAACAAAAAAAATTGTCAAATTCAAAAATATTTAAAATTAAACGTCATTTTAATTCATGATTGTTTTTGTTTTCTTGTGTTCCACTGTATTTTTTTCAAAATTCTTTCAAAACAGCTTTGACAACTGACACAATATTTTTGTTGAGATTATTCCTTCGAATAATTTGTATTCGTCTCTGAAAGAAGCAGATAGTTTTATTCTTAGGAATAAGCTATGTCTGCATGTTGAAAAATTGATTTTTTCTCTATCCTTAGGAATAAGTACTAACTGACTGTTTAACTGACTATTGAAAAATTGGCCCTTGAAAATAAATATTTGATCTATAATTGATTTACAATTAATTAAGAAATTGAATTTTATTACCAAAGCAATTTTTTTTTTAATTGATTGGGAAAATTAAAAAAGAGTAAAAAATTTTTTTTTCAAAAACTATAGGATATTTTAGCATATCATTTTCAGTTATTGATTTAAAATTGATTAGGAAATTGAATTCAATCAAAAAAAGTAATGCTAGATATCGTAAAATAAAAAAATAAAAAAGAGTTACAAATGTTGAGTTTAAAAATTAATTATTTCAAAAACTCTAGGATATTTTAACATTGGTTTTCAACACTTGACTGGAAATTAGTTGAAAAATTTATTTACCAAAATAAAAATATTAGCGCAAAGGAGAATGGGCATTTTGGACGTTAAGCGGCCATTTATGAAATTGGTATCAAATGAAAGAGATATAACTTATAAAAAACTTTTACATTAGAAGTTTAGCTGTGTTGCTTTAATAATGCAAGATATTGCAATATTAGGGCCAGTTATACAAATATTTAATCCGTGGTTCAGCAACTTTTATCTTCTGAAATCATTGATAAGGTTTCGGTTTAGCACTTTTGCAAGGTCCACATATGTAAAAATAGCCACATCCATGCTTGAACTGAAGTTGACCCTCAGCTAATCCGCCGAAATCGGTGGGTCAAATTCCTGATCCGAGGCTGAATCACGTTTGTATAACTAGCCCTTAGTATTGTTAATGCATCGTTTAATGTGTGCAAAAAAAATTTTAAATTTAAATTTAAATATATAATATGAAGCTCTGTCATTTTCCCGGACCCTGAAGACATTGATCTTGAAAATCCGACCAATAGAACTCATATTTGTTTTTGTTTTTTTTTCGAAAGTTATTCAATCGATTCAAACTAACAACAAAGCATTCAAAATAGGCTTCAAATTAATGTTTAAAAAAGCTAATAGTTTGGGTTCTAGTGGTTGGATATTCTAGATTAAGGTCTTCAGAGTTAGGGAAATTGAAAGAATATCATAATATGCACTTAAAATACATATTAAAGTTACAACATAGAGACAATCCGCATAAAGTGTTAAATTTCAAAAAATTAACTTACCATTTTTTTGTATTATTAATTAGCCCTGTTGTAGTTTCACGTGGACAATTATTTTTCAATTTTCATTGGAAGGAAATTAGCATTCAAAATACGAGGAGCTTTCGGGACGCGAACAACTTGTCGCCCGCAACTCACAATAAAAATGAAATTTTATTTGTCCGGGTGAAATCTTGTTCACGTGAAACTCACAATAGGGCTGAATATGTTTTTCGGGGAACATATCGTCGCTTGAAAAGCAAAGCGACTGTTGCTAACATATTTCGGAACTAGTGGGTGGTGGGAGGGTTCACATTCACATGGAACGACTCAACGAACCAACCAAGATTTATCATTTTTTTTTTAACTGTATAGGATAGACCGAAGAAAATACTCTTCCGGACCACCTTCATAATTATCTCAGTTCCTCTGTTTTGCGATGTGTGTTATGCCAATTGCAATTCCATCTTATTAGCAATTTCCATAACTGCAGCAAATATGCTTCCAAATCTTAAAAAAATGTTGTGACACCAGCTTATTTTGGATGCAGCATTGCAGAGGGTTTTTTTCTGAGTATAAATCTCAATATCTCGAGCACGACTCGTCGCACAGAAAATGTTATGAAACAGAACTAGAAATATGTATCTTAATTTTCTCTCATACATCTACGCTATAGCATTCTTTTTTTGTAAAAATTCATTTATTCTTCATAAAGCAAAACATTAGCTGATCACTGTGAAGGAATAAACATACATTTGTATCTAGTTAGTGAATTGGCTTAAATATGTCAGTTTTCAATTTGTTTTCATTCAGGACCCACCAATCAATCCACATTCACAAAGCGAAATTATAACATAATATCTACTTTATAAGTTCTAAAGTTTGGGAATTTCAGCAACAAATTAATGTTATTTTTTTTTCTTAAATAGGTACTACGTTTCCACCTACCCTAAATAATAATAAATCTCGAGATTTATTCTAAATACAATTTGCTAAACCTCGGATTTAGATTCACCTACCCTAAATCCAAGGGGGTTTGGGGGTTGGCATTGTAAAATTGAACTCTACAACAGAATTTAGATATTTAATTGATATATCATATATATTATTATACACTGCCGGTCATCTGAATACGTCCACATTTTATTTCATCTTGTTTTTAGCCTGTCTTGGTATTTATTGCAATGGTACATCTTTTTTATATATGTAACGAGAGGACATCTTTATGCGCTTAGTTTAGGAGAAAAAAAATTGTCTAAGGGCCTACCGTTCTTCTCACACGGTAGCTAGACCAAATCTATTCATAAAAACAAGTATATTTTTTGGCTCATCTGAATAGTTTCAAAAGCAAAAATGTTAATAAATGATGAGTTCCACGGGTCAGTTGGACTCAAAACTGTTTCTGTCAATAAATCTGATTATGTATAACCTGTAAGGACGAAAACGGGTTGGGAAAAATTTTTAGGCGCGAAAAAAATGGCGAAAATAATAGAAGTGTTTGAATTAGGCCGAAATCAACAATGCATTTTGACAAAAACAAACACAAGTTAAAATCTAGTATGCAGTTATTTGCGCAATATCAAAGGGTATAGAAACAAAATTAAAAGTCGAAGCTACTCCGTCACAACATGGGCCCATAGATGTGCAATGATCAGAATAGCATGACTTCGCGCTAAAAATTAAGCTAAAAACCGGTATAAAATGCAGTTTAACGCCGGCAAAACGGGTTGTCAGAAGTGGTAAGCATTTGAGAAGAAAAAATCTTCGCAAAAAAGTACCACTTTACAAACCACGAAAAGAAACTCGCCCCCAATAGTAAAAAGAATTGTGTTAGAAATTACAGATCGAAAGTTTTGTAGAAGGAAATAGCTTTGCACTTAATGACACTACCTTCACAGTTATGCAGACAACTCAAAATAATCCTTCTCTCTACGAAGGTCGTTAAAATAGGAATTTAGCCCTCAGGGTCAACTTAATTCATTTTTTTCCTTTGAAAAATCACCGGTTGCAAATTCGACTTTCATGACATGTTTTTTTTTATTTTTATTGGAGGCGAGTTTCTGTACGACATTTTAGCATATGGTTTTCAGTAATTGATTAAGACAATGGAATTAAATTACCAAAAGCAGTGCTTGATATCCAAAAATTAAATAAAAAAATAAAATTAAAAAATTTGAGTTTAAAAATTTATTTTTTCAAAAACTGTACCATATTTTAGCAACACTTAATTGAAAATTAGCTAGAAAATTGAATTAAATTACGGAAAACGAAGTGTGATAGGTAGTGTAAAATTAAAAAAAAATTAAAGTTAAAAAAATTGTTAAAAATAAGTTTAAATTTTGAGTTTAAAAATAATTTTTTCAAAAACTATTAATTAAAACATTGTTTGAAAAGATAATTAAATAATAGGTTTCTGGCTTTGAAAAAATATATAATATAAAATTGTAGCTGTTGCCGTTGTTTTTAAATATTTTTTTGGCACTCGCTGAAGTAAAAAATTTAAAAAAAAGTAGAACCCATCCAGTCTACTTTCTGCTATTTTGAATTTTGTCACTACGTACCAACAGGAACACACTTGCAAAAAGGCAGCCGTTTCCGAGTCAGTTAATGTTACCACTTTGGGCCCTTCTGCCACGAAAAAAATTCCATTTTCCGAGTGAGTTTGAAAACTTGCAACCATCTCTCCGTCAGGAGCAAAGTATGTACACAAAAAGCATTAAGGTATAAAGGACGCCAAGTATCCCCTGAACAAAAATGTCTCGTGTAATGAATACTCTATCTCAATTCAAGGAGTAATTGGTAGCAAAAAAATTAAATACACCCCTTATAACGGGCCTAATTTCCCATTAAAGTTTTTTTCTTCGAACCTTTAACAAGGGATCTTGCACAATCTTCACAACCAAAGCGTAGCAAACAGCCAACGTCGATAAAATTTAATTAGCTCCTGGATCTGGTTTCACGCTGGCGCTGCTGGCCGCCATTATCCATCGCCACCAAAATTTAGTATACATACATACATACATATGATCATTGTACGTACATATTATTACCTTGAAACCTAATACGAATAGCGAAACAAAGTTTAATTAAAAATGGTCCTGGTCAGTATGTCTGATGGAAAAATTGATTTATTTGAACCCATGCTCTGGCGAACAGAATAAGCTAGATGAATCTACTTATAAATTAGATAAACACCAATTGATGAATGGTCTATATATTTTATGTTGAATTTAAAAAGATAAGAGTCACATACAGTGTACGAAAAAAGGTTAGAAGATAGGAGTCATACAATGTACGAAAAAAGGTTAGAACCACATTATAAATAAAATGCACGACTTTGTCGCACGTACTTGCTCTTATGCTAAAATACATAAATATTAGCTAACGCTAGGTAAATAATAATCTATTTGGTTAGATATCAGAAAAAAAATTAAAACAAATTAGGTATGTTAAAATTTTTTTTTGAAAATTTTAATACACAAAATCATTAAAAATGATAAAAAAAATATCTGTCTGTAAAACTTAAATAAATCCGTCTAGTATTAAACGAAATATACGTAAATAACAAAACTGTCCATTTTGGCAAGTGGTAACGGTAATAAAAATGCAGTTTTGTTAGAAAAGCTAAGATCATTACTCACACCAATATTAATAGAAATCGTTAGGGCCTTTTAAAAAAAAATTGCAATAACTAAAAATTTTGTATGGGAGAGATATGTACAAAAAAAACAACATTGGAAGTTACGAAAAAAGCATATGTACTTAATTTCCAGAAAATCTGTCCACCCCATTAAAATGCAGCTTCATGTACAGATGGACGCATTGACGCACAGACGTATAGAGTCATGACGTCCGTCGCGTCGGTCTGTACTACAGACCGACGGACGTCATGACGAAAACCACTTTTTCGGACTTCTCCATCATGGTAATGTTGGTTTTGATTAAAACCTCGAAATTTTTTTTTGAACACGAAACCAATACATGCCCTTTTATATATGTAGAGCAAGTAAAAATTATTGTAAATAAAACTCATGAAAATTTTTTGTTTTTTTTAAATTTTTTTAACGGTGCATTGCATTTGACTGGCTGAATACAAAGTTTTTTGAATTTTTGAACTCGATGAAGTGCTATTTTTGGTCCCAAAGTAATACTTTCGGGAAGATCATAATCAATATTTTGTTCACTTGCTTTGGGATAAATGATTCGTGGTGGTATACTGTCGTAAAGTGATCTGATTTTGTCTGGGGGCATGTTTTGCCAGGCTGCTCCCAGCTATGATGACTTCTTTCAATTCTACTTTGTTGACAGTTCTCGATGCAGACTTTCTGGGCATGTTACTACCTTCTTTTTTTTCTTATATCAACTATGTTATCCTGTGATCTGCCAGGCCAATTGGCGAAAATATTCATTCCAAGCCGGAAGCCGCTCAAAACCGGCCACACTTGACCTAACAACGTGAACTGGAGCGTTATCTTCTTGAAGTTAGCTGACTATCTAATGCGCCATTTTGTACAGAAGCAATATGGAATAGCGCCCTAAACCAAGACTGTTCCACCTCCAAATTAACGTTTACTAAAAATCTTTTTTTCTATTCGTAGATCGAGGACTCTTTCTCATCCGAAAAAAATAATTTTTCGCCATTGATTTGTTCAACGAAAGCAAATTTCTTGTCGCCTTCAATATATCCGGATCGTGACAACTTTGGTTTACTCCTTTTTTTTTTAACTTGATGTGCTAAGAGCTACACATCAACATTTTCTGAACACGTCGAATACCAACTGGTAAATTGTTTTCGGACTTCAATCGCCACACAGACTTGAAACCATTCGATGCACTTCGAATCAAACCACGATTACATATTTTGATAACTGATTTGATAGGGAACTAAATATATCTGATAGAATACATCCTCTATTCTTTTAATTATGAAAAGATTGAACCGTGCCTGTATCATCTATAGGAGAGTTATGCTCAAGATAACATATTCCTTGAAGTTGAAAATACCTATTATTGTCTACGAGTAATTGCATTGAAAATGAAACCAATTTATCTTGTTTATGTATTTTTGTAACAAAGTAGAACTTACGAGTATAAGGAAGCATTTTAAATAATTAACTATTGTCACTAAAGTCCATACATTGGCATACGTTTTGGAAGGATGAAATAAATACCTCTGTTATTAATCTTTATTGCTCAGTTTTTAACTAACCTCTTTTACAACGCCAACACAGAAGTGCGGCTGGATGCCAAATTTTGATTCAATAGCTGCTAGTAAGAGTTCCCACGCTAACATGACTGAAAAGTTCAACAATTTCGGTTAACGTTAGTGTCATATTATGTATCTTGTTGGTTTGAGAGAAACTTAACTTGATTTATTTTGTGCTTCATACGGATGATAGCATAAATGATAAATGCCAACTTGGGCGTCCAAACGTGGTCGTCATGTCATCTTGTCGACTTTGCCATCTTATGCAGAATTCCCCTGCATAAACTATGTTAATGTATAGAACTTTACTATTCAGATTTTAGTCTGTTTTGGATTTACTTGGGACTCACCGTGGCAATTTATCCTAATGGAGTCTTCTTCGTGGGTATATCAATGGTTTTTTTTTTGTTTGAGGTGTTTCTCTTTTATGATGTTCTTTGTTAAGCAGTGTATGGATACAACCTAGTTGACCGCTTAATTGGTGGATACGCCTCTAGAATTTGGGCGCATAATTCAAATTTCATTAATAATAATAACATGCTGCAGTCAGACGGTGGGCCATATTCTTATATTAACATATTTAATTTGTTCTTATTTTCATTTGAATTTATGTTTAGTGTAAGCTAAGGTCGTGGATAATAGGATGAAATTTCTATTATTGCTATGCTGTTTCAATGGAACAGGGCTATTGTTTACACACTAACAGCCGTAATTATAAATGTATGAATATGTACTCTTTATAATGTCTTTAAACAGAAAACAGCTATTTCGAAAAATAATGCAACGTTGCATAGAGGTTGCACAAGCTAAACGCGTTTTTAGGTTGCTTAGAGCCTGAATAAGAATATTTTTTTCTTAAGTCATTTGAACATCATATTTATTTATTTTTTATTGGGCAGGTTCGGAAACGTTAGGGACTAAATATTTAGGTAATTTCTCGGCCTCTGATTGGTCAACTGTCAAAAAAAATCCTTCCAATTTAGGTAATTAGGAAAGTTTTTTTTGTCAACATGACAGCTGATTGTTTTTAATTAAAGAATTACGGTAGCAGAATTAAATTTGTTTGTGTGAAAAACGAGTAAAAAGTGCATTATCGGTTATAATTAATATTATTATTTATTTATTATTATTTGGTGTCTGCCGCATGCGATCTCTTAAATTCTGAAGTAAATTTCGAAATTTGACAATAATGGCGTATTCAAACTAATTTAGTCAATTTACTCAAATTTCCGTTCAGAAAATGACGTTACCTAAGTATTTAGTACCTAATATTTCCTGAACGTGCCCATTGACGAAATTTGTTTGGATAAGTGAACAATTTCAATTAAAAAATTAATAAATAAGAAATTGTGCTTTTTTGGAGATTTTTTCCTGACAAGAATTCTTACGAGGACTTTTACCCGCAGTAATTTTTTATTCATCTGTCTCTTTTTACGCCTTTTGTTTTTTTTTTTCTAGAAATGAATAAATGATTGATGTATAGGTATTTTTGTATTTATGTATATTTAATATTTGTATCGCTTCCTTTAGTTCAATAAAATGCCTTTTTTATAAAATTAAAACCAATATATTTCGAGGTAATTATTCATCTCCAGGGTTTAAATAAAATTAACATAGATAAAGCATTTTTATAAAATATATCAATATTGAAAAGAATATCCTTTTGATTATATGCTGATAACAAAAAACATTTATATGCTTAGCATCAAAATCGTGCACTTTGTGATAAGAGCATGAAATGAAACATCGTTGGTAGTACTCAATATAAGAGTTATTTTGAGATTTTGGGCCAGCTTGTATTCCATCTGGAAGGTCAGATACAAGAATTTTTCTGTGTTGCACTCGCTTTGTTGCATGTGATAGTAAAGGTAATGAAGCATTTTTATTATAGTCCAAGATCCCAGGGCCGCCAGACATTACTTATTTTCTCAAGAAAAAAAATTTATGGAATTACGTAGTGCTAGGAAATACTATTAGTGTATCTATACTGGCTATATTGTGCCGACGGCCATTTTACCGGTAACAGGTGCTAAAGGTACGAAAAATACGTACTTACATTTCTTATTTTCTCAAGGCTGATTTTTATATATGATACTCAGGGAACTAATTCAATAATTTGTGTAAGCTGCCAGACCCATCGGATGGGCCTAACACCTTGCTAGACACGCATAATAGGAATCAGGAAAGTTAGATTTTATTATATGGGGGTCTGAGAAAAAATTTATAAAATATTTTGACTGCAGGACTCGAAAGAGTATCAAGACACGCGTCAAAAACCACATTTTGCACAATCGCATCTAGAGTCATTTGGCCGCCATTTTGTTTTTTTTAATAAAAATTGCAATTTTTCACATAACTAACGTATTTTTGAATCTACAGAAATCTAACGAAGCTTTGTTATAAAACTCCTTTACAAACATGCTCACGCTGGCGCTGATACACATAGCGAGCATTTGTGCGTGTCTGGCAAGATGTCAGGCCCATCCGATGGTCTGGCAGCTAACAAAATAATTTTATTGAATTAGTTATCTGAGTATCATGTATAAAAATGAAGCTTGAGAAAATAAGTAAAGTTAAACTATTTTTTTCAAAGCTTTAAGATGTCTGGCAAAAAAATGGCTGTCGGAATTGGTCTGGCAGTGTTAGTTATACGATTTTTTCTTGTCTGAGTGCAACCTACACGCCTAGGTTCTTGTTACATCTGATGCAAATTACCCACTAGAACCTTTTTCCTATATTAAAAAAAATGCAACCTTTTTGAAGTTTTTTTCCTACAGATCAAAAACCATCTGTCAAGTCGAAAAACCGTTAATGTAAAATATGAAGGTAATAAAAAGATCTACAACTTTTACTTCAAATTAATTTTCAAAAAAGCTCAAATAAAAGAGATATGACGAAAATATGGTTTCAAAAAAATACCACCCTAACTCTTAAACCGAAGGTATAATCGAAAAAAGTAATTAAACATATACTGTAGTAAATTAAATTATCTTCACGTTTGCAATACATTTTTTTTCTGTAGATTCAAAAATACGTTAGTTATGTGAAAAATTGCAATTTTTATTAAAAAAACAAAATGGCGACCAAATGACTCTAGATGCGATTGTGCAAAATGTGGTTTTCGACGTGTGTCTTGATACTCTTTCGAGTCCTGAAGTCAAAATATTTTATAAATTTTTTCTCAGACCCCCATATAATAAAATCTAACTTTCCTGATTCCTATTATGCGTGTCTGGCAAGGTGTTAGGCCCATCCGATGGGTCTGGCAGCTTACACAAATAATTGAATTAGTTCCCTGAGTATCATATATAAAAATCAGCCTTGAGAAAATAAGAAATGTAAGAACGTATTTTTCGTACCTTTAGCACCTGTTACCGGTGAAATGGCCGTCGGCACAAGATAGCCAGTATCCATACACTAATAGTATGTCCTAGCACTACCTAATTCCATAAATTTTTTTCTTGAGAAAATAAGTAATGTCTGGCGGCCCTGGGATCTTGCTCTATTAAAACGATACATGATTTTGAGGTATTTTTTAACGCCCGATCGAATAAAATTAGTACCAAAATGGTTCGACCATCACGTAAAAAGTTATTGGACTCTTTATGAAAAGTCTTTTACTTAAAGAGCAAGAATCAGGATATTACCAAGTGCTCTTTGAAATAATCAATTTTACCAAAAAACAAACCGACTTCCACGAATGCGTTTTATGGTTTTTCTTATAGTTTCTATGGCCAGAACTGAACAAAATTAAAATGCGACCACACTGCAGCTACTAGCAAAAAGAATTATAAAAATTGGTTCACTCAGTCCAAAGTTATGAGGTAACAAACATAAAAAAAAAATACAGATTTGAATACCTCCTCCTTTATGGAAGTTAGACTGACAAACTTTTGTACGAACGTTTCGTATACCATAGAAAAAAATAATAAAATATGTCCATCAAAATATTTCGGCTCAAAGGGTGTTTTTTTTTAGCGCAAAAGAACACTTTTGAAATGGTACCATTGCACCACATGGAAAATTTTTGCATTTTTTTTAACTGCATATAGATGTCATAAATAGTTTGAGAACCAAAAATTAAAAAAAACCATGTGTGTATGTGTACACATGTAGGTACACGCGATTGAAGTTATACTTCTTTTAATTGTCAGTCTGTGAGTTTTTATTTTCTTTTTCTTATACATATTAGTATTGTTTTTCTTAATTACGAATTACAAAGTGTTTTTTTCATGCAAAACTATCTTTAGGGAAGTCGGATTTTCTTGTTTTTAATTCCATCAGATCCAGTTTAAAAAGTTCACCACCCAGATCCACTTAATTGCAGTGGGTTCTTGGTCCTTTATGAGCATTTTGCCTAGAAATAAGCAAACAGAGTTAAAAAAAAGAAAACAACGTAATCTTATTACACATCATCTTAGGGTATTTCTCGAAGCTACATTTCATGGAGTTAAAATCAACACAATCGCATTTCTCTGAAAATAGTTTTGCATGAAAACTTTATAATTTTTAATCAAGAAAAGCATTGTAAGAAAAACAGTCACAGAAAATTAGAGAAAAATAAATATTATTTCCCAAGCGATTTAAAACATTTTTCCCGAATGCAGCAAAACGCAGTCACATTTCTTTTTTTTTCACAAAACTGACGTGTGTCTTCTTTTTGATGCTATACATACTTCCTTTCCGGCGGCGGCGCTGGGTTCAAAACAAAAAACCTGTTTTGCTAGGGGGCGCTACTAGTTAATCCCTTTGACATTTTTTTTTTTTTTTTTTTTTAATTTTTGTACCCAAGTATAACTTAAAAAAAAAGTTTGGGCATCGGAGCTCTCCGAACTAAAAAAGGTAACATAGTTTATTTTTGACAGTTCAGCTCCCCGCGTGTTTCAATTTTTGTATTTTTTTTTTGTTCAGCTAAAAACATGAACGCGTTACGTAAGTAAAAAAAACAAAGAACGCATAGGTTATTAAATTTGAAATGGCATATGAAGCTATCAGCTCCGGGGCAGTAAGTTGATTCATTGAAAATGACTTTTAATCCGTGATTTAGATATGGTTGCTTATACTATGTTTCCACCTACCCTTAGATTTAGAATAAATCAGATGAATTGAAAATGACGTTTAAC
The DNA here is from genome assembly GCF_945859705.1 of Episyrphus balteatus. Taxonomy (NCBI): domain Eukaryota; kingdom Metazoa; phylum Arthropoda; class Insecta; order Diptera; family Syrphidae; genus Episyrphus; species Episyrphus balteatus. The sequence continues at coordinate 56,331,542 of NC_079134.1, read as the reverse complement.
CGGTGATATTTCGAAAAACGAGTACATAGGCAATTGTGAATTATTTTAACCGGAATTAACGCAAATGCATAGAAAATGACTTTTGACAGGTGTTTTTTCCAAAAACAAGTTTTGTAAAACTTCTACTACAACCTCAATAGAGCAATCGGTTTGTGAAAAAGATTCTACAAATGGTTTTTTTTTAGGCTAAACACTAAGCTTTCCACCAGCTGTAAAAGTACATTTGAAAATTGTCACATTTGTAATTTTTCAGTGGTTTAGACTTAAAGCATTAAAAATAGTAAAACTTATGCGTGTGGATTTTACCATTAGCCATTAGCTAACTATTTTAGCTTATTTTTGACCGAAAATTCACTGGGTGCGTTCACGTACGCACAGATACCCTATCCAAGATACCTAAGTATCCGATACGTTTGTGAACAGGTGAACACGAATCAGCTGTTCTTGAAATCTCCCATAAGACACACGAGAATCCAAAAATTTTTAGGATACCTTTGGATTTTTCACGATCAGCTGAGATTTTATATGGGATAACAACAACACAAAGGTATCCGGATACCCTTGGATCGGTACGTGAACGCACCCACTTACTAAACTTTTTCCATCCTAATGTGAACATGCCCGAACAGAATCGTTGGTAAGGAAGTACAACTTCGAAAAGTCATCTGTCAGAAAATAATCAGCTGATCAGTGCTTACATCATAAACGTCAGTTTTTGTTTTATGACAACAAAAAATAAATGTAGCTGCGGTTTGCTTTGCTGCATTAGAAAGATATATTTTCGCGTGTGAAATAAAGTTTATAATTTAAGTGATTCATTTAAACCAAATAAAAATATTATACAGTGAATAAAGTTTGGACGATTTTCATTTTTCTCATGGAAGTTGTATTGTCTTGGTATTTTCAGAAGAACCAGCATCGAGAAATACCATTGACAAACTTAAAAAAAAGATCATGAGTAATAAGATTATATTGTTTTTTAATTACGCTGTTTGCTTGTTTTTGGCAAGAAGCACATGATGGATCAAGTACCCATAGCAATAATGTGGATTTTAGTAGATAATGATTTTTGGATGGTGGAACCAAGACAATCCAACTTCCCTAAAACAAAATTTTGTACATGAAAAAACATTTATTAATTTGAGATTAAAAATCGTAAATGAATCCAGAAAACTCTAATTAAAAACATTTATTTTACACGGGGAAATATTATTTTCGAAATGCAGCAAACCACGCCATTTTTTTTATAACAAAAAACATTTACTAACCCATTTTAAAGCTTTACTTCCTTACCGGCGGCTTTGGGATAATAACAAACAAATTTTTTCATAAGGGGCGCTACTTGCAGGGCCGGTTTTAGGGGGGGGGCAGCCTGGTCCGTCGCCCAGAGGCGCAAGCACTGAGGGGCGCCGCAGGCGCCCCTAACTTTTACGAAAGTTTTATAAATAACGAAGTCTATCCAATCGATGTTTTATTTATTTTTACTTTCACAAAGGCGCCCCAATTTTTTTCTATTTTACTTTTTCAACGGCGCTCGTATTGTTTGTTTTAAACTTTTTGAAGAATGAAGGCGCCCCCCAGTTTTGAGTTAATTTGTTTGGCTTCCGGAAGGACAATGGTGTCCAAAATCTTCGTTCATCTTTGAAGAACAAGGCGCCCCAATTTATTTTGAAAGACTAAAGCAATCTTAATATTCCTCCAACCAATTTAATTTTTGCAAAGGCGCCCCTATATATAAAACACTAAATCACAGCTGGTAATATCCAGGCTGTAATAATGAATAAAGAAACAGAAGGGAGACAGACAGAATCCCGAAATTAAAAGTCCAGGAAGCCCAAAACCCAGAATACCCTAAATTCCGAAAACCCAAAAACCCGAAACCCCAAAATCCCGAAAACCCAGAATCCGAAAATCCCGAAAAACCTAAATCCCGAAAACCCAAAATCCAGAAAGGCCAAAAATTGACAGCTTCTCCATTTCTCATAAAAAACTACGTTTGTGTGTGAGAATAAAAGAATAGATCTGTTCGTTGTTCCCTCCTCCAGGGCACTCAAGTCATGTCAATTAACTGTCAAAAAAATCAGAGTTTCTCGGGTTTTCACTTTACATCGAACGCCTTTAGTTTCATCAGCGAACATCGAACACAGAGGAAATAACTCTGGTTGAAAAAGGATCTACAAAAAACGCTTGACAACGAATTCGGAGCGACTCAGAGTGCCCTAGAGCTCACAACGAACAAACCTAATACTTATAAAGGTATGTCGTTTTCGATTAGCCGTCCGGAATCGTTCAGAAGCCTGCTACAAGTTTTTTATTCTCCTACTGAAAAAAAAAAACAAAAAAAATTATTTGATTTTTCACCAATACAGATATTAAGATTCAGAATTGGGTGGAAGTGATTCAAACTTTTTTATTGGATTTCAGAATGAGTGATTCCAATCGAAAACGACATTAATGTACCTAGTTGAAAAAGTTTTTGAAAAAATATAGTTCAAATAAAACCAACTGTACCTACTCTTTAAATGTGTTTAAACAAAAAAGTCAGAAATAAAGGTAAACTTGTCAATTGAGCTTAAATGACATGAATATTTAATTTTTTTTAAAGTTAACCTTATGTACTTTAATAAACTGCACATTGTCAATAAATGCATTAACAAGTATATGAGAGGTAAGACATAATCTGCTATTGCTTCCTTCGTGATTTTAAAAATTGTTTTAAAATGAATTTTTTTTTGAGAGGCGCCACTTGCAATCTTGCCCAGGGGCGCCGGTAGTGCTTAAACCGGCACTGGCTACTTGCTAATCCTTTTGACAGTTCTGGTGAAAATTTATCACCCCAATGCCGCATAAGAAGTATAACTCCTAAGAGATTAAATTATTGTAACCATGGAATCATTGACTTAATATAATGGACTGCTAGAAGCATATTCAGGTTGGTTTAACTTGTTTCTTCGCGATACTAGCGTCCTAAAAAAAAAGCGGAGAATAAGTGCAACATTTTTGACGAAGTGCGAAAGGAACAAATATAGAAAAACAGAGAAAGCACTACCTTTTGACAACAAATGTCATTCATTAATGTCTATACCACTAGTGGAGCTAGAAAGAACTAGAATCATTTTTTTTTCAATTTTTGTATGGAAAAGTCAAACGATTAGCAGTCCATATATAGTAGGTCAATGCTTGGAATATTTAGTTTTCATGACAAATTTGAAGAGCTTGCTTTTATTTTTCATAGAATTTTCATACAAAATAAATTTTTTAAGGTGTGAGGTGCATAAGTAAAAGTATGAAAAATAATTGAATGACTGTGCAGTTTGATCAAATTAATAGGATTACCCAGAGAGGTGTTTATAGCGATACACAGCAAGCGAATTTAATGAATTTTTGTGAAATTTGTGATTATTAGATGGCTCATGTACATCCTCCTAGGTGCAATTTTATATATTGTACTAAAAATCCTATTAATTTGACCTTTTTATCACAAACTGCACAATTATTTTTCATACTTTTACTTACTCACTCCTTAAAAATTTTAATTTGTATGAAAATTCAATTAAAAATAAAAGCAAGCTCTTTAAGTTTGTCATGAAAATTTAATATTCCATGGTTAATATAATTAAAATTTGTTTTATTGGTTCTCATAGTATGTATAACATTTGAATGAAGTCCAAAAAAATTCATAAATTTTCCATGTAGGTAATGCAATGGTACCATTTCAAAAGCTCTTGCTCTTTAAGTAAAAGACTATTGGGCGTTTAAAAATACCTCGAAATCATGTATCATATTAATAAAGGAATGTTTCATTACCTATATTATGATATGCAACAAAGCGAGTGTAACACAGAAAAACTCTTGTATCAGACCTTCCAGATTGAATACAAGGTGGCCCAAAATATCAAAATAACTCTTATATTGAGGACTACCAACCAACGGTGTAAATTTCATACTTTTACCACAAAGCGCACAAATGACCTCTTTTTTAATGCTAAACTGCCTCACAAAAATTAATTTGACAAATTTAAATATTTAAAAAAAATCTTATACAAACAAATCAAATAAAGTAAAAAAGCTAGTAGGTAGGTATGTAGGTACATGACATAAAATTTAATTGTTACTAGTTTGCATTAATAATCAAATTATGATATGTGTTACCATAATCCTTTTAATGAGTAATTCCATGAAAAAGTGGACACGAATTTTGAACAAATTATGCAGTCTTTTTTACTTTTTTTATCAGCAAATTACTATTTACAAGCGGCAACTCTTTATGCAAGTTGCAAGAAAAGATTCTTTGTGGTATTCCCTTATGGATAGACATAAAATTCAGGAAGTTTAATAATCTTAAAGCATTTTTATAGCATAAGCTTGCCAACAACAGAAGAATTTCACATGAAAATGACGGAAAAACAAGCAAACTGAAAATATGATGAGTCTAATAGTGATGATGACAATATCCCCTCGTGAGTGCTAAAATAAGTTAACATTTAAGCAAGCTTCGTTACACACTATTCGATTAAAAAAAAACTTGAGTTAAAATGCATCTTTTCTTTACTTTTGGAACCACAAATCGCAGGTAACATGAGTTACCAAAATAATGTAACGTGAGTTACCTAAATATTTAAAAAAATTTTCCTCGAAATATTGAAAAAATGTTTGGTTTTGTCACTCATATTAAAAGCTTGTAATTTTGTATGTATGGAATCTTCATTGAAAACAAATTAAGATTCTTAATTTCACATAACAACTTCATACTGTCGGACTCTCAAAATTCGTGTCCGATTTTTGTAACGTGAGTTACCATCAAACTTTTATTTTTCCCAAGCAAATGTTAAAAATAAAGAAAATTTTTTTAAGTTATTTATGAAAGTAATAGTTATGCTCCATTCATGGATAGTAATTTCGTATCAATTTGCATTAAAATTGAAAAAAAAAAAAATTATTTATGTGTTGGAAATTTTTGTGAATGTAACGTGAGTTACCATGGAATTGCCCTAATCAGTTTTGAAATTACAAGTTAATTCCTCATGTTTTATGATTTTATTTACTTCATGGCCTTGTAATTTAAATTTGTGTTTCAAATTTTAGAATTTTTGAATCATCAAAGTTAAAACAATGTCCATTTTGTTTGACTTGTTCAGCTAATAAGGTATAATTTAGGAAAAATTACTACAGTATACCTATTCTGTTGAAAAACTGTATGTTTCGTTTTATTTATCCATTTAAATAATCTTTTATTATCTTATCCAATAGAAAGAATTAAGAATAACACGCACATTACATGCCATAATTGCCACAACAACAAAGAAGCTGGTGTAGGTACAGGGAGACTGCAGTTTTGTTCCTTAAAACAACCTTTTAGATTTTCAACATTCAAAACCAAAAATGCTTCATATTTCTTCGCCCTTCTACGTTGATAAAATTCAATTAACTTCTGAATCTCATTTCCTCCCATCAATTATTCTCAAACAAATTAATTAAAAACATTGCTGTTTGTCCGATATTTAAACCTGTCAGTGGCAAGGTGCAAACCTCCCTGATTCTTCTTTAATGGTTTCTTCGCTGTTAAGCTCGGCTAAGGTTAGAGATTCTTCACAATGAACTTAACGCCACTGATGGATCATGGATGTTTTGTTTTTGTACCCAGAGAACACTACGCGAATGCATGCACCTCATTTGCTAGAATGAATGTCATGAATGGATGATATACATGCCTACATTCAGATTTCTAATTATTCCTGGCTGACCTGGTTCCATCGAGCGTCTGGTCTGTCAGTGGATCGTACTTCTTCAATACATACAACACAACAGATGAATGGTGGATACGCCTCCAGGGTTCCAAGCAAATAACTCAGAGTCTTTAAATAACATAGTATGTGAACATCGCTTCCTACTTTGATTGAAGGCAGCCCATCCATTTATGTATTTAATTTGTTCATAATTTGACTCTTAATTACAGAATGATGGAGTAAGATCCGTACAAGAGTTATGCAGCATATTGAGTGATTTAATTTGTTTTAATTGCTAAGGTATAACTCATTACTCATTAACAGCCAAATTATTTATTAGTAGGTACCCAAATTAATTTTTTTTCGGTGTTCGGTGTGGGTTTCGAATTTCAGTTTTACACAAATCTTTATTTACGAGAGTTTTGAAATCGTGAACTCAAAATTTTGAAACATTTCGATGGAACTCGAAATTCATAAATTTAGAAAAAGCTGATTTTAAGAGATATGAAATTAGCGTGTGTTACGTCGAAATTTTCAAATGAGAGCCCGATAAAATACACACGTTCTTATTAGAAAGGACCCATAAGCGACGGATCGGACGGGAGGCCGACGCACAGTGCGTTGATTGTATGGAGATGTTGGAAAAAAATCAAATTTTTAAAAATAAGTTAAGTTGGGAAAAAAAAATTGTTTTTTAATGTTATAACAACACGTTTTACAAACTTTAGCGAAATTTCCACGCCCCCTGCCACGCCCACTTCTGAGTGTGCATATTTATATCTAGAAAACGGCTTGCACAATTTGAATAAAATTGAAGAAATTTGATTATCTAGGCGAGTTCAAAAATACAAACTAGTGTCGACCCTATTCGCCCCCTGCCACGCCTACTTTTGTATACATGATTCAATCCAGGAAGTTGTTTGTATGGGAATTCGGGAAAAAAATAAAAAAAACTAGTGTTTTGCTAAGATTTCTTGATTTTCAGGCTCTAAATTTGATTGCATATTTAGTTTTGACTTCATTAACTGCAAAACACCACGCAATCGGGCTGTTGGGTTGGAAAAACAAACATCAAAAAGCTCCCTAGCTGAACACATTATGTAAAAAATACTCGTAAACAAACACTTGTTGCAAGAGAAAGCGCAAGTTTCTGCAGAAAAAACTTACTTTTTTTAAAAGTTATAATTGTTTTCTTTCTTTAAATAAAAACACTTTTTTCCCATCTGACCCCTCTCAAAATATATGGCTAATCAAAGTTAGTACTTTCCACGAACAAAGAAGCTTTGATTTGGACTCTCAAAAAAAATTTAAATTTACATGTAGAAAAAAAATATACTGTTAGAATAATTATATTTTCTCTCCTGAATGTGAACCTAGCAAAAAAAATATCATATGTTCCTTTTTTCTTCAGTAAATTGTCTTTTAACCGGTAACTACAAATCTTACTCTAATTGTTTGTTTTTTTGTATTGATCTTCTGAGGATCTCTGACAACAGAAAATTGAACTTTATCATAAATTAACTGTCGATTTATTCATTCAGACTTATTACCTTGAATTTGGCATACTTGCTTCACATTTTTGGCAAATTTTTTTTTTTGATTTTTTTCCACTAGTCGCCGCACTGTGCGACGGATGCGAACGAAAATTTCAACTTTTCCCACCGCCAGATCTTTTGACATTAGGTGTCAAAAATAGATCAGTTCAATTTTCGTTTTTAGAGTGCACACCAGAGAATTTCAGAACTCAGAACTGGGTTCTTTTCCTCTCCGATTTTATAAGTTGTGAACTTTCATTGTCATTTATGAAGAAATTTTAATAAAAGTAGTTTAGTTAATTTAATTTTACTGACTTCAAGAATATACCTACACATTTTATAATCTTATACAAGTTGATTCAGGAGGAATGTGCCAAAAAGCTAGACCATGTAGGTTGGGTAGAGACAAGAAAAACATAGTAGTATGAGAGGTGTTGTCTCTTCCCCTTCGTTTAGAGAGGAGGGGCAATTGAAAATTGACTTAATTTGGAAAAAAAATTATAAAATCAAAGGTTACATCCTCAAGGACGTGTTGCACCTTTTTGTAAATCCAAAAACCTCAAATTTTATAAAAAAAAAAATTCAAACCAATTTTTTTCCAAAATTCTATGTAATTAAGTACTATTTTTGATTTTATTTGTTTTTAAACAAAAACAGAAAACCGGATCCAGAAATATCTTGTCATATTCAAGAAATTTACAAAAAGCAAAAACTACTTTTTTCTAAGAAACCTCTTTATTTTTTGTTTTACGTGGCTGGACTTGTTGATAAATTAATTTATAAAACATTAACTTAGAGCTATTATCACAATTTCTTATCACAGACTGTGATAAGATAAGATAAGATAGGTCTGTGATAAGAAATTGTGATAATATCTCTAAGTTTTTGTTGTAGTGTTTTGTTTAGTTTTTCATGTTAATTTATTAAATTCTTTATCTAAAAATTTTAAATTCAACTAAAAACAATAATAATGTACTAAAATTTAATTTTCACCACTAAAATCAAATAAAAATCCCCTGAGGAAGCTGGAAAGAAACCGGCGAAACGTAGGACAACAAAAAGATGAATTAGTGTTTCATTAATTGCATCCAAAAATAAAGATAATTAAAGCCCAAATAAAACATTAAACTTTAAATTTCAATCATATGATCAAAAATTTACATATATAAAGGGACTAATTGAATCGATGAGTGAAAGAACCGTATAAGTCCAAAATTTTATTTCGAATTCCTTTCAATTTTTAGAATCGCCTCAAAAAAATCGAATTTTTGGTGTTAAAAAGGAACATGAAAACAGACCGAGTTCTTTTTGCGAGTGTGTGTGTCATTTGAAAACAATTTTTACACGAACGTCAAGCTGAAATCAAGACAATTTCTGGAAAATAAAGACCACATAAAATTAAGTGGATCCCAACTTAAATTAAGCGGATTTCTGCATGGTTTTTTGCTAAGATGACTTCCACCTTAAATTAAGGTGAAAAATCAAATTAATATCTTTAATGTACGAATTAAAAAAAAAAATAGAACTGGCAGCTACTGATGTGGATCGAACCTACAACTGTTGGGTCACTAGGCAAGTGCCTTACCATCGTGCTATCTCACTGTTGGAAATAAACATGATAAACCGCGACTAACGCTATAGTGTGACTATAATTTTAAAAATTATAAGTTAACATTAAATTTAACTGAGTATAAGTGGAATCACCTTATTTTAAGCGGATATGACCTTATTTTAAGGTGGTGAAATTTAATGTGCGCATCATCTTGTTTTAAGGTGGTGAAATTTATTGTGCGCATCATCTTATTTTAAGGTGCCCTTTTTTTCTCCGTGTATCAACTTTCCTGTTAAATAATGTATGGGGTGTTTGAATGTTTTTGATCGCCCGATATAGTCATGAAAGAAAAAAAAAATGCACGACTGGGTCGCACGAATTTCTCCTAGGGTTCAAGTTGCTGTATTGTGTTTTGGCTTTTTTTTTAGTGGAATCCATAGGTTTTTAGGGTCGATGAAACCGAATCCGAAATCCATTTTGCCCAGGTTTTCAAGATAACATGAGAGTAACGCTAGTACCGAAAAAATGCAACAAAAGCTGAAGTCCCACAAAAATAAAAAAAATTCTGACGTTGTTTCAATTTTATTTTAAAAGTGTTTCATGTTATTTTTTTCAATATTAAATCAACGTTGAACATATTACATTTTCCGTTGCGGTTTTTCCCTCAGTGTAGTGCCCAATGTTGGACATACAGTAGATGACGGATATAAGAAAATCCAAAAAACCAGAGAATTCCTTTCTTATACATGGATAGTTTTCTTATAGAAAAAAAGTGTATATAAAAAAGAAAATTTCTTATATAAATAAAATATATATAAGAAAGAAATTTTCTTATGTAAATACAAATTGCATATAAGAAATAAAATTTCTATTATAAGTCATAGCATATTTGTTTCGTTTTTATAGAAAATGTATTTCTTTTCTTAGATGACATTTTTGAACCACAACAAACGAACACAAACAATGTGTGGGCGTTTTTTTCTTTCTTGCTCATCCTCAGTTTGTCAATTTTTTGGCAACTCAATGAGGCTGGATTTAGAAATTTTGTGGAAGTTACACTTTGCATCATTTGCATGTTTATATACTGGAGACTTTCTTATAGACGTTTAAATTTCTATGTAGTGAATGAGATTTTATATCAGAATAGGTTTCTTATATCAGTGTTTTTCTTTTAAACGTTTTTCTTATATGAGGTAAATTTAACACACAATTTAATGAGAATGTGGATGTGCATGGTGTTTTGAAATATCTGTCTTATATGCGTGTTTTTCTTATATGAGACTTTCTTATATCCGTCATCTACTGTACTATATGAAGAAAAATAGACTAAACTTAGAAAACGATTTAATCGTTAAAGCATCCAAGATCAATCCAAGATTTTAATATTTATTCAAAAACATACGAACACAATTCGCACTGAGAAATTTTCTGTTTTTGTTTGTTTTTATTAAGGATTATTTATTTTTTTGTATCATTATTTGGCTTGCGGCTGCGACCCCCTTAAGAACTCTTGAAACTGTTTGGGAAACACACTCTATTGAAAAATTGTTTAAAAAAACATTTCTTATTTTTTAGTCTTGTCATTATTTTCATAGAAAACGGTGGCACAAAAAGATTTAAGTCAAAACAGCTTAAAGTTTTTGGGCCTGGAAAGCAGATATTTATGTAAGTATTGTTATTTTTATTATGGCCCAATATTGTAACTATTTTCAAGTTACCAACTCTAATTTTTATTAATTTTGATGAAAAGATGATGTTTATTTCAAAAGTGGGCGTGTCAGTCTGTTGAAATTTTTTGTGACATTTATTAGTTAAAAAAAAAATTATCTAATTGGGTTGAATACTTTAGATTTTATAGGTTTAATACGACTTCCCAAACAGTTTCAACAACTGTGCGCTTTCACGCTTCGATCGAAAATTCAATGGTCTTCGGGCAAGATTTTGGTTTGGCAACAGTGGCGTTTTTGAAACATATTTTAATGACAAATCATTCGATATACACTTACATGAAACCGTTTATACAAAATATTCTATAAAAATTAAACTTTTTAGGTTCGAAAACGTGATTTTTATAATTTTGGTATACATAAATAACTTTTTTCAAAAATTTTTATAGACTTACAACTGACTGGTCATACAGCTTGAAAAACTGTGCACTGCGCCATTTTGATCGACGGTACCATGCATATGACCAGGCATCGTGGACTTTTTGGAACCTTAGTTTCATGAAGAAACATTCATTGCATTCAGTAAGATTCATCGAGGCGTTAAGGGCATACAAACCGACTGGGCTCTCCGACTGCCTGTACTTACCTACGTTTAAAACAAAATATAATGAAACCCAAATTTTGTTTGAATTATATGCAAATCACGGTAACATTGTGGTTTATCTTGGTAATGCAGTAGTTTTTCATACAAAATATTGTTGTCCCAGATCATCAGTCTCATGACATTAAGACGAATTTCTTAAAATATCTCGTATACGGTGTTGTACTTCAATATTGTTGCCAAAGTAATGAGTTTCAAACTTTATTCCAATCACAGTAAATACTTATTTCACATAATACACGAATAATTAAAAATATTTAACATTTTGTCACCAGCAAGGAATAAAATCTCAGCTACACTGCGTTACCATTTGAAAACAAACTTTAATTTACTGTAATTTAATAAAATGTACCTCACTTATGCAGTTCGACTTGTTGTAACTCTTTAAATTGATCAGGGAGAAAAAAAATAGAAAAATTAATAGCTTCGAAGTCACTGAAAAGGGGTGCGAGTGTTTAATGCTCAACCACTGCGTTACCGCATTTGGGGGATAAGTATAGGTAAAATTTTTATTGTTCTTATACTAATACAGAGATTTTATGTTAACAATTTTGACAGTGACAACGTTTTTTATTTTGTCTTTTAATTAATTTCATATTTACGATATAAGATATTTACAACTGCGTTACTGCTCCACTGCGTTACCAAAAAGAGTAAATTGCCAGAGCAGCTTATTTAGAATTATTTATAAGTTAGGTATTAAATTCAACAAATTTTATATAAATCAATTGAATTCAGCTTATTGTGGAGTGTTACTATGCAAATATCATTTATTTATTACAATTGAACAAATTTATTACATGATTATGTCAAGTCACTTAAATGAATCAAAATATGGAGGAAATGCGGCAAAATTGAATGAAACCTCACATACACTTTGAAATCTTATGAAAATTGTATGTGGTTATATGATTAATATATGTATACATATAATATCACATAAATAATATTGTCATTTGGTATTATTTGCAATGTGTTTTTTTCGTTTTTTTTTTCGAATTTTGTTTTTTTAAGTTTTGGCGTCAAACTTTACCTTAACACCCCCTGAACACAATGGTGTAGCTGTGGCTTGTAGCGCAAGTGGAAGAATTCTCAACTTATTGCTCAGCTGCCGCTGATTTTTGTTGTTGTTTCCCCTCACTAAAATTTTGACAGTACTACAGCCACAGCTACACCCTATACCATTGTATTCAGCCAGTAAGAGATGATGTTTCATAGCATGTACTTTAAAAAGCAACAAAAAATGTACCATACAGTAAAACTTGAGTCAACACTTCCGGATCGAATACAAGCTAGTTATTGATATATTGTATTAATACTTGTTAATTTTAAGGTTTTGAAGTTATATTATGTTACGTGGAATCATTTTTTATTTTGTTTTGCGATCTAATAGTTACATCCTTAGGAAAGTACAAAATATTTGAAGGTAAAATCACAGACAACTATATACAGATATCGCATCCTATAGAAAAAAATGTCATCAAATTTTTTTTCCAGCCGACACGTTTCAGCCGACAAGAATCAAAAAGAGAATTTTTCAGCCGACAAAAAAGCTTTTTTTTTTTAATGTAAAAAGAGAACAACAAGAAAGGATTCCATACGACCATGACCTTACTCACTCTCCCGCGAAAATAAAATAAAATGCACGACTGAGGTCGCACGTACTTGCAGGGGCGTACGTTGAGTTGTCGGGGCCTGGGGCAAGACTAAATTTTTGGGGCCCCTTTGGTATAGAAAATAAGAGCAAATAAAAAAGTACGTATACGCCCACTTATTTTTACTTGCGATATAGGTACTATATACAGTGCTGCTAAAAACATTCCGGATTTTTTTGTCATTTTCATCAAATAAAATTTTATAACACAAACCTGGAACAAAATATTGTTTTAATATTTTTTATAGATCGTTCATATATCACTTAAGCAATTTCAACAAAAAATAATGATCTTTAACACATACAAAAAATTTAAAAATTAAAAAATGAAGCAAAGCCAGAATTTCAGCTGTGAAAAACTAACCGGATTTATTAATGTTAATGTTCAAAGTTAATATTTTGCTCAGAAACCTTTGTTTTCGAAAACTGCTTGGCACCAACGAGGCTTGGACTCGGCCAAATTATTTAAAATAGAACTAGGAATATCTTCCTAGTCATTTTTCAAAGCTGCAAGTACGTTAGTTGCTGAGGTGTGCTTTTTCTTCTCTACCTGTCACATAAAGATTGCCCACAAATTATCAATCGGGTTCGGTCGGATAAATTGTTCCGGCTATTCCAAGCCAGGAGTATTGTCTACCCCGAACTGCTGTTTTACGAGCTTTTAAAAATGTTTGGCATCATAACTTGCAGGAAGAGCCAATGTAAAGGCACTTCTTTCTCCTTTTATGGAGCCATTATCGACTCCAACATCTCTCCATTCTGAAAATGATCCATAAATCCGTTGATTCTGTGTAACGGGGTAGAGCCTGTAGCTGAAAGAACCCCCAAACCATCACTGATCCTCTGCTGTGTTCACGGTAGGGAGCATATTTTTTCGGTTTTAAACATGTCCATGTTTGAGAGCCTGGCCGCCAATTTACAATCGGAATAGACCCAGTTAAAATTGCTTTTATCATTGAAAAACATATTTTTCCGTTTTGTTATCGAGCAATTGAGATGATTTTTTGTAAATAAAACCATGATGAAGTATTTTTATTTTAAAATTTAAAGATCCTTTAATTGCCAACTTTTTTAGACAATGCTTAGTATTAAAGAATGGCCTTTTTCCGAGTGGAGAGAGATTAAGACCAAGTCTCTGAAAGCCTTCTTTACTGTACTTGATGTTGAAGGCAGATTAAGCTCCTCACAAATCGTTTAAGAAGCCGCAAAGGGATCCTATATCAAAAAATTCTTTATTCGCCTATCACTTTTTAAGGATATTTTGTTATGGCATCCACCCAAGTGATCTGCTTCAACTGATTTTTCTCTTTTTTACTTTTTGACGATATCATACTCACTTGACGTTGCAATTTACAACATTCCAAAGGGATAACATTATGTTTTATTTCGGCTTGAAAGTGTTCTACGACTCAGTTACGAATTTTGCGACTATAATGCATTTTTTCCGTTATTCCATTAAGTAATTTATACAATTCACAAAGCTAACAACTTTGTTTGTCACTGCAAACAAAAATTTTACAGAAGTGACGCTTAAAACCGTTGCCTCAACAGCGAAAATTGAAATCCTTAAAAATCCGATTAGTTTTGCACAGACGAAATTCTGCCTTTCCTTCATTTTTCAATTTTTAAAATTTTTGAATGTATTAAAGAACATTAATTTGTGTTCAAATTCCTTGACTGATATATTAATGATCTAGAAAAAATATTAAAACAATATTTTGTTCCAGTTTTGTGTTATAAAATTTCAATTGATGAAAATTACAAAAAAAAATCCGGAATGTTTTTAGCAGCACTGTATGTATCAAGTTATGCATTCGTACGAAAAAAAAAGTTGAGATAACATTTTTCCATGACATTACGATGGTAGACAATGCCAAAAAAGTGGGTCCCGGAAGTCCGTCTGTCTGTCTGTATAAGGAGCTACAGCCTAAACGGATAGACCGATTGATGCCAAACCTGGTATGCAGCGTTATTTGGCGACTCTCCAGAGGGGTTTTTGGAATTAATTTTTTTGGACCAAAAATAACGGTACTTGTCATATACCGATTTTAGTAAAATCGAAATATCGCGAAAACGGCTCTAACGATTTTGTTTAAAAAATTCAAGTGTTAGTTTAAAGTTAAGGTCTATCTTCTAATGAAAAAATTTTTTTTTGAAAATCATTATTAACGGTACCTGCCATATAACCGTTTTTTTCAAATCCGATTATCTCCAAAACTGCTTAGTCGATTTCAACGAAACTTTTTGTGAAGAAGCATTTATATAATTTAAATGTAAGCCAAAAATAAAATTTTGAAAAAAATAATTTTTGGATTTTTAAAAAAAATTTGAAATTTTTTTTTTGAAAAATCAAATTTTCGAAAACGGGACATTTAATTTTTTTGAAATTTTATTTTTAGATGTTGATTAGTGATTTCTACAAAATGGCATACCAATTTTATTTTTAAACTTTTTTTCCAAAAAATTATTTATAAAAAATTAGTTTTTTAAAAAACGGCTCTAACGATTTTTAAATTTTTTTTTCTAAAAATGCATGTTAATATATCAATCAAAACTGCATACTTATTTTGAAGGGCAATATAATTTCAGATCTTATTTTATTTTTTTTTTAAAACGAATTTTATTTTTTTTTCCAAATTTCTATATAAAAAGTCTTGCATTTTATTTTTTTGGGGCCCCAGATGTACCTATCATTTGTTGGTCGCTAAAATTATGTAAGTTATATTTTTTAGGGCCCCAAAATAATATGTAATTTTTCTTTCAAAAAAGCAATTAATTTTTTTGGGACCCCTGAGGTAATATTTTTTTTTTTAGATGAAATATTATGTGGCTGGCTACCATTTCACTGTAAAATATAATTTGTCTCTCTTGTGTCCGAAGTAATTCATGTCAAGTATCTTATTATTTTGCTTCGATACTTTTTTAACCAGTTGCCTTCTCTGCATTGTCTCCTTACGGGGCCCTGGTGTGTTGGGGGTCCCGGGGCACCGCCCCACTTGCCCCAATGGTGGGTACGCCCCTGCGTCCTTGCTCTTATGCTTAAAGTCACTTTAATGTTAAAGCTTTTTATTCAGTCGTTACGTCTTACATCTCATCGGCCGAATCATATCTATCGCCTGCTGGTACGATTGATCAAGCGGGTGGGGAAGGTACAACTGGAAAGGATAAAGGGGGTTGCAAGGATAATTTGGTAGGCCGTAGTCCACAGGTTATCCAAAACACCACCAGCGAGTCTGAAACCGCAAACTGTACGATCAAGACCCAAACGGACCTGATCGTACGGACAAACGACGTTGTGCCTAACATCCCATCAGCCGAAGCAGTCCTATCGCCTGGTGGTACGACTGGTCTAGCGGGTGAGAAAGACAAAACTGTCGAGGGCAATGATGAAAGGGGGTGCAAGGATAACTTGGAAGGCCGTAGCCCAGTGGCTAAGCCCACCGGATATCCAAAACACTACCATCGATTTTGAACCCGCAGACCGCACGATCAATACGTTTAAGAGCCTAGCTACGGTCATAGACAATAAGACCAAACATCGTAAGGCTAGAGCTCGCGATGAGAGCGACGACGACAAAATCGCAACGCGGAAAGAATTGTCCGTCGCTATGCCAAAAGGACTCCCGAGTCTCTTACGGCAAAAGAGCGAATTCCACTGCACAAATCCCAACAGCGGTTGCGTGCAGCGGCAGAGCAAGGAATCATAGACGCGCCAAGCAACTCCAAAAGAGGTAGGAAGGACGTCGATTCACCAACCAACTCTTCGCCTAATAAAACGAAGAAGAGGTTAAAGATCTCTCGAGCTAGCGTAAAAGGCCACCAAGTCGCTATAGCTGATTATGGTAAGCCCACACGCAAGCTGACTGAGGATGAATGGCATCTCCTTGAACTAAGAATCCTGGAGGAGGTCAATGAGGCTATCGTCAAGAGCTGGACTGTTCCACTCTTCGGTAACCTCACGACTGTGCATGGTTTCAAAGTGATGAACTGCGAGAACGACGAGACTCTCGAATGGATTCGTCAGTTCATAAAGAAAACGGCAGCTATGGCAATGCGCCGACCTTCGTCTCATCGACGTAAAGGAGATTAAAGACCTCAACAGACCTCTAGGTAAGCTGTTGGTAAAAGGCCCTGCCCTTCCCAGCGAACGGCTTGAGAGATATATCTAGGGTTTCCAGAACATCTCTTATAAAGAGAACATGTTATCTTTTTCAACTTTGATCTTTTGTACACTTTCTTTTTTCATAAAATTCTTTTTTTGTTCTCTTTTTTCCAAATATTCTCTTTTTTCCTTGTGTAGGACCAGGTTTTTGTCCTTGATGTTTGTGGGTGTGACTACACACTATTGTGTAGTATCAGTTCTCAAATTATCTGTCACAAATCTAGAAATCGCAGCTTTGTTTATTTATTCTGAGAAATTAAAATTACGTTAAATGAAATGAGTTGGCAACCATAAACTGCGTTGAACTACTCTTTGTAAAATATTTAGGCGCTTTGAAGAAAACGTCGTAAATAATAAAAAAATAATTAAACTATTCAAGGTTGGCTTATAATTAAAGCCCCTCCCCCTGATGTGATACTTTTTTGAGAACGTTAGCGCTAGGCAACCTTTGCTCAATGAAATATCAAACAAGAGTGATTTGTTTTGAATCAAGCTCTGCCTTTTATATGATTTTTGAAATAATTTTAAATCAATGAAATATATGATTACATACATAAATTATTTTAAAGTGATTAAACATGAAGTGTTAATTTAGAATATTGAACATTTAAATGAGAATTATATGAATTAACAGTAAATGGATGTCTTATAATCTTATAATAATAATAATTATTACGTACCTACATAAAAAAAAAAAAAAAAAAAAAAGATGGGAGACATCGGGTCTAGATGGCTCATGGTTCTTGTTTCCAAGCTTATACGAGGTGATCGAATGCCTAATCAATGGAGGGAAAGTTATCTTCTTCCAATATACAAAGGGAAGGGTGATACTCGAAGCTGTGATAATTACCGTTCGATTAAGCTGATGTCACACACCATGAAGATCGTTGAGCGAGTCTTGGGTAGCCGACTGCGAAAAATAATAAGGCTATCTGATGACCAGTGCGGGTTTGTTGCGGGTAAATCAACCACAGATGCAATCCAGAGTATCAGAATCATTATGGAAAAACATCGAGATTCCTTGGAGGATTTGCATGTGGTATTGGTTGATTTTGAAAAAGCATTCGATCGACAACCACGAGATCTGATATTGGTGGCCCTCAGACAACGAGGAGTTCCGGAAACCTATGTGCGGATAATTATGGACATGTATGATGGAGCAGTTACTAAAGTAAGATGTGCAGCTGGAGTCACCGAAGAATTCGAAATCACAGTAGGTGTACACCAGGGAAGCGTCTTGAGTCCTCTGCTCTTTATTACCGTTCTTGATTACCTGCTCGAAGGCAAAGTGACGGACCCAAAAGTGCATCAGTTATTCTTTGCTGACGATGGAGCCATCATAAGTGAAGACCCGATATCCCTGCAACGAGCACTTGATGTATGGGTGGATGTTCTAGAAGGTAGTGGGTACCGCAAAAGCGCGAAAAAGACAGAATACCTATGCTGCCCATTTTCTGATCCACACAGGCCTATTCCTGACATTTATTTGAACGGTGTAGTGCTTCCCAAGTGTGAAAAGTTTAAATATCTGGGGTCTATGATAAATAACGAAGGTACTTGTGATGACGATATCAATCATCGCGTAAGCGTAGGGTGGATGAAGTGGCGGGAAAATTCTGCTATCTTCTGTGATCGAAAAATGCCCCCTAAGCTGAAAGGAAGGCTTTACACCGCAGTTGTGCGTCCAGCACTCACATACGGTTCACAATGTTGGACAATGTACAAAAAGTATGAGAGTAAGTTAACGGCAGCTGAGATGAAGATGCTTCGCATGACAGCAGGAGTAACAAAGCTTGATAGAATTAGAAGTACGAAGATCCGAGGAAGCCTTCATGTTAAAAATACCATCTCCCAAAAAATTGAACACGACCGACTCAGTTGGTATTGCCATGTTCAAAGGAGAGATCCTGAGAACCCCGTCAAAAAAGCAATATCATATAACGTTCCAACACGAAATAAAAAGAAAGGTAGGCCTAAAAACTCCTGGTACAAGCAAATGCAAAAACACCAGCATTCAGTTGGCCTCAGAAACGGAACAATACAAAACCGGGAGGCTTGCCGCCGATTTCTGAGGTCAACCCGGCGAACCCCACAGGCGGATCACTAGTGTGAAGCAGTAACGTGGGAAGGTTATGATCCCCACGACATCGAGATCATAACAGCGCCGAGAAAAAGGAAGAAGAAGAAGATTACGTACCTACATATCTTTTTCATATAAATTTGGCTGATTAGTTTTTTGAAGCTTAGCTAAGAAAGTGGGAAATTATTAGTATATATTTGCATTTAAATGTGTTGATAACATATCTTTTGGACCTAAGATCACCCAACCATGACGTATAGTTAAGGTATACCAATATGGCGAGTTGTGTCTTCATGGCTCTATTTTTGTGTTCAAGTAATGTTAGGAGTCTGATCGAATGCTCATCATATGACTCCTCCTGGACTACAAATGCCCCAAAAGCGTAATTGCTGGCATCTGTACTCAAAATGAAAGATTGGCCATCGCAGGCTTGTTTGAGGACAAAACGCTTTTAAGCAGCTTTTAATGCATCAAATGAGGATTGTTCTTCTTTGTCCCATTTCTACAAGGCGTTTCTTTGAGTTAGGTCACTTATTGATTTTTGATATTTTAGAAAACTTTCCATGAAATCCAGGTAACAAGAACAAGTTTGCAAAAATGAAAGGACTTGTTTGAAGTTCTTAGGATCTGGTCGGTTTTCGATGGCGGAAACTTCATTTTGAATCGACTTCAGTACTATGGTTAGTGAAAACACGCCCAAGGTATTTCACCACTGAACAGCAACAGTTCGACTTCTTTTTATTGAATTTAAATTTGAAGAGATTGACCCGCTCAAATGCTGTTCATCATGCTTTGGAAAGTGGCTCAATCGAAACATTTCAAATGGTGTGATAAATACCGTTTTCCACAGACTTCTTCAGCTATTTCGATTTGATAGTATCCAGATTGTAAATCCAATAATTTGTTTAAAGAAGAGTGAAGTATGTCATCGATACTTGGTAAAGGATATCTATCCAAGACTGTGATTCTTTTCAATTGTCAGTAATTGATGCAAACACGAATACCTCGATCTTTTAGGAACTAGCACAACGGTAGCTGCCCAAGGAGACTCACACTCTTTGCTTATCTTTTCCTTTTTGGTCGATATCAGTCTTTAAGGTGCCATATCTATCGGATTGCTGTTATTCGTTTGGATTTTATGTGATACGAAAGGCGTTGTTTCATCTAATGGATTAAACAAAGTGCAAGGACATGGTTAAGCTTTTCTCAGTCAGTTTTGTTCAACTCAACGGTTTCATCGGAACGGAGCTCGACGTCAAATTCGGAAAGGGTTTTGTTTTACCAGCTTTCCGATCTGGATTAAGATCGGTGGTTCTCAAAGAGTCATCAACAATCTTTTGAATGGAGTTGGAAGATTAATAATTTTGCACGGATGATGTGTCTTCTTGTTGGCAGAATCTGAACAGACAAGGCAAAATGCAGATGCCTATTTCATCAATTTCTGTGATGTTTCTAAGTTCTGCTCATTGAAAAGACTGACACATTTTAACGATTTCTTGCATGTCGTCTAAGGTCAAATGAACTCTCGGTGTTTTGAGCGAGTGGCGAGATAGGTTTGAACTTTGTTGAAGTTGTTTTAAATTTTTAATCTGGACATCTTGAAAAGCCTTAAGCAGTACTTTTGTATGAGCTGTGGCAAAGAAGTCAAAAGCTTTTTCTGGTTGATCAGCAAAGTACCACATTCTTTGGCCTATGTCCAAGAATATGCCAATAGTTCTAGAAATCCATCAGCAAGAGTCATGGCGGGTGTCAGCTTTCTGAAATTTAGAAGTGTTTTGGAGAAGATGCAATAATAGTTCTCTTCCAGCAACGCTTGTTCTGATTTTTGGTTGTCTAATGCTACTGGTTCATGCACAGCTTCTTCTTCAGAGATTGAAAGTTCAGCCGCCCTTATGCCTTTGATAAAAAAAAGTCCTTAAAGGTTGTGATGCTTCCCCGGGATATACCTTCTCTGGTTTGAAGACTGAGTAGACCATACACTATAGATCAATCATTATTCGTTCTTTTGGGACTGTATTTTATTATTTGAAACTGATCCACTAGTTGGGCGCCAATTGTAAGACCAGGTTTTCGTCCTTGATGTTTGTGGGTGTGACTACACACTATTGTGTAGTATCAGTTCTCAAATTAACTGTCACAAATCTAGAAATCGCAGCTTTGTTTATTTATTCTGAGGCGCTTATACTGACCGAAGACGTTGAACAGTTAAACGAACAAAGGTATTAAACAAAAGAAAATTGAATCACCAACAAAGATGAATGAAAAGACGGTTTGTTATATTTTCAAATATAAATATAAACAATTTTATTAATAAAATAATTGAGTTGGCAACCATAAACTGCGTTGAACTACTCTTTGTAAAATATTTAGGCGCTTTGAAGAAAACGTCGTAAATAATAAAAAAATAATTAAACTATTCAAGGTTGGCTTACACTTAAAGCCCCTCCCCCTGATGTGATACTTTTTTGAGAACGTTAGCGCTAGGCAACCTTTGCTCAATGAAATATCAAACAAGAGTGATTTGTTTTGAATCAAGCTTGCCTTTTATATGATTTTTGAAATAATTTTAAATCAATGAAATATATGATTACAAACATAAATTATTTTAAAGTGATTAAACATGAAGTGTTAATTTAGAATATTGAACATTTAAATGAGAATTATATGAATTATATTTATTTTAATTCATTTATTTACTTTCCAACAAGTTTAATTTTTGTTGTTTGTACCTTTTGTCAAAAATTTACTTCTGTGATGTGAAGTCAACTTTTTTAAACCGATTGTAAAAAATCAGTTAGTAAAATGTCGTCACAAATGTTGACTGAAAGTCGATTCAGACTATGTACTTAAAATATATTGTTAGAAGGTAGTACCCACTTCTATCTTACTCATCATAACATTGGGTGGGTGCGAGATTCGGCCTTATGATAAGTTTAAAAAAAATACAAATATTCTGGTCGACTTTTGTGAAGTTAAGATTTCAAAATTTATTTCTATGGTGATGGTAACCAACCAACATGCACAAGATTAAATTGACTGAGAGAATAGTTAATTTTTTATCGTTTTACAAGGAAGTCCTGTTTGATCAGCTGATCATGTGTCCAACATTCCATACTTATAAGTAGGTACCTAGTTAGAAAAATAAATTTATTTAGTTTATGTAAGTTGTTTGTTTTTTTTTTTTTAATCAAATGCTCTTTTTTGTTCTCTTTTTTTTTCTTCCACATGCGCTCTTTTAACGGTTTCAGAGTAAAATGTTCTCTATTTAGAAAGGTCCAAGATGGACATCCTTGATATATCCTATCTCTGAATAGTGATGTCTTAAGCAAAGAGTGGGAAGTGGTTAAGAACAAGAGAACCAAAGATGGGACTGAAGTTGTGGTAAGATTGATACACAAATCTTTACCACTCCTGAGAAATAGAAAACAGGTTAGTAAAGCGTTGAACTTAGAGCTTTCCTCTTATTACCGCGACGAAGAAAAACAACAAACCATCCTGGTGGACTGTTGAGATCAGTAATATAAGAAAAGAAACTAGAAAACTTTTCAATCGTGCTAAACGCACTAGAGCTGAAAGTGATTGGGAATCCTATAAAACCAGTCAAAGAAAATTTAAGACAGAAACTCAACGAGCCAAACGATGCTCTTGGAGAAACTTTTGCAGTACTATCGAAAGTACAAATCATTCGGCAAGACTTAGGAAATTCCTCTCTAAAACAATTACTCCTATAGGCTCCCTAAAAGAGCCTGATAACACGGTGTTACACTCAAAATATATGCGGGCGGAGACCTATCACGTTTTGTAGAGCTAGTCGCACTGATTACGAAACAGTATTTAAAAAGTCCCTAACACCCCCAAAATCTGGAGTTAGGGGCAAAAAAACGGTTTTTTTTTACTTTCACCCATTGAAAAAAATCTAGGGTCGTCAAATTCGATTTTTGTTTGTGATAGGAGATAAATATACCTTTTCAACAATGTATAAAACATGTAACTCGGTTAAACTACCTAGAATTTATAAGCTGTCAAAATTCAAAAATTCCATTTTTTTCGTCATTTACCCAACTTCGACATCAAATTAAAGTATATATTTTCACAACAACATACTGTTTGAAAAATATATTCTAAAATAATATTTATTTCCAAATCAAACGAGGTATTTTTTATGAAAATCAGTTCAAAATTGGCTTAGAAAAAAATTACGATTTTAACCCAGATACAAAAATTCGAAATTCAGTACGACTAGCTCTACAAAACGTGATAGGTCTTCGCCCGCGTATATTTTAAAATCTCATTTTTGTAACACCGTGTAATCAATGGACAGAATCTTGTCAAGACAGTTTAAAACTCCTGGTGCAAGCTCACTTCCCAGGTTGTAACTCTGAATTTTAAAATGATTATACAAACTCTTTGCACTCATTTTCTGAAATTCCTAGAGAAATTATTACGAAAGAAAAGTTGATCTGGGCCATCAACTCTTTCTCTCCTTATAAATCTCCAGGCCTAGACGGCGTCTTCCCCTTGATGCTGCAAAAAAGTAGTGAATTCATTATTCCATACTTGATCACAATATTCCAAAATAGCCTACAATTGGGATATTTCCCTAAAACATGGCGTGAAGTCAAAGTTGTCTTTATACCAAAAGCTGGTAAATCCAGTTACAGAGAACCCAAAGATTTTAGACCTATCAGTCTAATTTCCTTTACACTCAAAACACTTGAAAGGTTGATCGATATTCATATCCGCAGTCACTTAAGATCGGAGGCTATATCACCATTTCAGCATGCATACACAAAAGGTAGAAGTGTAGAGACAGCTTTACACTGAGCAGTCAGAACTATAGAAAAGTCACTTGTGGTTAAAGAATATACCCTCGCAGCATTTCTAGACATAGAAGGAGCATTCAATAATGTTCATAATAGTGCAATCGAAATAGCACTCACTGACCTTAAAATAGAAGACACAGTCATAAAATGGATCGTGTGCATGTTGAAAAACAGGCAAACCAATAGTGAATTAGGTGGGTCACATATAAAAATGTAAGCATCTAGAGGAACCCCCCAAGGTGGTATTCTATCACCTCTTCTTTGGATTTTGGTGATGAATGAGATTCTCATCAAACTGAATAACAGCGGTGTTAAGGTTATAGCCTACGCAGACGATCTAGCTCTTCTAGCGACAGGTAAATACCTTACCACTGTAAGCTAATAATTAGAAAGCGCATTATCCTTCACAAACAGAATGAAAATTCCTCCTTTTGTAATGCCAAAAATTGATGGCACCCCACTTAAGATTTCGGATAAAGCGAAATATTTCGGAGTGATCTTGGATAACAAACTTAACTGGGGTCCAAACATTCAAGAAAGATATAAGAAAGCCACGTTTGCACTTTACTCATGTAATAGAGTTCTTGGCAGAAACTGGGGACCAAATCCTAAAATAATCATGTGGATGTATACCGCCATTGTCAGACCCATTCTGACTTATGGCAGCCTAGTCTGGTGGCAAGCTCTGGAGAAATCCACGAACTTGAAGACCCTAACCAAAGTACAAAGAACAGCATGCATTAGTACTATGGGGGTGATGAGGTCCACTCCAACCGCAGGTTTAGAGGCAATCCTTAATCTCACTCCCTTAGATCTATTTGTACAAGAATTAGCAGCAAATAGTGCCCTACGACTCAGTCAAACCAACATTTGGAGTACTAGTCAAAGCGGTCATACCACGATCCTTTCTAACTACGTTGACAACAACGTAAGTACAGACTACATTACCCCTTACTTAGACTTCAACAAGACTTTTAATGTCAGTTTCCCCAACAGACAAGATTGAGAAAACAGTGTACCTTTCTCAAATGAGAAGGTCATCGCTGTTTTTACTGATGGCTCGAAAATGAACACTGGGGTTGGTGCAGGTTTCTACTCAGAAAATCTCAACCTTGCCAGTTCCTTCAGACTCCCCGATTACAGCAATGTCTTCCAAGCCGAGATACTGGCAGTCAAAAATGCTGCTACACAAATATACATGATGGCGATATCACCTGCTGACATGACTTTTTTCATTGATAGCCAAGCGGCAATAAAAGCGATTTCTGCCACCTTAATCAAGTCAAAGCTTGTTTCTTGCTGTCGCGAAGAGCTTAGGGTTCTTGGTATGCAGCATCATGTAAGACTCTGCTGGGTTCCCGGCCACAGTGATGTGTTCGGCAACGAAAAAGTGGATGAGCTTGCAAGGGAAGGATCAGTTCTTGATCCTTCTCTCATAGACCACAACATCAGAATCCCACAATGTGAAATGAAACGAAGTATCGTCAAGCATATTTTTCAAAAAACCAATGAAAGATGGAACCTCCTAGATACCTACGGTGACACCAGGAAACTTTGGCCGAATTACGACGAGAAAAAATCTAATAAGATCTTACTACTCAGTAAACCTTCCTTAAGATCCCTTATAGGTGTCTTAACGGGACATAACCTACTGGGCTACCATAAAAAGAAAATAGGGCTTAGCACAGATGACCTATGTAGAGGCTGCGGCAATGAGGACGAACAGGAAGACACTACTCACTTCCTCTGTCACTGTCCAGCACTCTGCCGCACTAGAAAAACGTTTTTAGGGAACTACTTCTTTAATGAATCAGAAGAACTATCAGAACTGTCAGGCAACAGCCTACTGAACTTTGTCAAGTCTACCAAATGGCTCGACAAACCATAGGATTCATAGGTTTACACTTTTTTAATGAGGTTATAAATACTTCAGAGTATCACAAGGGATCTACATTGATCTAAGTGTGATGGTAACAAGATCAACTGTCAGCCCATTTAACCTAACCTAACCTAGGGGTCTGTAGAAAAATTGTTCGTCATAAATGAGACCAAAAGATCTCAGGGTACTGCTAAGATTTTATTACTTAGTAGGTTAGTAAGTTAGTTAGTTGGTTAGTTAGTTAGTTATTTAGTTAGTAAGTTAGTTTAAATGTCAAGTACAAGTGAAACTTATAAAAACGTATTAATAAAAAGCGAGATTACAAATGTACTTTTCTGTATTTAAATATGTACAAAATGATTCACTCTTAAAAAAACAAACCTATATCACGGATTATGCCTACGCTTGAAATCGCTCTATTCCGAAAACGGTTGATTTTACAGAAAAATGCATAAGGCAACAGTTTTTTTATAGACCCCTATTGAGCTTTGAGCAACACGTCGCGAGATATATGCGAAAAACTGATCTTCGTGACCTTTTGCAACTCAGACAAGTAGAATGCTACATCTTCTTTAAACAAAAAATAAGATCCTATTCCACAATAGATTCAACTAATTCTATCGTGGCATTGGCTCATAGAAGTGGGTACATTAAATTTTTTTTAAAGTTTCAAAAATGGTTAAATTATTATCTTTTACGCGTGACGTAAAAGTTTTGAACTCTTTCCTATAAAATGTTTCCAAATTAAAAATAGAAGTGATTTCAGGGTTTTCATCAATTCTCTTTGGAAACCGACGAGTTCTATAATGTTTCAAAAAATCATTTTCAGGATTAATATTTAATTTTTCAGCAAACGAAGATGACCTTTTAATTAATGCATTTATTTGAGTTTCATCATCGTTTTTTTGTAGAAATGATTCTATTGTACTTTGAATCAACAATGAATCATCAAAAACGTACAAATTCTCCACTTCTAGATTTTCTATTAAATTTGTTACTTTGAACATGACATTTTTGCAAAAATATAAAGAACTGATAAAATCAAAATCCTAGATAGTTTTCAGGGTTCCTATGGTAAATTGTTTTTCAGAATTCTTGGCTTAATTTAACTTATTTGTAGGTTCTATTCTATCAAAATTCCAAAGGAAAAGGACAAAATTCCAATGTGAAGAATTTGGAACCATGATTACAAGAAACGACACGAGCTAACCAGGTGTTAAGTACACCTACGTACGTTAAGAAAAATGATTTGGCAAATCGTACCTCGTACGGGACACGAGCTACCCAAATTTTAAATACATACACTTATGTACGTACAAGAAATGATTTGGCGATACATTTTTTGCCGACTGATTTGCCGACTCGATACGCCCCTGCTTTAACTTATTTGGTTCATGACTGGTTATGTTGAACAATTATCGATCTCAATGGGGGATATATCCCCTCATTACCCCCCTATCTACGCCACAGCGTAAAACAAAATACGCAGAAGATATTCTTCCAAATAATGAACTAAAACAAAAGTTAAGCCCAGTTCTTAACTCCTTTTTTTTTATTTCAGTTTTTGCATAAGAGTATTTCCATTGCAACGGGTGTGACAGAATTACTTCATTTTTTGTTCCTGATTTGTGTCCTATTCACTAAAAAAAAGGTATTTAGTAGCTTCAACAGATGTTTTTGGAAATAAGTAGGTATATGTATTTTTAAAATAACTCTTCGTTAAGCTGTCTTTTAAAGTCACAATTCCTTAACGGGTGTGACATACAAAATCGATTGAAGCTGTTTTGGTGACTCTAAAAAGGCATAATGCAATTTTCTCAATGAAAAATCGTGGATTAATAAATTCAAAGTTTGGTTAACTTGCCAAGAATTACCATTTAGTTAGATAATAATCATATTACTAAAGAATTTTCAACCATTTTCTGTTTTAAATTGTTTAACACATTTTTTTGAGAGTAAACAAAATTCCGGAAGACACAAGTCAAATTCTACAATTTTCAAAATATTTTTAATTTTTTTGTGTTTTTCTATATAAAATGTTTGAAACTTTCCATTGACCTAGGTCCTGTGGTCTTCCCATTTTATAATTTTCATCAAAGATTGAAATCGTTTTTCTTTTTTATAATGTAGGCACATTAAATTTGCATCATTTCATTACATTACCACCCCTATAATTCTGCCCCACAGTCACAACTTATAACAGTCACCAAAAATTATCAAAGTTGTGATCTTCTATGGAGCAGATCACAACTCACAACAAATTAACGACAAATTGTGATTCTCATAAGTTGTGATTGTGACTGTGGGAGAGAATCGGGGTAAACGATTTTTCACATTCAGAAAATTAAGACACGTTCACATTATCATTTTGTTTTTGTTTGATAAAATCATAAATACTGAAAAAACAATGAACAGCTTTTGAAATAATGAACATTTTTATGTTTTTGAATACAAAATAATTCATGAACAGTTCATTATTATAAGGAACGGATGGTCACCGTAAATATAATTCAAAAAGATTTTAATATTGAAGAGTATTTGCCTTATCAAATATCTTATCTATCCCCATCTGATGTAAAAAATTAAAAGATAAACGACAGAAAATTTGAAAACTTGGTTCAGAATTGTACGCTGAATTGATTTAAGATCGATTTTGCAATACCTAGTCGCAGCGCTGATGTGGCGGCCTTAGGGGGTGGCGAACAGGGCACCCGAGTCGAACTTTATGTACGAATTTAGTATTCAAAGTACTTAATAGAATCTATGCAAGTACTTTTCAATTTAAAATAAACCTAAAGATATACTTTGTATACTTACTTACCTCTGTATCTCCTGAGAAACCTTCACGACAGATAATTAACGACTTTTAAAACTAAAAACGCTAGTTTAATCTTAAATATTCTATTTGGGTCCTCAATGTTTAGACCTTACTATGTACTTGTAAGTCTCTTTAAGTTTGGTAGATGCTTTTAACGCTATTTAAGCTAGGTTGAGACTATTAAAACTTGCACTTTTTAAGTGCTAAATGTTCGTCATGTGCTTAAAACGTTTTACCCCTAAATTGGTACTCTTTCAGCTAGTTTGAGACTACCAAAACTCCAAATTCTGGTTAAGTCCCAAAAAAACAAGTTGAGACAAGCACGACCTTGGCCATTGTCTCTTGCACTTGATACCTACATTTAAGGCTATTCGAAGAAGTCATTTAGCGAGCGCGGATCAATGACTGTATTGTCGCGTGATTTTAATTTTTGAAATGTAAAGAAAAGTTAAAGTAGGTATTCGAAAATGAAAAGAAAATTAATTTTGTGAAAAGAAAGTGTGCGCTTAAATGTGTAAAAAAAAAGACTTTGTGATATAAAATATTAAGAAAAAATAGTGAAAGTGAATAAAAAAAAGTTAATATTCAAGAGTGACATTTTTTTTTAATTGCTTTAGAGCAAGTATGTATTGGTTTCGTTCGTGTCAAAAAAAAAAATTGATACAAAAAACTAACTATACGGACATGAAGGAGTCCAACAAAGTGGTTTTCGTCATGAAGTCTGTCGGTCGGTCTATGCGTGCGTGCGTCGCACAGTGCGTTGATTCAGTGCAAAGTATGGAAAAAATTCAAAACAGCCTAATTTTTATGATCTTTTCTTTTAACATTATTTTTTAGTCTCATGGCAAGTAAATAGTGTATAAAAACATTTTTTATTTCGGTTATAATTTTTTGTCATATAAGTACACTAAGGATTGTTATTTTTATAACTCAAAAAGTGCGTTTTTCATACAAATTGTGTGTAAAAAGGCTTGAAACAATCAGTCATAGCTAGCAGGGACGCGGGTGGACGCGGATGAATGATACCTTTTTGGAAAGGTCGTATTTCCCACTTTATAACCTATTAACTTTTTTGATGAATGCACTTGAATCAAAAATTATGCTGAACTTTGAAAATAAGCTGTTTTTGTGAGAAATAAACCGTTACTTTACCGGTTATTAAAACGATCTAAGACTTTGGAGTGCAAAAAAAATCAATAAAATATATTAAGCTTACCCTTCTTACGAGTATCCAATTAAAAACTGGTTTAATTGGAGCAATTTAACTCCGTGGTGCAGCTATTCGTAAATCATCACTAAATGGCCTACTTTTGACATGTTACCTTTAAGAGGTTGTGAAGCTTGCTGTAGTTGCGTTTTACAAAAAAAAAATTACAGTTCATCTAGTTAGACATCTGGCTATAATTTTGCATTCTTCAAAACCGGTTTTAGAAGGTCAAATTTGTTGACTTTTTTCCACTGGTCACCGCACTGTGCGTCGGTCGGTGCTTCAGTGTGCCTGTGCGTGTCGTCACATGAAGCAGTACTTAAAGCCGCAGCCTAAACGAGTAGATGGATTTTCTTAAAATTTGGTAGGGATGATTTTTACGTAATATTCAATTTAAAAAGTGTATACCTCCCATTCACAGTTTTTTAGTTATTGCAATTTTCTTGAAAACGTCTCTAACAATTTCGAATAAATTTGGTGAACGCATATTTCGTTAAAGAAAGGGCCGATTTTATTCAAACCATACACACAAATATATCTTATCGTTTTAAAGGATTGTATGTATTTAAATTAAACAAGAAATGTGAATTTTTTTTTAAATTTTTTGTTCATGATTTAACAAAATTTTTTTTCTTATTTCTTACCACATCGTTAAAATTCAGAGCATGCTCGATATGCTCAGAACCTTTTTCTGAGCTTAACAGGTAAGACGAATAATTTTGTTCTAAACTTACAAACACGTTTTTGACTCTACAACAACAAATGGCCGTTTGTTGTTGTTTAAGGTATTAAGTGTAAGTACTAAGTACTGAATTACCACAACAACACGGCTTCATTTATTCAACCTTCACATTTATTCGACCTTATTTCGAATTTATAGGACCTAGCAAGAATATTTAGACTCTAATGAAATAAGTAGATTAAATAGAACTAGGTAAATGAGTTTTTGTAGTATAAGTAGGTTCTAAAAAGGGGTTAATTATAATTTTGTTGGTCCTAAATAACTACCCAAAATGGGATTTTTTCCGACAACCGACTATTTGCGGTCTTAAGTAGAGGTTATTTTCTTTACAAAATATGTGATATTTATGGTCTATTAAATCTTAATAGAGAATATTTGGGTTTTAAAAAGGTTTTAAATAGTGCCAAATGTTCGACTCGGGCAATCACTCGGGGCCTCGCTCTTGCAGGGGCCTCGCGCAACAACCAAAGGAAACTTTTAAAAATACGTATATATTTTTTTCACTATATGTTTTTTTTATTATTATTATTTATTATTATTATTTATTAGCAAGTAATTAAAATTACAAGATAATATTGTTTTAAAAAGAGCCAAGCTGCTGGGACTATTAGCTCGTTTTTTTTATTAAAACTTTTGATTCTGAACTATTTATTTAGGTTATTGCATAGCGTAGCGGGGCCTCGCTCTTGTCTTGCTCTTATGAATCAAAATCAAAAGTTTTAAATAAAACAAAAATATAGTGAACAAAATCTATATATATTTTTAAAAGTTTTCTTGGTTTCTTGCGCGAGGCCGCTGCAAGAGCGAGGCTATTTAATAAAATAATTTATACATTTAAAACATATAAAAAGGGGATGCTCTGTTTACAAAACAAACTCAAAATTTTGTTTAACTTTTGGTAATCAGGGGAAAAATAAAATGAAAATTTTGCAATTTAATGATGACAGAGAATTTATTTTGAATAAAAAACATGATTTTTTGTTAATAGCTGCGTTTCTTTGGGCCCATTTATCTACTTTTTAAGCCTTAACTACATTGGCCTAAAAACTAAAAGAAGTACTAAAGTTAAAATTTTCAAACGTTATTTTTTATAGTGTTTTCGGCTGAAAAACTAAAACAATTGATGCAGAAAGCATTTTTTTTGGCTTAAATGAATTTGTGTATGAATTATCACAAACCAGAGTTGTAAAAGATTGGAATCTTTTTTGAATGCAATCTTTAATGACTTCAATCAAAAGATTGCATTCATATTGACTTACACTTGAGACTTAGACTTCAAATTTTGCAATCACCAATCATTTTCCAAGAAATGATTGCAATCTTTTTTTTTACCCAATCAATTGACTGCATTCAAATGATTGCAGTCTTTTGGGACTGCATGCAGTCTTTGCATTCTTTTTGCAATCTTTCCATTCCTTGGCAGTATTTGTATTCCTTGGCAGTCTTTTGCATTCATTTGCATTCCTTGGCAGTCTTTTGCATTCATTTGCATTCTTTTGAATTCTTTTGCATTCTTTTGCATTCTTTTGAATTCTTTTGCATTCTTTTGCATTCATTTGCATTCTTTTGCATTCTTTTTGCAAAGCAACGTATCTAATAATGCAAATAAAATTATTCTGGAAACAAAATTGTTGGTGGTTTGATAGTTCAACAAATATGCCTATTCCTCACTCAGTTTGAGACGAATTTAGTCATATTAAGTTTTTTTGTCTGATTCTGTTCCCAATTTCAAAAACTGTCCTATTTTCCAAAGAAGAGACAAAAAGAACTCTGACGAATTTTGTCCCAAAAATTTCTTTTGTAAATCTTTCAATATAAACAACTATTTTAAATGTTATAAAACTTAAATGGAACTTGTCAAACACGACAAAGCTAAACCAAACAACCAGACCTACTTTTGCATCACATATTTATCAAAAAGGACAAAGGGCCTCGCAAAGACCTGCCGCCCGGAGCCTCGCAATTCGTAAGGCCGCCGCCTGGTGGAAAGAGTTTTTGTTTTAATTAGGGCGCAGTTGTAGCTTTCAATAAAACGCATCATTAAAAATTTTTATTTCCGTTTTTAAAAAATGAAGCAAACAATAATGGTTATTGTGGGTAAATTCACGAAGGCAATAAGAAAAAGAGTAGGTATGTTCACTAAAAAATATTTAATTTTGATTAAGACTTGTTTTTAAATACAATTATATCATTTCACTGACCAATGAAAATTTCAATGAGATTAAGAAAAGTCTTAGCAAAGTCGATGTTTCTTTTTTAGTAGAAATATTCTATGACCTATAACCTTCATGTTGTTACCTCTTATCACCACACACCAATTGACTTTCTTAGGAACGGAAATAAAAATGTTCAATGATGAATTTCAATGATAGCTATAACTGGCCTCTTAATTCGTAGTGGAAAAAAGAGAGAAAAATATAAGTACGTAGAAACCTGAGACCGTAAAAATAATTTTAACCAAATCTAGTTTTAAAGCGGTCAAATACGCTTTTTATTATAAAATGGATTTCCTTATTTTGTTTTCTCTTGTACCTTAATAGTTCAGTAAATAAAAGAGTTTTACACTACAAAAGGTCCGGTAGTTCTAAATTTTTCATATGTTGTTAGGTGGTATGGTTGGTAGATGGAAAAATCAAATTTCCACAAACACGCCCCCTCCGCCCTCTTCAGAATCACCGAAAAAACCAAAGAAAATTTGCACTTTTTTCAGTTTCATGCCCATAACTTTCTTCTGGTGCATTTTATTGAAAAAACATTGTTAGACGACTTTTAGAAAACTAAATTTCCTACAAAAATGACCTTAGTAGGGTAGGATGGTATAAGAGTGCGCGGTTGATAAGAGTGCGCAAAGCGATTTTCTACTGTTTGAAAGGGAATATAAGACTGAATACACTTATTTTGGAAAGATCTTAATGAGTTTGATCTGCTGTCAAATTTCATGCAAATGTGTTTGTAAACAGAGGTGCTAGTTAAGTTTAAGTTTTTTAGCACTTTTTTTTTCCAATTTTTCTTGCCAAACAAATTAAATTTTCCGCTTAACAACAAAAAATAACTATAAACAGAGTATGGGACATTGAAAAGTCCACAAAAAGAAACATTTGAGGAACACGCAAGATTGGTCATAAAGTGCATTGTGAAATACATATATATTCTTCGATTACATGTCTGAACGTTTAAGAGTGCGCACCATGATGATGTATAAGAGTGCGCGGGTTATGAGAGCAGTAAATGCTATCCAAGGCTTCAAAATAACTGGCATTTGTCCATATACCTGCAAACAGCAGCTAGAAAAAGCAATTCCAACCAAAAAGAAACCACATACAAGTTTTACAAAAAAAAAAAAAAACGAATGAAAGTAACTAGGAAATATTGAAATTTTCTCGGAACCATTAATCGAAGACTAAATTGATTGTTCCTCATGCAAGGAGTGATGGGTTGAAAACACTCTGTTTATTTAAAGATAGGCAGTTTTATTTGCGACTTTTGTGCGAACTTACACCTGTACGCGGCTGCGCACTCTTACAAACTAAGCCGCGCACTCTTACACAATAGTGTGTATAAGAGTGCGCAAATGACCTAATGTGGTATTTTCTTTATAACTATTGAATTAACACATTTTTGTTACCAGTTTTAAGTTTTTTTCGTTGCTTTGATTAAAAACTAAAAACTATAGGTATATAAAAAAAGTAGTTAAATTCTTTTTGTTATTGTTTTATTTGGTGTTTTGTCTAAAATGCGCACTCTTATACCACCTTACCCTATTATTTTACAACCAAAAACAACGAAGGATTTTGCAATATTTTCATTTTCTTGCCAATTAACAGTGCTATAACTCTTTAACAATTGACTTTTACGCTAAAGTCTTCATAATCAATCTTATGGACACTTTAATTTCCTACAAAAAAAATACAAACAACTTTAATTTTGTGTCCCAAATAACCGAGTTAGGGCTAAAATACTATTTTTGATAGTTTTCGACACTATCCGTTAAATGAAGGATTTTTATCCTACAAAGGTCGGATGGTTCTTATTTGATATTTTATCAGGTTTTAATGGTAGATTGACAAAAAAAATTCTTAGCAACGCCCCCTCCGCTCCTTTAACCATACTCCAAAAACCAACGAAATTCTGCATTTGTTCAGTTTTATGCCCATAGCTTACTTCTGGTCATTTAAATGTGAAAAAATGTCAAATTGTAGCAGACAAAATTTTCTACAACTTGCACATCCAATGTCCACCAAACTATGAATTTTTCAAAAAAGTTACAATTTCCGATTTTCTCGATTTTCAATTTCTTACCTGTTTATAGCGCTATAACTTCCTAATGTTTGGTTTTTAGCCAAAAATCCTTTTGTAGGGAATTCAATTTCATGAATACTTTTATCTTTTGATAAGAACCAGGTATTTTTATTTAAAAAAAAGTCATATATTTTAATAATCTAGTTTAATATCTTTTGCGCTTAGAAAGCGGTGGGCTATGAATGGACGAAGGTAAAAGAATTGGTGTATGAAGGGCAGGGGTAGCAGGGAGTGCAAGATGGGGAGGTATAGGAGTAATAGGTGGACTTGAAGATGGTGAATTATGAGAAAAGTTGGCTTCGTTGAAGTTTTCTTCAAATTGGATCGATGATGGAAAAATTCATGGGGACGATTTTCACATCAGGATTGCACACAGCAAAACTTACAGAATGTGGAAAATTCAAGCCCCTCTTTCCTGCATCCGCCAGCTCCCACGCATACAGGCACATATTTGCATGACACAACTTTCATCAATTTTTGGGGAGCAGGATCTTGCACAGTTTTAATGGGTTGCAATCCTTGGCATCATCTCTTCCAGCCCCATTCGAGAGGATTTTTCTCAATCCACGTCATGATCTGGTGATAAGTCCGGAGGGAATGAAAGTGTGCTACATCTGTTGTATGTGGTACATATAAAGCCAAAAAGATATGTTCTTCCGCCTCAGAAATTTTCTGGTAGTTATGGTTGCATGATAGTAGAAACTTCAAGTAGCTGCGCCTCGTGGTGACTTGATGAAAAGCCAAGGGATGTAATCATATTAATGAGGAGCTAAGGGCCTTCCTATACATAAATACACTTATTCCTGTTAGAAGGGGGGACAGGAGGATCTGGGACGAGCAGCAGCTATAACAGCATGGGATAAGGCCAAACATTTCCTTTTCCATTTATCCAAAGGGCTACTCTTATTCTTCAGTATTACAGTTTAAAAAAATGAGAGGATGGGTACTCATCTGTAGTTATTGTTAATTTTTTATCAACTATCGATTGATAGATAAGGCTGAATCTCGTTCAATTGTACTTGTCAACTCATAAAACTGAACAACTGCAGAATTTCGTTGGTTTTTAGAGTATGGTTAAAGGAGCGGAGGGACCGTGGCTAAGAATTTTATTTTATTAATCTACCATTAAATCCTGATAAAATATAATAAAAGAACTATCCGACCTTTTGTAGGATAAAAATCCTTCATTTAATGGATAATTCAAATATTGTCGAAAACTATCAAAAATAGTATTTTAGCCCTAACTCGGTTATTTGGTCACAAAATCAAAGTTTTTTACATTTTTTGTAGGTAATTAAATTGTCTATAAGATTGATTATGAAGACTTTTGCTGTTAAGAGGCAAGAAAATGTAAATATTGCAAAATCCGAAAGTTTACGTTTTTGGAAGCTTCATAACTAATACTACCAAGCTCATTTTTGTAGGAAAATTTGTTTTCTACAAGTCGCCTAACAATTTTTTTTACTTGCGATATAGGTACTTGTAATAATCTCCAAATGCTTCAAATTAAAATATTTTATATAATTTTTAATAATTTATTGATTTGCTTGAATCAGCTTTCAGATAAAAACAAAAACATATTTTTCAATAAATCTAAAATTAATTATACAAATATTGCTAAAGTAAATATTATTTTTTAAAGTATTTAATGAACAGGTCGCCACATTCCTTCTATATTTTTAAGTTTCAACATTAACTTTGAATTTTCTGGATCTCTTTGTTGGCTTGAATATTGCTTCCAATGGTTTGTGATCAGTTACTAGCTCAAATTCTATGCCAGCCAGGTAGTAGAAAAAAACGTTCTGCACCCCAAACTAAAGCCAGACTTTCTGTTTCTGTTTGGGAGTATCTTCTTTCAACTGGAGAAAGACTCTTGCTTGCGAAGGAAATAACTTGTGGGTTATCATTCTCGAACTGTAGAAGAACTGCCCCTAAAGCTACTGGGCTTGCATCAGCTACGAGACGAGTGCGTTTTGTAAGGTTAAAATATGACATTTTTGGAATTTTATCAAGCGAATTTTTTAGTTTCTAAAATGCTTGTTCTTGTTCTTTTTCCCATAAAAACTTCACATCTTTTTTTACAATGCTCCACAGTGGCTCAGTCACATTTGACAGATCGGGAATACATTTTCCTAAGTAGGTCACTAATCCCAAGAAACTTCTTATTTCTTCCTTTTCTAGGTACAAAAAGAAAGACCTAAACCATTTTTCCCATTCAATGCGAACTAACGACTTGTCAATCGTGTCGCAAAGGAATGGCTTTATACCCGTTTCTCCCATTTTATTATTATTTGTTAATTTAATTTCTTTCCTTCTTTTATCTCTTTAGCTTTGTTATTAATAAGCTATAAATATCGAACTTAAAAATAAAATCATACCAATTTTTTTTTTTTTATTATTTACCAATATATATATATATATACTCTTATATATTTTTACGCCCAAATCTTATTTCCTCTTGTATCACCTTTTTTACAAGGAACTTCCCAATTCTTTTATTATTCTTCTTGTATAAACTTTTTTACAAGGAACGCTTCAAACCTCGTTATCCTCTTTCTGTAGGGAATATTATTTACATAATTACTTTTTTATCTTTGTACAATTTTTTTTTGCAACAAATTTGGGCGAATTGAATCACCACCTCTTATA
The DNA here is from genome assembly GCF_945859705.1 of Episyrphus balteatus. NCBI lineage: Eukaryota > Metazoa > Arthropoda > Insecta > Diptera > Syrphidae > Episyrphus > Episyrphus balteatus. The sequence goes on along the minus strand of NC_079134.1, from coordinate 56,294,088 downwards.
TTTTTCATATGTACAATTACATAAGGTCATTTTTACCTCGTCGCCAATGTAATAATCTCCAAATGCTTCAAATTAAAATATTTTATATAATTTTTAATAATTTATTGATTTGCTTGAATCAGCTTTCAGATAAAAACAAAAACATATTTTTCAATAAATCTAAAATTAATTATACAAATATTGCTAAAGTAAATATTATTTTTTAAAGTATTTAATGAACAGGTCGCCACAGTACTATAGGGCAAGTTTAGGATTCGTAAAAAAAATCTAACTCGAGATAACAATTTCACATGACATAACGATGATGGAGAATGCCAAAAAAGTGGGTCCGGCAATTCTGTCTGTCTGTCTGTCTGTCTGTCTGTCTGTCTGTCTGTCTGTCTGTCTGTCTGTCTGTCTGTCTGTCTGTCTGTCTGTCTGTCTGTCTGTCTGTCTGTCTGTCTGTCTGTCTGTCTGTCTGTCTGTCTGTCTGTCTGTCTGTCTGTCTGTCTGTCTGTCTGTCTGTCTGTCTGTCTGTCTGTCTGTCTGTCTGTCTGTCTGTCTGTCTGTCTGTCTGTCTGTCTGTCTGTCTGTCTGTCTGTCTGTCTGTCTGTCTGTCTGTCTGTCTGTCTGTCTGTCTGTCTGTCTGTCTGTCTGTCTGTCTGTCTGTCTGTCTGTCTGTCTGTCTGTCTGTCTGTCTGTCTGTCTGTCTGTCTGTCTGTCTGTCTGTCTGTCTGTCTGTCTGTCTGTCTGTCTGTCTGTCTGTCTGTCTGTCTGTCTGTCTGTCTGTCTGTCTGTCTGTCTGTCTGTCTGTCTGTCTGTCTGTCTGTCTGTCTGTCTGTCTGTCTGTCTGTCTGTCTGTCTGTCTGTCTGTCTGTCTGTCTGTCTGTCTGTCTGTCTGTCTGTCTGTCTGTCTGTCTGTCTGTCTGTCTGTCTGTCTGTCTGTCTGTCTGTCTGTCTGTCTGTCTGTCTGTCTGTCTGTCTGTCTGTCTGTCTGTCTGTCTGTCTGTCTGTCTGTCTGTCTGTCTGTCTGTCTGTCTGTCTGTCTGTCTGTCTGTCTGTCTGTCTGTCTGTCTGTCTGTCTGTCTGTCTGTCTGTCTGTCTGTCTGTCTGTCTGTCTGTCTGTCTGTCTGTCTGTCTGTCTGTCTGTCTGTCTGTCTGTCTGTCTGTCTGTCTGTCTGTCTGTCTGTCTGTCTGTCTGTCTGTCTGTCTGTCTGTCTGTCTGTCTGTCTGTCTGTCTGTCTGTCTGTCTGTCTGTCTGTCTGTCTGTCTGTCTGTCTGTCTGTCTGTCTGTCTGTCTGTCTGTCTGTCTGTCTGTCTGTCTGTCTGTCTGTCTGTCTGTCTGTCTGTCTGTCTGTCTGTCTGTCTGTCTGTCTGTCTGTCTGTCTGTCTGTCTGTCTGTCTGTCTGTCTGTCTGTCTGTCTGTCTGTCTGTCTGTCTGTCTGTCTGTCTGTATGTATGTATGTATGTATGTATGTATGTACCTCGAGCTACAGCCTAAACTATTTGAGCGATTTTGTTCAAACTTGGTAGTTAACAGTTTTGGGTGATTCCCTAGAGGACAAATTGAAATTTTTTTTTAGGACCAAAACTAACGGTACCTGTCATATAACGGGAATAGAAAAGTTAATTTTTTTCAAAAACGGCTCTAACGATTTTGATTAAAATTTTTGAGTATAGTATTAGACATAAGAGCCAACTTTCGAAATAAAAAAAATATTTTTTTTACCGTTATTAACGGTACATGTCATAGAACGGTTTCTTTGATTTATGAATATCTCGTTCAAGACCAACCCGATTTCAACGAAAATTTATACAAAAGCATTTAGGTAAAGGTAATATTAAAATCTTAGAAAATTTTCAAAAAACTCATTTTTGGATTTTTAAAAAATATTTCAAAATTTTTTTTTTGAAAAATCAATTTTTTGAAAACGGGTTTATGAAAAATTTTGAAAATTCGTTTTTATGCGTAAATAAATTATTTATTCAAAATGGCATACCAACTGTTTTTTTGAAAAATGTTAGAAAATTTTTATATATAAAAAATTATTTTTTTACAAAACGGCTCTAACGATTTTCGAAATTTTTTTTCTAAAAATTCCTTTTTATACAAAAAGTAAACTGGCATACTTGGTTTTTTGTGAAAGATCATTTAAAACGGTATTTAATTAATTATAAAAACAGATTTTTTTTTTAATTTCTTAATTTTTCTTAATTTTCTTGAATAAAAAGCTTTAACATTAGAGTAACTTTAAGCATAAGAGCAAGTACGTGCGACCCCAGTCGTGCATTTTATTTTTAATAAAATGTACCAGAAGAATGTTATGGGTATAAAACTGAAAAAGTGCCAATTTTCTATGGTTTTTCGTTGATCCTGAAGGGGGCGGAGGGGTGGAAATTTGGTTTTTCCATCCACTAACCATACCTAGTAACATATCAAAAAATTAGAACTACCTGACCTTTTGTACGGTAACTCCCTTATATTTAGCTTCATTTATTGGACTATAAATTCTTATTTAAGTTTTAAAAAGATTGTATTGTATGTCACTTGATTTTTCTTTTTTGTATAGCTTAGTAAAATTATGCTTTTTTATCCTCCTTTGTGTATTTTTTTAGTCCCTATTTGTTCGGGCAAGACCGGGATTTATAACACATTTTGCTTAGATTTCAAAGCCAATAGAAGCACTTCAACGTAGTACATATTGTAGGTATGTAGGCTTTTGTTGATACTTTATTAATTAAAGTTTAATAACTGTACCTACATCAAATACAAATTAAAAATAACATATGGATCTTGAAATTTTTTGAGGTGTTAAGAACTTTTATTTCAAATACAATATGCATTGCATGTATAAAAATATATTTTATTATCACAACTCTTTAATATTTTTATCGAAATCTAGCTTTTGTTAACAATTAAATCATCTAGCATTACGGTCATACTCAGTTCTTTGAATATATTTGTGTTTTGTTTTATTTACTATCATAATTAGTACATTATACCCTCCGAATCAACCACTAGCTGATAACATCACCATCTTCATTCTGTCGTAGCATTTCCAACTTCATTTCATGTTCCCGAGCTTTTAAGCGCAACTCAGCTATGGAAGAACTTCGTCTGTCTTCTGGTGGAGTGGGTTTTCGAGTTGAAAGTCCAGAATTGATAGTATTAGGAATAGCGTTTGGTGAAATTGAAGGCGAGTCTATCGGGTTGCACGATAAAACTTCAGGATTGACTTGTTTTAGAGAAGATGGAGGACGAGGCATTGCTGACATATTGGCTAAAAGAGATTGAAACGAAGTCGATGGAGAATACATGGAAGTCATACTGTGTGGCATTATTTGTGGTGGTGCCCTGCAATTAAGTAAAGTTTAAAATTATTAGTAAAAATAGTACAAATATTGAAAAATAATGATTTTATACATTAATGTTAAGCTATTTTTCATTTTAATTGTGAATTTTGAAAAGTTCCATTTGTGAAATAACATAAATACCATACATTAAATAAAATATTTTGTGTAATATATCTTAATGAAGAATTTGTATCTTACAAAAGCTCGGGGATCTTATTTGATATTTTATCAGATTTAAATGGTTTATTGAAAAAAAAAAATCATAGCCACGCCACCTCTGCCCCCTTAATCATACTCCAAAAACCAACGAAATTCTGCATTTTTTCAGTTTTAGCTGTGTCCATAGCTGTCTTCTGGCCATTTAAAGGTTAAAAATGTAGGTGCAAAATTGTAGAAGACAAAATTTTCTACAATGTGCACATAATATATGAAAAAATTAGTTGAAATTAACAAAAAAAAAAATTTGTTCAAAAATGTTTACTTTGAAAACTAATTTTTCATAAACTATTTCATAAAATAGCTTTATTTAAAAACAGAATAAAAGACAATATCTTTGGCTTTATAAAACGGTATAACACGTTATTGTAGGTATAACTGTTGATTTTAAATATTTTTCTTCCAAACAAAGTTAAGTTTTTAGAAAATTGCCCCTCTTGGCTAAACGGGGGGAAAAGACCCCTTCTCCCATTTGATTTTTTTCATCTCTTGGCCCAACCTTCACGCTTTAGCCTTTTGGCACGTTTCTGCTGAATCACACTGTATAATTAATAAAAATATATTTTATCATATTTTTGGCAGACTTTCAGGCCGTATTTAACCAATGTTGGTCACACCAAAATGCTGCCAAAGCAATTTATTCTCGTCTAACTCCTCAAGACCTTTCTATTTATGTGCCTTACTATATTCCTTAGGTGACTTAACTTAAAATAAGGAAAAAAAAAACAGAATTTTCTCGAAAATTTCAAATTTTTTGACATTTAAAGTTGGCTACCAGGGTGTTTGTTAAAGAATTGTGCCTAACTTTTTGCGCACATACTTTTGGAAGTATTGTACAACAAATGGCAAATGTTGAACAAAGTGTTTTCGGTTAGGAATTCAATTTGCGCTAAGGGTCGAACTTAACCCATGTTGGTCACACTTAAAGGCTACCAGACAAATTTTTTTTTATGGTACACATCAAGACCTTTCTTTTGATATGCTTTACAATATTTTTTACATGACAAGTTTTCTTAAACAAGAAACAAAAACAGGATTTCGAAATTTCGACATTTAAAGTTGTCTGCCAGGGTGTTTGTCAAAGAAATTTGGCCTGACTTTTTGCGCTGACACTTTTGGGAATATTATCTGACAAATGGCATCAAAAAAAATTTTATGCAAATAACTTTCGGTTAGGAATTAAACTTATAAAATTACCCAACCATTTTTTCATTTTTTTTACACATTTTGTCGAATTTAACCCATGCTGGTCACACCAAAATGCTGCCAGACTTAACGATTATTGTCGAACACTTCAAGGGTTTTCTTTTGATATACCTTACAACATTCTTTAGATGACTTGACTTCTATCATTTTTGTCACACCTTTGGGTCGAATTTACCTATGTTGGTCACACCAAAATGCTGCCAGGCTTCACGAGTCCGACCTCGGTCCGCATCCGCTCCGCCTGAGTCCGACCTCGACTACGAAACGGGTCCGACGGCGGCTGAGATTAGTATGGAAATTATAATCACCGCGGAGCCGATTTTATATGTATTGTTTTTTTTTCATGACGATTTCTCCTTCAACTTTGTGTTCATACACAAAAAGTTGCAAATGTGAGTGCAACCCCGTTTTTCTCGTTTTGATGTCGGAGTGTCTTTTCTGAACTCAGTTTTCTTGCTTGAAGAGCAAGACCTTTCTAATGATAATGCCTATGCCTTACAACATTCTTTAGATGACTTGATTCATTATGTCGTTTATGTAGTTGGCCTTCGTTCTATAAGTTCTCCAATACGAACTAATTATAAATATCTTAAGTACCTAATTATAATGAATTCTATTAGGTATACACTAGAGTGACCGCAACTCCCATAGAAAAAAATTTTTGTCGAATTTTTTTCGGGGGAACCCTATAAAATGTTCCGCCTTTGCAGGTTTTTAGATAGCCAAAATTTCAGCTCGATTGGATAAGTCTAAATGGTGCCGACACTCGCTCAAAGTATCAAAAATCTCAGTTTTTTCACTGTTTTTCGCAGAAAATTAGCTCTAGCTTCCAAACAGAGGGGGTTATTTTCACTTTTTATATATTAAATTAAAGGTAGTGTTTTTACACATAACTCAGATGCTAAACTTGTTTAGTTTTACTAATAAAAAAAAATATTGTCATCAATTTAAATTTTCAGTACTTACCTCAAAAAGAGCTGAAGTGCAAACTCGATTTAACGGAACATTTTATGGGGATCCCCCGACCAAATTTCGAAAATCGATTTCTTGCGGTCACTCTAGTATACACATATTAATAAATGAAGTTATCTTAAGACTGGGTTCCCTTTTTCAGCAAAGTCAAATCTCATGTAAAAGCATTTGTGTGTATTAGTGAATGTGTTTCGCTCTCTCGCCATCGAATTCTCTGGTTTTTTACTCTCAGGATGTTGGTTATGGTTTTCATTCATTGTCTCTTTGTGAGATCGCCATCGCATTCACGCGTGCGGGGTGACATGCAAATGGATGTAGGTATACTACATAGATCTTTATATGGATATGGTTTGTGGACGAAAACTGGTTTGAAATTCAATATTTTCATGAAAGATTTCTGGAGTGTATACCTATTTATTTTTGAAATGAAAAAGAAACTTGTTTCCATGTTGCTGTTGTGGATGGCATTTGAGTTTTTTGTGTATCAGAGAAATTTTTTGCATTATAATAATAATTATAGTTGTTCAGCGGAGAAGCAGGTAGAGGATGTGTTATATGGGTGCATTGATATAATATACTTGACAGTATCCTTTGTGTAGTTTGTATAAAAATATGAGTAGATGCGCAGAAGGATTGATTTTCAGGTTCTTGCTTACTTTTGAGTTGTTCTTCGTTGAGAAATTTTTTGTCTCGCACACGCGCGTGCCGGCTGACATGGAAATGTATTTACTTACAATATATAGAATGTTTAGGTTCTTATGTGTATGTTGTTTGAGGATGGACTCGATATCAATCCAATTTACTTTCAACACCTTGTTAATAAAGATTTTTTTAGAGTCACCAATGCAATGAACTCAGTTCGTAACTGAATCGATTTTGTTTTTTATTTACCTATACCTACATTATTAGGAAACAAAAATAAGGCAGCATTAATAACTTATAAGTTACTTTTTTTTAAACCTTGAAATTAATTTTTCAATTATGTAATCAAAGTTTAGGGAAGTTTTCAAAAATAATTTTCAAGCTCAACACTTTGAAAAAAAATGATCTATTTTTTCAAACTGATATTTTATTTATAAATTCAGATAGGCATTAGCTACTTTTTTGCTTGTTTCCTCAGTAGGTGTAATTTTAAAAACTTTTTTTTTTGCTAAGGAATGAATGAATGATTTCTGCCTGCCTGAGTGAGGAAATAGGAAACAAAAAAAAAAAAAGTATTATGTAAACACAAAAAACAAAAACAAAATATAAGGAGAAAATGAGAGCGCAAGAGCAAGTTTTTTTTCAATAAATAGAAAAGAACAGAAAAAAAGAGTTCATCAGCGCCAGCTTATGCGTGGCATTCTTTTGAACTAAATTTGCATGTGTGCGTGATCAATGGAATTTTCAAAGTAAAAAAAGCTAAAATAGACACTTTTTCAACAATTTATATTAAAAATACTGTGAGCAAAAATATATATTTTTTTTTTGAAACTGATTTGAAATATAATGAAAAAAAATAATAAAAATAAATTGTGGATGCTTTGACTGCCCCTTCCTCAAAAACAGAATGCAAATATTGGTTTATTAAAATCAAATTTTTAGTGTGTAAATAAAAAAAATATTTTTTTTTGGCAAACGGGTTGCATGAACAACTTTATTAACTTCTCATTAAAAAATACAAAAACATTTTAAAAAATAATCACGCTTTGCCCCACGACCAAAATGCTAAAAAAGTGCATTTTGACACCTTTCCTTCAAATTAACCGTTCAAACTAACTTCAAATTAAATTTTAGAAATTTTATTGGATTCTCCTAATTTCCCTTTATTGTTTTCTTTTTGTTTCATCTAAAAACACTAATAAACGGTAAAGTTATTCTAAGAAGAGTGAGTAAAAAAACATGAAATTACAACAAATTAACGAAGCTTTTTTTCTAATAAAAAAAAAAAATCTGTTTCGCGTACTGCATGAAAACGCATTTGATCATTATAAAACAAAAAAAAAATAAATAAAAAGTTTATAAACAACGGTGCCCCAACCAAAATTCTGATTCAATCTAAATTTGCAGGAAAAAAATCATTTTCGACCCTTATAAAAATCGCACAAGAAATGTTTCTAAAATTTAAATGATGCAAAAATATTTGTACGTTTATTACCTTTACAAAAAAGATATAAGATATCTTATAAACTGCAAAAGTTATACAACAATTAGTCAACCGTCTTCCATTAAAATGCTATGGAAACCCCCCCTTAATATTAAATATAATTTTGAATTGGTTAAATGTAATGAATTTTCACCCGAGAATGTTAAGGGTATGTTTTTTAGAATTTTCTGCTCTCAATTAAATACAAATCAGGAAAGTTTCGTACTTAGTCGAAACATAAATTGCATGCAAAAAGCATACGAACTATTAAACAATTATAGAAATTCGAATCCACAGTTTTTAGAAGGACACCCTTCTAGACCTAGAAATTATAATGATTCCAACCGAAACAATGGTGGAAATTTCAACAGTAGAAATCCAAATAATAACTTAAATAGAATTCAATATAATTTTAATATTTTTTTATTATTTTTGTTATTTTTTCTTCGTTATTAACTTAAATAGATTTAATAATAATAATTTCTCAAATAACAGAAATTTAAACAGTGGTAACTTTAATAATAATAACGCCAATAATAATTACTCAAACTTTAGAAATTCTAACAGTAGAAATTTTAATAATAATAATTATAATAATAATAATTATAATAATAATAATTATAATAATAATAATAACAATAATAATAATAATACAGGGAATTACAATAGGTTTAATAATAATTCAAATTATAACAATACTCATAACAATAATGGGTATAATAGAAATAATAGTTATAGAAACAGTAACAATTATAACAATAATAGTTCCAACCAAAATCAAAATACAAACTCGAGAAGCATAAATATTAATCAAAACAATGAACCAGAAAGCCGCGATGTAAATTTTCAGGTGGAGGCCTCAGAGGTCCTCTACCCATAGTAAATCTCACCATCGAAAACGAAACCATACCTGTACTTATTGATTCTGGTGCTTCAACCAGTAGCATAGACTCCAATTGTCTAAAATCATGTACAAGGTACAAATTAGAATATCCCCAGGATATTTTTGGTCTAACAGGTACAACAACAGTAACCGAACAGATCAAAACATCCTTCCCAAAAGAATTCAACGCACCTAAAAACAATAAAATGATGTGGAAAATTTTAAATTTTTCCGGAAAAAGTTTCAAGGCAATCATTGGACAGAATATTCTATACCCTTTAAATGCCATCCTCAATCTAGGGGAAGGTTCGATTAAAATTTTTAAAGAAACACTCTTTTTTAACTATGCCTGTCCACAGGAGATCAATTGTTTCGAAGAACTTAAAGAAACAAATAATTTAGATTGCTTATACAAAGATTTAAACAAAGAAGAAAACGATTCCCTCAGAAAAGTTTTAAAACACTATAGTGACTTATTCTATAGAGAAGGCACTGATCTAAGTTGCACTTCAAACACAACACATAGTATAACCACTACGGACGATAGACCCATATTTTCAAAAATTTATCGCTTCCCAAAAATACACGAAGAAGAGGTGGAAAGACAGGTTCAGGATATGCTGAAACAAGGCATCATACAAAAGTCAAATTCCCCTTACAATGCACCAATTTGGGTAGTACCCAAAAAGCAAGACAATTCGAGAGTTAACAAATGGCGAATAGTTGAAGACTATCGCAAATTAAATGAAAAGACTCATGAGGACAAGTTCCCTCTTCCCAACATCGAGTCAATTTTCGACAAACTCGGTAAAGCCCAATACTTTACCACACTAGACCTGGCTAAAGGTTTCCACCAAATTATGGTCGATAAAAAGGACCAACACAAAACCGCCTTTAGCACCCCCCAAGGACACTATGAATTTGTAAGAATGCCGTTCGGTTTGAAAAATGCCCCGGCTACGTTCCAAAGAATGATGAACGAAATTCTTGGAGAACATATTAATAAAATATGCGTCGTGTACCTTGACGACATTTTAATATTTGCAACTTCCTTACAAGAAATGGAAGTGAATATAAAACTTATTTTTAAAGAACTAAGAAAGAGCAACCTTAAAATACAAATTGATAAATGCAAATTCTTTTCCAAAAACACTGAATATTTAGGTCACATTTTGACGGATAAAGGTATAAAACCAAATCCAAACAAAATAACAGCCATAGAAAAATTACGTCCACCAAAAACTGTAAAACAAATTAAATCATTCTTGGGAATTACCGGTTATTATAGAAAATTCATCGAGAATTATTCCAAAATTGCAATTCCACTAACAGAATGTTTGAAAAAAGGAAGAAGGATCAATGAAAAAGATCCAGCTTTTCTTAAAGCCTTCGAAGAGTTAAAATCCTTGATTACGAGTCATCCCATATTAAGATATCCTGACTTCAAGAAAACATTTACTCTAACAACTGATGCCTCAGACAAAGCCATTGGTGCTGTACTGTTGCAAGATAATCACCCCATTTCTTTCGCATCTAGGACCCTCAATGAACATGAGATTAACTATGCAACAATTGAAAAGGAACTGTTATCTATAGTATGGGCAACTAAGTACTTCCGACCTTATCTTTATGGAGTGAGGATTTGTGCCATTAGTTTGGTTAAGTAATCTTAAAGATCCTGATTCACGAACAATAAGATGGAAAACAAGATTGAATGAATATAATCATAATATAGAATACGTTAAAGGTAAAGAAAATAAAGTGACAGATTTCCTGTCGAGAATTAATGTTAACAAAAATGAAATAAATATTAACGAAATTAATAATGATGAAAGCAAAGAAAGTGAAATTATAGAAAACAAAGGTATAGTAAACAAATTTAAAACTCAAATAATTTTAGTTAAAGAAAAGGAACAAACTTATAAGAAAGTGCATAGTAAGAAAAAGATCTTCATTACAGATGAAGAAATAAATAACAGTGAAATGATTAAAATATTAAAAGAATACCTACTTACCTGACAAAGGAGTATTAGGAATTTATTCAGAATTAGAAGATAACTTATTTGAATTATTTAAAAGTAAAATGTTTGCAGATTTTACAACGTCACATTATAAGTTAATAAAATGTGCCTTATTAGCAGAAGATTTACTTAACAAAACCCAATGCTTTGAAAACATAAAACAAATTCATGAGGAGACTAACCATTAGGGTGTCCGTTATTTCCCAAAGTGATGTTTTCGGGGATGACACCCCCTAGATCGAAAGCTTAGGACCTAAATGAGGGGAATTTAGCAAAACAAATTTTTTTGGAGGTCATTAACCCGTGCCTCTAGGGTCATACTTTCCCCATACAAATTTGTATGGGAAATTTTTAACTCATACATAAAATTTTTTTTCTCTCGAGTTAAATCATATTTTTTTTTAATGTTTGATAATTCTGGTTGGAAAACAGTTACTTTAAAAGATCACATTCAAAATTTCCCGTTAAAAATTTTTTTTATATTTTATTTCGGTTTTTAAAATTATTAGCTGTTTTCGTAGTTTTTGCTTTCACCTATCACACAATTTTAAATGCAGTTTTATTGTTTTTTAATTCTTTTCAAATATTGCATTCAAAAATTTGTGAATAAATCAAAAATTTCAATTTTTTGAAATTTTTTTTTAAATTTTTGCCGTTTTTATAATAAATAAATATTATTAAATACTTTACCCTTTCTTGTTTGCAACTTTTTTGATGTAATTTTTTAGGTAAATAATTTTTAAACAAAATTAAATAAAAATATTGTAAACATATCTTTTGTAGTTCGAGAAAAATAAATTTAAACGTATAAAAACGGCAAAAATTTCAAAAAAAGTTTTCAAAAATTGAAATTTTTGATTTATTCACAAATTTTTGAATGCAATATTTGAAAAGAATTAAAAAACAATAAAACTGCATTTAAAATTGTGTGATAGGTGAAAGCAAAAACTACGAAAACAGCTAATAATTTTAAAAACCGAAATAAAATATAAAAAAAATTTTAACGGGAAATTTTGAATGTGATCTTTTAAAGTAACTGTTTTCCAACCAGAATTATCAAACATTAAAAAAAAATATGATTTAACTCGAGAGAAAAAAAATTTTATGTATGAGTTAAAAATTTCCCATACAAATTGAGGAGCGTTTTTTCAAAACTCAACAAGTGCATTTTTCAAATTTTTCAGGAGAAGGTTTTTTCTTTCCCATTTGAATACAAAGTCGAATTTTCAAAAAGTAGAAATGAGGAGTTGTTCTTTCTTGAACTGCTAATCGACAGGCTTGATTGCTATTTCAATATTTGGGAAGATTCGTCCGTATTTTGAACACGAAAACACCGAGTTTTTTCAAAACGCAACAAATACAGGTTTTTGTTGAGTTTTGCAAAAACGTTTATTTTTCTTTTAAATAAATAAATAGATACATTAGTATTAAAAAGCTTATTTATTAAAGAAATATATACATTGCAATGAACTTATATTAATATTAACTAAAATAAATATTTAATAAAAAAAACATTTTTTTTAATCGCCATAGTGTCTTTCCATATCCTCTGTGGACTCTTTAGCGTTTGCGGAGAGAACAGTTTCATAGAAGTCCTTGGCATCATCCGGAATAGTAAAAAATTTCATTAGCTTCTGGACGTCAGCCATCTTTTTTTCCGAAACTTTGTTTTCTGGGGCAACTTTTTGAAATTGGCAGTTTTTGGTAACACTGGAAAACTGGCTTTTTAGAGGTGCAACCGTTACAGGAGATCCGCTGAAGGTGTCACTGACTGAGAATGCAACTTTATTTCCCGTCTTTTTGTAGCATATCACTCTCGCTGAACTTATTTTAAAGGGCAACTTTGACCTTAAAAGTTTTTTGGAATCCTGCTTGTAGTCGCACACGGTCCAGTCTTTTCCGATTTTTCTAACGGTTCCATGATTTTGAAGAACGTTGTAATATTCTTCAGGAGAAACGATGACTTCTTTCTTCCTGTATTCCTTTTCCACTCTTCCAAACACACGATCTGGTGGCATGTAGCTGTGACCTCTTATTGGAAAATAGTGGGTTATATTTTGGAATATTTTGCTTTTTTCCAGAAAAGAGCATAGTGCAATCATCAAAATCGTGTTTTTATTTTGAGAAGCACAAGAGTCAGAAAAAAGACGTAGTTTTTTTGGCTTTGGTCCAGATTGAGTCTTCCGGCTTCCTTCAAGCTTTTTTAAGTAGTCCACAACGATGGAAGCTGCTTTGTTTGCTCCCCTTGGGCCATCCGTCTCCAGCCAAGTATAAAACGTTACGTTGTCTTTATCTTGGCTTTCCATGTGGTTGACGATTCCCATGTTGTAAAGCTAAACTAAACAACCCATATAATAATAATAATTGCTTTTCAACCACAGGCAAACTTTGTGGAGTTTTGCCAAAACCAGCCATTTTGTTGAGTTTTGCAAAAACCTCTAGTAATTTTGTTGAGTTTTAAGAAAACGCTCGATTTTAAATATTTTTTTAAATTAAAACTGTTAACTTTTTTAAAAATTTTATTTTGTCATCTTGTGCGCCTGGTCGTGCCAAAAATTTCGATACCAATAACTCATTTTCGCAAAAAATGCGTTTGTTGAGTTTTGAAAAAACGCTCCTCAATTTGTATGGGGAAAGTATGACCCTAGAGGCACGGGTTAATGACCTCCAAAAAAATTTGTTTTGCTAAATTCCCCTTATTTAGGTCCTAAGCTTTCGATCTAGGGGGTGTCATCCCCGAAAACATTACTTTGGGAAATAACGGACACCCTACTAACCATAGAGGTATCCATGAAAACTACACAGAACTAAAATTAAAATATTATTTCAATAAACTTCAAGAAGTAATAGCAGAATATATTAATAATTGCGAAGTCTGTAACTTAGCAAAATAAATTTTTAAATTATTAGAATCAAAGAAAAATCAATGGTTAGATTATCATAATAAAAACAGAGAAACAAATAAAGAATACCCCTACGATAAAGCTTATATTAAAAATTATGGTCAAGTAAGACATAAAGAAAAACCAAAGTTTAGAAAAGTAGATATTAAACCAGACGATGAAGGAAATATTAGACATAATAGAGGCAATAGAAAATTAAAAGTCCATCCTACACGGATTAAAAGACAGAAAAAGTATTTTAAAGGACCAAATAAAGATAAAATCCCAAAACCCACAAATCAACAAAACCAAAATCAATAAAATTCTTTTATTACAGATTTTCAATCAACTCAACAGAAAAACAATCTTTATAATTATAACATTGTTAACTATGAGTCAAATAACAAGCATAAATGCTGATATCCAAATAGAAAACAGAAGATGAAGGAATCATCCTAATAAAAGATGGAGACATACCAATAATAAGCGATTATTATTATCGAATTTATCACAGAATTAATTTACAAGAATATTTAGACACTATATATAACTTAACTTTATATATACACCAAAACGCAGATATTATATCAGTTATAGGAAACGACCAATCCCTTTTTCATAAAATTTCGAAAATTCAGACCAATATAAACATGCTTTTAAGTATTAATGAACATTCTGTAAAGAATAATAAAACACTAGTAAATAACAGAGTTAGAAGAGGACTAATAAATCCAATAGGTTCAATTTTTAAATTACTTTACGGAGTAATGGACAACGATGATAGAGAAGAAATATTAGAACATTTAGATATCATAGATAAAAATGATAAAAAATTAGTAGATGCTTACAACCAACAAATTTCTATTAATGGAATTTTTCAAAACAATTTTAAAAATATCAGAGATAATATAGAAGAAGTAAAAACCCAATTTTTTAAATTAACAGAGAACGTTAGAGACGAAATAAATGAAATTAAAAACGAAATTACACTACTTAAACTCCATAATTATATTTCTGAATTAGATAATGAAATTGAAAAAATTATTGATAATGTAAATGCAGCAAAAGAAAGAATTATGTCTAGATCAATCCTGGATATAGATGAAATTGAAGAAAATTTTATAGGTTTAAATGAGCTAAAAGAAATCAAAATTAACATTTTTGGTAAGGAAAATTCAAATATTTTTATAATTATAATAAGTGTACCAATATTTTTAAATAAACAATTTCCAACTTACTACTTAAGATTAATACCTTTTTCAAATAATTCAATTATATCAAATATAGAAGAACAAAAAGTTCTAAAATACGAAGATAAAATCTATCCTATAAATAAATATCTTAAAAATTTAATTAAGCCAATAGAATGCTCTCCATGTAAATCAATTGAATATAAAACCAAGAATTATGTAGAAGAAATAGATAAAGGTCTATTAATAATTAATTGTCAAAAATTTTGAAAATGCTATTAAACAAAATTGTAACGAAAAAATATACCATTTACATAAACATTTTATTATAAGTTTTAACAAATGTACTATTTACCTAAATAATAAACAATATCATAACAAAATACAAATATTTAATCATAAAATTGTAATACAACCAAACTTAAATATGAGCATTATAGACTCAGAAATTGTTATTAAAGTGCAAAGTCTGTAGCTGGATAACTGTATAGATGGAAATTACTCCTTAGTAAATTAGACGGGTCCGGCGAGTAGCCGTGTAAACCTTGACCCAAAAGCGAGTAGCTCTTTAGGGCGTCTATATTACTACAAGATTGGTTTAATTCCAGCGAGTTGCTTGAAACGCAATCGTTTAGTGTAGAATAAGAAGTGTAAGTTTTTATTTTGTTCTTCTCCTTTTATACAAAATTTTATCAATAAAAATGCCTGTATTGCTATTCAACAATACTTCGATATTCAATAGGAATTCCCATAAAATGCAGCATCAGCATAATAGCCATGCACTTCAAGTGTTTTGGGCTAGCTTGCTTATGATGCATATTTTACTACCATAAGTCAGCGACCCTTAATTATGTTTGTTTTTTCTTCATTCATTGAAAGTGTTGTTGTATATGAATTTGGTGTCATATTATATAGCTCGTGCACTGAAGGTGCCAGCGGAAATATAAATGTTGTGTTGTTTGTGCATTGGCTTTGGTATAGCTGATTATGAAATGTAATGCGATGGGAATATGGATATTAAATATCGAAGCAGGTTGAATGTTCTATTAATTGTTTTTATGTTTAAGGCAATTAATTAAGTGATCGCTGGTGCGATCCCTTCACACCACCCTTCCTGGGATAAAAAGGAGAAATCATACAATGGCATGATTTCTTCTTTTGTATGCGATACTTGTACATCAAGGGATCTTGTTTAGTATGTCATTTGATATTATGTTTTTTTTTTTTTGATTGTATTTACATTTTTCTGTCTTTGATTATGTATATTTTTTTTTTTTTTTTTTTTTTTTAGATAGGTATCTAGAATCTAAAGTTAAAATTAAGTTTTTTTTTTTTTTTTTTTTTTGAAAAACATTCATTCCTTCAATCATACAATTTAATTTTTTGGTTACGTAGCAAATACCTACTTGATATTTTATTTTAACAATTTTTTTTTTTTTTTTTTTTTAACTTATTTTCTACGTTATTACATAATATCTTCTTTCTATTGTACTTATAATAAATCTGATTATATATATATTTTTTTTTTTTTTTTAACGTATTCTTAACTTTATTGTATACATATTTTTTTTTTTTTTCTCCTTAACTTAATAATTCTATTAATTAATGAATATATATTTTTTTTTTTTTTTTTTCTATTCTATTAATTAATGAATATATATTTTTTTTTTTTTTTTTTTTTTTTATGTACATATATTTAGTATTTAATATCTTAATTCTAACGATCCTACAATAATAACATATATATATAAAAAGGTTTTAATCTATTTTTATGAACTGTCATTGTTTTGTTTTCATATTTAATATCGCAGTTCACCCCATTTTGAGATAATATTTCGTATGGACCAATATAGATTGGGTCTAACTTTTTTCTATTTTCATTTCTTAACAAAACTAGACTTCCTACGTTAAAATCTGAAGCCTTTGCTTTTACATCTGTATCGTACCTAGTCTTCCTATTAATTTTCTTGCTTATCAAAGTTTCTCTAGCGTCTTTATGAGCTATTTGTAGTTTCTGTTTTAAGTCTATCACGTAGTCTTCGTAGTTGTACACTGGATCTACTTTATTTGTGAGATTGGAAGGTAAATTACATTGTTTTCCAAATACTAATTCAAAAGGTGTGTATCCTGTTTCTGAATGTACTGAAGTGTTGTAACAGAAAACATAATAGGGTAGCCAGCTGCTCCAATCTGTATGTTTTTCCGATACATAACTCCTAAGATAAGCTCCTAAAACTTTATGGGAATTTTCTAACGCCCCAATGCTTTCATGATGGTAAGCAGTGGACTGTAGTTGTTCTATCTTTAACAAACTACACATATCTTTAAAAACTTTATTTATAAACTCGGTACCTTGATCAGATGCTATAGTTTCAGGGACTCCATATCTAAGAATAAAAGATTCGACGAGCCCTTTAGCTACAGTATTAGCTTCCTTATTTGGTAAAGCTATTGCTTCAGTGAATTTAGTTAATTCGTCTTGAAGAGTAAGAATATATTTTGACCCATTTTCTGATTCGTCAAGGGGTCCTACTAAATCAAGAAAAATTTTATCGAAGCCTGATTCTGCTGTTGACGTTATAGTCATAGGTTGTTTCTTTGGTTGTATATGTTTGTTACGTTGACATATTGGGCAGTGCTTAACGTATGTCGTCACATCGTTTTGCATGCCTGTCCAATAATATCTTTTTTTAATATTTCGCAACATGCGATTTATACCTGCATGTCCACTCGTTGGTAACATATGATAATCATTTAGTACTAATTTAATTTTGCATGGGTCTGTTATTTTAATTAATTTTTTCATCTATTATGTGCACTTTTATTTTACTTTCTTTAAATATTCCTTCTATGATTTTCTTTAATACATTTATTTTTTCTTTATGACGGCCGTCTGTTATTTTTTTTAATTCTTCTTTAGTAATATAAATATTTTTAATTGATAAAGGTCCGCAAATTGTACGCACGTCCCTCAACAACATTTTGTCAAATGATGCTGATCGGTCAATAGTGCCATTCTTGGATTCCTTTTCATTATTCATTTGCGGTTCACAATTTTTCTGTACGTCCCTCAACAACATTTTGTCAAATGATGCCGATCGGGCATTAGTACTTATCTTGGACCGGTTTAAAATTAAACAATTACTTCCTGGAATATATCCCAATATAAGATTTGGACTTAATACTCTAGTACCCTTTAGTTTTGCAAAATCTTCATCTTCTTCTTTAAAACTGTTAATTATTTTTAATTCAACTATTTTCAAACCTGTTTCCGGAGTTTTTAAAAGTTCACTGATGATATTTTCTTTTTCTACTTTTTCTTTTGGGGAATTTTCTTTGTTTATATTGGATTTCTTTGATTGTGCTCTTGTTGTGACACAAACGTAAAGTTTTTGTAAGTCCTCTGAATGAATTTGTATTCTACTTAGAGCATCTGCAGTGCAGTTGTTTTTCCCTGGTGTATACTCCACATAAAAAATATATTCTTCTATTAATAGTCTAAATTTGGTTAATCGACTGGAAGGTTCTTTAAGTGAAAATAGATATACTAAAGGCCTATGATCGGTTAATATTTTAAACCGTCTTCCGAAAAGATATGGTCTGAAATGCTTCACTGCCCAAACTAATTTCGAGTATGTGAGTTGGGATATCCATTGTACTTCTAATTTTCTCGTACCTTCGTCTTATATAACTATTGCAGGAACTTAGGTGCCATTCGTCAAGGGTTGAATGATGTTTCCGTTTAAGAAAATCCGTCAATATTCTATATTTGTACTGGTTTATGAGTTCCAAGTCAAATAGATAATTCAAGAAAGGAATGAATTTTTTGAGATCATTAAACTTTCTCTTAAGTGTTTTATGGTATTTCTTATTGATTTCGGGATCGTCAGCAGAAAGGTCAATCACTTGCATTTTCAAGATTTTCATCTTGCAAAGTCTTGTTTCTTCTTGTTGATTGTAGATATCGGCGACGATGTCAATGGTGTAAATTTTTCTGACCGGTTGAATGTTATCAAATCTGCAGCACAGGTTGTTTTGTCGTAGCTCGAACAGATCTTCTTGTCAGCTTCGCTCAGAGTCTTCTTCTCAGTCCTTTAGTCTGGCAAGATCGCCATGCAAAGTCTGTAGCTGGATAACTGTATAGATGGAAATTACTCCTTAGTAAATTAGACGGGTCCGGCGAGTAGCCGTGTAAACCTTGACCCAAAAGCGAGTAGCTCTTTAGGGCGTCTATATTACTACAAGATTGGTTTAACTCCAGCGAGTTGCTTGTTAAAGTGAAACGCAATCGTTTAGTGTAGAATAAGAAGTGTAAGTTTTTATTTTGTTCTTCTCCTTTTATACAAAATTTTATCAATAAAAATGCCTGTATTGCTATTCAACAATACTTCGATATTCAATAGGAATTCCCATAAAATGCAGCATCCGCATAATAGCCAACTTTCCGGTATCAATAAAAATGCCTGTATTGCTATTCAACAATACTTCGATATTCAATAGGAATTCCCATAAAATGCAGCATCAGCATAATAGCCATGCACTTCACGTGTTTTGGGCTAGCTTGCTTATGATGCATATTTTACTACCATAAGTCAGCGACCCTTAATTATGTTTTGTAACGAAGCGTTACAAATTATTATTCCGACCGACCGACCGTCCCCCCAAGCCTGGAACACATAAATACCATCGACCGAAACCGAACCCAATATTATTATTCCGACCGACCGAACCCTTACCCCTTACCGTCCTCCAAGCCAGGGACACATAAATACCACACAACATACAATACCCAAGCTCATCTAAATGATAATACCCAAGCTCCATCTAAATGATATGAAACATTTTCATTCACCATACATACAATTCACACTAGGTTTGGACAGTAGACTCCATATGAGGAAGCCAAATTGAGATGAAAATTTGTCTTCTGCCTTTCCAAGTCATTATACCAATCTTGAGTATAGGAGGTAGAATTCCTGAAGCAATCTTAAGGGTCACTTATTGTAACCATAATAAGAAGTTTCTAGAAAATTTTGTCCTAAAAGGTTATTTTTGTAATCCCCTTTCTTCAAAAGGGTATTACAGACAGAGGTATCCTCACTTCCCCGTTTTGTCTTCTAGCCTTAAGCTAGACGCACCAGTCGCATCAACCTGCTTATTCTCACGTTACACTTCGTACGTGGGCATAGAGTAAGCCATCGCGGGCTACTCGCCGTTTATTCCTCGATAGAGGCAATTGTCGAATCAAAACAGATTATTTTCTTGCATACGATTCTCTAAAGTGTGCATGAACAGAGTTAGCTACCGCGAGCCGCTCAACGATTGTTTCTTTAGACTTCCTAAAGACAAAAGTAGACCTTATTGGCTGTCTGCTGCTTTTTCCCTTGTTTCACTTCTTCTAAGTGCAACATGGGCAGTTTATTGTTTGTTTTGCTAGAGTTGTTCTAGCGACAGGAGAAATCGCTCGCGCTTATTCCCGCACTTACACGGGCAAAATTGGCCGTCGCGGGCCAGATTCCGTTTAATCTTCTATCCAGCCGATAGAAGCATAGTATACATAAGTTATATGAAGTATTATGTTATTTATATTAAGTAATGAATTTGTAAACTCTGTAAAACCTGAAACTTTATGAATAAATAAAAATTCGTTCGAACCTAATCAATCCTAAGTTTTATTGCTTTCTTTGGGATTTACCCTGGACATCCATGAGCCTACCCCAGCCTCGATAAAGAAGCATCACAAATTGGCGCCCGAGCAGGGACCTTGAGAAGGTTCAACCGTATTCCGATCACCGACCAGGAATCTTCAATAGGTACCACCGACCGACAACCGCCCATATCGTTTATCGTTTACAGAACACCTGATACTACCGATCATGTCCGATGCCGAGGACCAAAGTCAAGATGACCATAATATTTATAAGAATCTTGGGTTCATATATTTTTTAAAGAAAGCCGAATTAATCGAAATGTTAGAGTCCCGAAATTTGGATTCATCAGGGACAATGCAAGCTCTCCGACAACGCCTAAGTCATTATCTTAAAAAGGTGCGTGCTCACGCTTCTACCCAGAATTTATGCGAAGAATGGGAAAATTTAATCGAAGAAAGAAACAACGCTGAACCCACCGATAATGTCACCTCCGCCAGTAAATCTTCCAGTACCGCACCCCCTGCAGATAAGGACTCTAATAATGCTCTTCTTACCCCTTTAAAAAATGTCAAAACCTCCCTTTACGAAGAGACTTCGTTCGCCGTATCCCCGATCCAAAAACCATCAATAGTTCAAACCGCCCCAAATGCTTATGAGTTTCAAACCGGAAAGTTGCTACCGTCTGGACCAGCACAAGCAACCCCTGCACCCCTCACACTTTATGGTGGTCAAACCGAACACAGAACCGATAACAGTCGAACTCATGCTACCCGACTTACTTTAAGTTATGAAGCAGAAATAATGAACACCGTTCGTAAGTGGGGATTGCGCTTCGATTCATCAGGAAATCCACTGGAATTCATGGAGAGGGTTGCTGAGTTAACAAGATGCTACAACATACCGCAGAACGACATGCTTCGAACTTTACCAGAGCTTTTTAGGGGCACGGCGTTGGAATGGTTACGCATAAAAGGAGAAAGTTTTGTCACTTGGGAAGACTTCCGCAAAGCCTTCCTCCTGCACTTTTTACCGGCCCGCTATCAACATAAACTTGAAGACGAAATTCTCCGTAAACGTCAAGGACCACGCGAGAAAGCTAAAGATTACATCCTTGCTACACAATATCTCATACGCCAGCATCCCCGAATGAACATCGAGGAAAATATAGACAGAATCTATGATAACTTGCGGCCTGAGTACCGTTATTGCATTAAACGGCGGGACTTCATTACTCTCGAGGAACTAACTACTCTAGTAGAAGAATTTGAAGCCGTTAAGATGGATGACCGAGGTGCACACCTTCCGACCAACCAAACACCCCCTGTCACTTCTGCTCCAAGAAATCCTTTCGCAACTGTTCCGTATGACAGAAACACGCATTGTTGGAACTGCAAGCAACGAGGACATCGCAAAGAGACTTGCCGGAGGCCATTTAGACTGTTGTGGAGAAGATGGTAGACTTTCAAAAGATTGTCAATGCCATAAGAACCCTGTAGCTATAGTAAATGCCTTACCGAACCAGGACCCTCGATATTTTATTCCAATTAAAATAGAAAATCAGACATATCATGCCTTATTCGATACCGGTGCTACAAGAAGTTTCATTGGTGACGAGCTGCGAAATAAATTTAGACAGATGGGAATGCCGATGCGCGATCATCACCATTCGATTCAACTTGCCAATGGAGACCCAATTATTACATCAGAGCATTACACTGCAAACTTAAGCTTAGGAGGCGTACCTATGACCTGTGAAGTGACCTACCTACCTTCACTTGAAGAAGCTGCCTTAATAGGGATTGATGTAATGAACAGAGCAGGTTTGCAAATATTTATGGGTGGACGACCCGTAGTGGGCAGGAAATCCAGTTCAGAGACCGATTTAGAATCACTGTGCACTGTTACATTGAACATTGAAAAATGTAATTTCTGCCGGGAAAGTTTGAAATACTTAGGTCACGTTGTAAGTAAAGAAGGAATTCACACTGACCCTGACAAAATCCGTGCCGTCCAAAAACTTAATGCGCCGTCCAATACCAAAGAGCTACGCCGTATCTTAGGTATTTGTTCTTGGTACCGACGTTTCATAAAGGACTTTTCTACTGTGGCTACCCTTCTAACTAACCTCCTTAAAGATGGTGTTAAGTGGAACTGGGGAAAATGTCAACAAGAAGCGTTCGATTCACTAAAAACTAAGCTTACTGAAGCTCCAGTTCTGGCCTGTCCAAACTTTGATCTCACTTTCACCCTGCAGACTGACGCAAGCAATTATGGGTTAGGTACCGTGTTAACACAAGTGGTTGATGGACAAGAAAAGGTAATAGCGTACGCAAGTCGCACCCTTACGGCACTGGAGCGTAAATATGCCACTACCGAAAAGGAATGCTTGACAATTTTGTGGGGCATACGGAAAATGCGCCCATACCTTGAAGGTTACCACTTCCGCATCGTCACAGATCACCATTCTCTGAAATGGTTACATACCCTTGAAAACCCTTCTGGCAGGTTGGCTAGATGGGCCTTAGAACTACAACAATATGATTTTAAGATAGAATATCGTTTAATTTAAAGGAGTTGAAGTTATTTTGAAATAAAAAAAAAAATATATAATAAATTAAAAAAAAAAAAAAAAAAAAAAAAAAAAAAAAAAAAAAAAAAAAAAAAGACAAAAGAAAAAAAAAAAAAAAAAATAATAAATAAATAAAAATAATAAAAAACAAAAAAAAAAAAAAAAAAAAAAAAAAACAAAAAAAACAAAAAAAAGGAAAAAAAAAAATAAAAAAAAAAAAAAAAAAAAAAAAAAATTTATTAAAAAAAAAAAAAAAAAAAAAATAAATAAATAAATAAATACATATACATACGATATACACTTATAAAAAAAAAAAATAAACAGTAGACTCCATATGAGGAAGCCAAATTGAGATGAAAATTTGTCTTCTGCCTTTCCAAGTCATTATACCAATCTTGAGTATAGGTGGTAGAATTCCTGAAGCAATCTTAAGGGTCACTTATTGTAACCATAATAAGAAGTTTCTAGAAAATTTTGTCCTAAAAGGTTATTTTTGTAATCCCCTTTCTTCAAAAGGGTATTACAGACAGAGGTATCCTCACTTCCCCGTTTTGTCTTCTAGCCTTAAGCTAGACGCACCAGTCGCATCAACCTGCTTATTCTCACGTTACACTTCGTACGTGGGCATAGAGTAAGCCATCGCGGGCTACTCGCCGTTTATTCCTCGATAGAGGCAATTGTCGAATCAAAACAGATTATTTTCTTGCATACGATTCTCTAAAGTGTGCATGAACAGAGTTAGCTACCGCGAGCCGCTCACCGATTGTTTCTTTAGACTTCCTAAAGACAAAAGTAGACCTTATTGGCTGTCTGCTGCTTTTTCCCTTGTTTCACTTCTTCTAAGTGCAACATGGGCAGTTTATTGTTTGTTTTGCTAGAGTTGTTCTAGCGACAGGAGAAATCGCTCCAACCGCTTATTCCCGCACTTACACGGGCAAAATTGGCCGTCGCGGGCCAGATTCCGTTTAATCTTCTATCCAGCCGATAGAAGCATAGTATACATAAGTTATATGAAGTATTATGTTATTTATATTAAGTAATGAATTTGTAAACTCTGTAAAACCTGAAACTTTATGAATAAATAAAAATTCGTTCGAACCTAATCAATCCTAAGTTTTATTGCTTTCTTTGGGATTTACCCTGGACATCCATGAGCCTACCCCAGCCTCGATAAAGAAGCATCACAGTTTGTTTTTTCTTCATTCATTGAAAGTGTTGTTGTATATGAATTTGGTGTCATATTATATAGCTCGTGCACTGAAGGTGCCAGTTGAACTATATGAGCTATATGATGTTATAGCTATATGCACAATGCACTGAGTGTGCCAACGGAAATATAAATGTTGTGTTGTTTGTGCATTGGCTTTGCTATAGCTGATTATGAAATGTAATGCGATGGGAATATGGATATTAAATATCGAAGCAGGTTGAATGTTCTATTAATTGTTTTTATGTTTAAGGCAATTAATTAAGTGGTCGCTGGTGCGATCCCTTCACAAAAGACCTAATTATTCAAGATATAGAGCATCAAAATAAAATAAAACTTATAGAATATAAGAATAACCGTAATACGATTACATTTTCAACCATAATTGTTATATGTAGGTACTGTAATAGCTATTTGCTACTTTTTATTAAAATATTTATATAAAAATAAGAATATTAAAATTATAAATAAGATACGTGCCGAAGAAATAAAATCTGAACAAATAAATATACCACTTAACGAAATTAAAATCATGAAGCCTCAGGAGAGTCTTCAATCTAAGGCGGGGGGAGTTACAAAGGTGCCCATTCCCATGGCCACACAACAGTTGGTACCTATTCAGATACCAATGCCTAAACAATAATCGTAGACTAAACAAAAGATAAGATAAACAGAACAACATCTCATCTCAACATAAACATATAAATTTAATCCAATATAATTTCAAAGACAATATTCGGCACCGTAGGTTAAGTGATCAAATGTATCATAGTTTTAAGTTAGTTCTTAACATACCGTCAATAAAGCAAGATCGTCTTGATCTGATTCTTTAAACTAAAAGTTGTGCGTTTTCATTTTAATTCTCCACGTTAGGAGAAGTTTATATATTTTTTAAGATCCCGGAGGATCAGTTACTTAACTCGCGCGAATAAATAAATATTTTATTTCAATGCGAGATTATAAGGCCGTGTGCGAATTGCGTTAAAATGTTGGTTAAAATATGACGTTTGGTTAAAATTTGACACTAGCATGGTGAATAAAATGGGTAAAATTTTACACTAGTGGTTAAAATTTGACGTTTCTGAAGATAGAAAGATCAAGATAGATTTGAAATTATTTTTGTTATAATGCGTTGATATTTTAAGAAATGTTAAAAGTATTAATACAAAGTACTTCCTCAAATTAATATTCATCTTGAAAAATTGAAAATCTACTACGGTGAACTACGAATTAGTGTTAGAAGACTGAATTAATAAATTTCTTTTTGATCATAATGAAATGGGAATTTATCGATAAAATAAAAAAAAAGTATGTGAAATTGAGAATTTCTTACATTTTCATACTAGAATATTTAACTTGATATATTTTCAACTGGGTTTTGTTATAAAAAAATAGTTAATTGAATATAAGAAAAACCATTTTTGAGGGTAATTTTGTTTTATCTTGAGGGAATTTTATTCAAAGTATTACCAAGAAAAAAGTCCCATTTAATACATTTTAACCCAATTCGCACAGCAAAAAAATAAATTTGATCCCTTTTTTAACCAAACGTCAAATTTTAATCGTGGTAGAAATTTTAACCAACATTTTAACGCAATTCGCACACGGCCTAAATTTCGAGATTTTAATGTTGCGAGATTTCGGTAAACGAGATTTTTAAATTGGGAGATTTCGATTAAAAAGATTTCATAATGCGAGATTTTAAGATGCGAGGTTTTAAGAACAAGATTTTAAAATGCGGTCAATCGTAACCAACCCGAATGAATTCAGTGAAAAAATTGGCTTCCGCAACTGTTGGCGAAAAAATACGGAATAATTTGAATCGACAAAATACCTGGCATTGGCAGCGCGAATAATAAAATCTCGTCTGTCAGCTTTCAATTGCTAACTTAGTGTCTTAATTTTTTTTATCTGTCTGAATGTAGGTACTATATTTGGCTAGTGTATCGTAAATATCTTATAAAACAATACTGTTTTATTATATTTATCAAAACACACAAAATTGACCAAGTTACATGCATTTGTCGAGAGGAAGGTTGCACCACTGCCACTGCTAGCCGTCGACTTTCTTCGTTTCGTGATTATATAGAAATTACATTTTTTAGCTGGTATCTTTGAGATCTCGGAAACTATTTGTCCGATTGCTTTCAAATTACTGATTATTTTTAGGTACGTTTCGACAGGAAGGTTGAATCATTGGTGGCCGTCATCTTTCTTCCTTTCCCGATTGTCTCGAAACTACATTTTATGAACTGGTACCTTCGAGATCTCGGAAACTATTCGCCCGATTGCTTTCAAATTACTGAATATTTTTAGATACGTTATCTACAATGTGGTACGAGAAAACTTGATAAGTTCTTTTTTTAGTAATGTTTTCGCTTGAAAAGTTTCGCTAAAGAAAATAAGATTTAATTTTATCGGCTTTTCATAATTATTCGAATGGTCGAAAAAGCGGCTACACTACATTATAGGTAGTTACACTACTTACGAATAATCCAATTTTTTTTTTTGGTAAGGTGTACCAGGGCTACCTTTAAGCCTTTGAAGAGGCGTTTTTCCTCTTTTTTTCACCCAATCCACTTTCCCTCCACTCTTTAAAAATTGTCAAAACAATCCCTCTTTTTGATATTTTGGTTCCTATTTTTACTCTTTTTTAAAATTATGTACGTTTGACAAAAAAATTTACATTTTTTTGAAAATCAAGGAAAATGTGGTTTATACCACTGTCAATTATAACGACTCAATTGTAAAAAAATATACGTTACTGTTGTTTAGCGCTGATTTGATTTTTCTAAGGTTATTTTTGATAAATTTTGTGTTGTTTCTTGAAGAAATTATGCACAGGTACCTAATGTTTTTATATTATTCTTCTTATGTTCCTACAATTTTAATTTTAATAAATTGTGTTAAAAGGTTTGTGTTGCGATTCGGGAAAGGCGCAAATGAGGTATTTCGTGTGACTGTCGAACTTAACTTATTCTAATATTTTGTGGTTGTATTACTTCCTTTTATTTTCAATAAAAACGCCATTTTTATTTTTTAATTTGCCAATATATTTCGAGGTAACCTCATCTTCAGGGCTAAAATATTTAAATTCGGATAAACTGTGTTTTCGCAGAAACGAAGATAAGCTCTCTAATGATGTTTTGACCGGAATTCACACAAATGCACTGAAATCAACTAAGAACAGTTACTATTCAAGTTTATTTTTGTTATGGAATTATTTGAAGCTAATGTATGTGAAACACCAACACACAGGCCGATTACTGGTTGACCAACATTGAAAAAAAACGTTTGTTTTAAATAGCAGCATGAAAGCACACGACTAACTTTGACCATCAAGAAGTTCACCATAACATACCTACATACTTACTTATTTTAACCGTCAAATTCAGCCCTCAAGCCCAGTACGCAGATCGCGCTAAACTAAATTTTATCTCGACAATTTTTATCTCTACATGCGTTCGCTAAAAGCCAAGATAAATTTAAATTTAAAAATAACGGCTGAATCACAGTTTCATTTACTTATACCAGCTTACATTCAATATTACATTACATATTTTTTTTACCTGCATAATACCTTTTTTACGCTCTCATTTTGTTTTATTCCTCTTCTTTTATTATATTCCAAGGTTTTTTTTTGCCTCTTATTCCTTGCAGCAACAACAACAACCACAAAAATGTCAAAATTTATCTGTGAAAAAATGCGCTGAGCATTATTTCGCGAGCTAAATTGAGTGGAGACTTTTTGCAAAAGTAGTAGATGAGAATTCGAATATAGCGCTTGAACTGCGTACTACCTGGCTAAAAATCCTCTCTAAAATTTATCTTTGGAGGAAATTTGTATGAAAGATAAATTTTAGCGCGATCTGCGTACTAGGCTTTAACTTTAAACGTTAGAGAGAAATGTTCAATTGTCAACATAATTATTGTTATATTAACCTCTTACTATTTGCACCTGTAATTTTAAGACTAAGTAATCCGGCCAAGAATGTCGGTTCTGTAACTAACTACATAATAATACACGAATTAGTTGGCTTACCTATGAAATTGATTTAAATATCCTGACGGAATCATCGGTCCACCCGATAAGTGTGGGTATCTGAGTGTGACAAGATTCGAAGACGTTTCAAAAGGTTTTCGTAAATTAAATCCTAAATGAGCAAAATGACTTGGAGGTAATGCAGATCCAACTATTGTTTGCATTTGATTTGGTGCACTTTGAATGTATGGATTGTAAGGATGTGATTGAGGTCCAACTTTTTCTTGTTTACGCCATTTGGCTCTGCGATTTTGGAACCATACCTGAAAATAAAGTTATTTTAATTATTGTTTATGTATTTCTTCCGGATATAACAAAGTTTGAGTATGAAAACAAATATTGAGGAAGGTTACAATCTGTGACCAGCGTTGCCAGATTCCCCGTCTCGTTTTCATTTACAGTACAGTACAACCCGCTTAAGTGAAACTCGCTTAAGAGAAAAACCCGCTTATCTGAAACATTTTTCTGATCCCCAAATATTTATTTCAGTTAAATGGGATTCGTTTAAGTGAAAACCCCGTTTTAGTGAAAGAGGGACTGTGTAAGAGGGTTTTACTGTATTTGTTTTTGGATGTCTTATGGATATTTTATATTCGATTTAAACGAAGTTTTTAGGATTTTATTTCATTATTACACCAGCACGGGTTTATAAAAATATTTTTTATAAATGCATTTGCCTTCCATTATACAAAAATAGACTTGTGGCACTCGAGGACTGCCGCGGTTAAGCTATTGCATTGAATTTTTTATCAACTTATTTTTTTACGTACACTACACAAAACCAATAATTACGTTATGTATCTTTCAATTCATATACCTACCTAAAAAAAAGAAAAAAAAAAATAGGAATACATGAGGAGGTGATTTCCAAAACCAGCTATCTGACCTGTAGGTAGTTTTGAGTAAAATGCCAAAAACCTTTACTTCGTAATACAGAAGATATAGAGCAAAATAATCTTCTACAAATGTATTCTTTACGAAATTTTAATAAAATTAATGTTTTCAAAATAAATATATCTTAAGTCTTTAAATTGAAAATTCCTTATTAAAAAGTCGGTATATTGAGGGAAGTATAATTGAATTATGTCTTCTTTTGGAAGTAAAACTATTAAAAAAATCTTCTTTTGCAGGTAAAATCACGATTTTTACTTGCTCTATAGGGCAAGTATTGGTTTCGTGTAGAAAAAAAAATTTGAGGTTTTTTTTATTTTTTTAATATCTCCTTTTTAACGCATATCTCCCATATAACGTTTTCGAGGTATTGCAACTTTCTCGAAAACGGCTCTAACGATTTTTATTAAATTTGGTATACGTAATAGACTTATTGATTCTAACAAAACTGCGTTTATAGTTTTTCTCAAAAAATGCGGAGAACGGAAATATGGCGTTGTCGTTTTTCAAAAATTGACATGTTTTTTAAGTTCATATATTTCATCAAAGCATAAGTCAATTTTATTAAAAATTTACAGACATCATTTTGAAGCATAAAATGTAAAACAAAAATATTTTTAAAAACATTTTTGAAAAAAAAAATTAATTTAATTTTTAAACTTTCGACTTTTTTTTTCTTGACACTAAATAAAATCTTAAATTTCCAATAGACATTTAAGATAAAGATTCTGTGAACTACAAGAGCAAGTACGTGCGACCCAGTCGTGCCTTTTATTTTTAATTTTTTGTAAATACACCTTTATCAATATCAGTATTTTAGTTTATAACAAGAAACAAAAATACATTTTTATAAATGAAATTGAATTAAAATGCTTTTCTAGATCGCACGTACTTGCTCTTGTAATTTGGAGTGTATATTTTGGTTATTTGTCATTTTTTTTAAATGATATTATTATTATTATTATTATTATATTCATAGTAATTCGTTCATAAATGTACGAAGTACTGACACATTAGCAGCGCGGCAACTGAGGCCATTTGGCTGCGACAGCACAAGACAATGACACAAGAGAGAGACAGATAGACACAAAGAAAGAACATATAACATAGAACT
This sequence comes from Episyrphus balteatus, assembly GCF_945859705.1. NCBI lineage: Eukaryota > Metazoa > Arthropoda > Insecta > Diptera > Syrphidae > Episyrphus > Episyrphus balteatus. The sequence goes on along the minus strand of NC_079134.1, from coordinate 56,263,786 downwards.
ACGTGGCACAGAGGAGGAGACATAGTTGAAAATTGTCTCATATTATCGCACAGGTGGCTTCAGTTAAGCTGGCGATTTAGAAAAAACATCTGAGCCGACCGCTGGGTTTGAACCCACGATGTCTGGCTCTGAAGTCATCTACCTATTCCTCTGTGCCATGGCCACCTGCTTTTTAAATGATAAGAAATAACATTCTGCAAATTTTGAAAGTTTAGTATTTTTTTTTGAAAAATTTTTAAAAAAATCGAAATTTTTTACATTGTTTATCGTTTTTTCGCTGTTTTTGTTCTCTTTTGCACAAATACATTGCATGTTTTCCTTTAAAAATTAAATTAACTGTTAATTTAGTGTTGGTTAAACTTCGACAGTCTATCGATAGCATCAATAACAAAAAATATCGTGTATATCGATACTTCACAAAACTATCGATAGTTTCCATACTTCGAAAGCGAAAAAACTATAAACAATGTAAAAAATTTCGATTTTTTTAAATTTTTTCAAAAAAAAATCATTAAACTTTCAAATAAATTGTTCAAAATATTTTATAATGTCTTTCTGCTGGTATCAAATAACGTTTGAGCAGAAAAATTAGCAATATAAATATTGTTTTTGGTGGAAAAATGACTAAAAACATTGGAAAATTCTCAAAATAATTGAAAAAAACTTTCAAAAAAATTTAGTTCGAAGTCGTACCGATAAATCGAAAAACTAATGACGCCAATCGATTTCTCGGGTCCGAAATAGAGCGAAACAGTTAATCGCTCACCTGTCTTAAAAAATTTTTTCAAAAAACTTGCACAGTGTAATGTTTGCAAGCGTTTTAGACCTTTTTATAGGAACAAATCGCTTTTTGCATATTCTTTTATTGCATATTAAAATTTAATCTTTTTATATTAATTTCTAATAAGAATTTTATTAAAAGTCAATACAAAAATATTTCAATTCAATACCAAATGTACTTAAAGTTAATAATAAATGTAATCTTTTCCTTAATTCATTACTGAAAATAAATATCATAAATAATATATTATTATGATGATATTATTTTATCTGTTTCACAAACTGTGGCATGTAAAATCTTACTGCCGAACTGCCGATCAAAATTCATCTGCAATGTATGCATTTTGCTTCGAAAAAAACACAAAGCGCCTTCAAATTAGTACAAATTTACAGTTTTTGATTTAATTTTTTTTTAGAAAAGGTGCCTCAAACAATGGATTTTTTCTTTTTTTAAATGGCTGCTGGCGTCCACAGTACACATAAAAAGGTAATATACTCCGAAATGACGTTGGTCGCCAAATTGTCAAAACATGGAAAAAATCAATTTGGCGACCAATGTCAGCTACCGTCATTATTTTAATTACCGACGAAAAAAGCACAAAAACCAAAAAACCACAGACACCACTAATTTTTAAAAAAATATTCACCATTTTCCGCGAAGAAACACGAAAAAATTTTTTTATTTTTAATTTATAATTTTTTCAAATGACATTTTATAATTTAAAACAAAAAAAAATTCCTGATGTTAACTGCGATTGAAATATAAAAATTAAAGGCAGACCTGACACGTGTACTGTGGCTGGCGTCGCACACAGGTATGTAAATTTTCCCAAATTCATGGCCAAAACTACAAAAAAAAAAATTTGCGATTTGTTGTTTTTTTTTTTAATGCCAAGTTGTTTACAAATAACATAAGCTTAGAACCTGATTGATCATGCGATGCAAATTGTAACTGTTTAATCAGTAGATGCTTCCAAAGTAGAACATTTTAATTAACGAGTGCAGTAGCAAGGTTGGTTTCTTATAAGAAGTAGTTTGCTTTATTTTTTATTTAATTTTTTTTTGGCGATTTTTAAAATAATTAACATGGATTCTGTTGCTAGTGGTATGTTAAAAAAAGATAATGACAAAGATAATGCAAAATTTTAAGTCTAAAGTAAATTTTAAAGCTTTTTAAGATAATGTGTTTGAGCCAGTGGCGTAGATAGGGGGGGGATCAGGGGGATATATCCCCCCCCATTGGGATCGATAATTGTGCAGTATAAATAAAATAAATAAAGTCATGAATAAATAAGTTGAAGAAGCGCACTTTGAAAAAAAAGCTATGGATTTCGAGTTCTTGATTAGCTTAAAGGTTATAAATATGGTTTACCAACTTTCGTTGCCATTAAGTCGGTGTTTCAAAGAGTGAATTTAGACTTGGTCCAAGCAATGGAGCTCGCTAAAGATTTAAGGGATCAACTAAAAATTAAACGGGCAGAAGACGACTCATTTTCGAAAGTTTTTTGTATATGGGAAAAATTAGCTGAAATCCTTGACATAGGCGTTAAACATAAGAGAATGGTGAAGCGACAAAAGAATCGTTCGAACCCTTCGGTTCAAAGTACAGTAAAGAATATTTTCGTGTTACTGTTTTCAATCTTTTTCTCGATTTCTCTGTAATGGGCCTTGGAGAAAAATGTACAAACCATGAAAACACACTAGAAGGGTTTCCGGTTCTTTCTAAGGATTCTTCGTCTGAAATAGACAAAGCAGCATAAAACAGTTCAATAAGGAAATCTGTTGGTATTTAGGTGGTCCTGGTCATATTTTTCTCTGTGTGAAGAATTAAAAACTCAGAAAAGATATATGATCAGAAGTAAAAGTACTTCCTCTATGAACTCATTGAAAGCGCTCGAAAGCTGCACCGAAAAAAGTTCTCCTGGTATTTTATTTTATTAAAGATATTAGCTACACTGCTGGTTTCTACGTTAACTACCGAAAGAACTTTCTCCAATTTAAAGAGAATAAAAACAATACAAAGAAGCATTATTAAAACTTAAAAAAAAATTGGCGAACTAGATCTATCCCCCCCCTTAGCAAAAAGCTATCTACGCCACTGGTTTGAGCAGTAAAAACAAACAAATTTTTTTTCTTTGATAATGAAAAAGTTAAGTTGATTTGCGTTTTTCTGTACTGAAAATAGTGTTGAAAAATAGTTAAATGTTTCCTTTATGGGAAACAATCCTAAAACATTGCGGTTTTTTGCGACTTTTTATAATATTGGCTTCAAAAAGTGTTGGGGACGGTGATTTTTACTTGCGATATAGGTACTATATATCAAGTTATGCATTTTTTTTTTTTTTTTTTTTTTTTTTTTTTAACTATATGCCTGTAAGACCTAAGGTCTTTTAAATGCAACTGCACGGCACTAGTTAGAAGGAATAGAAAGATAGGAAAGAATTTTTGTTGGTACAGTGAATTGAGAATAAGATGGTTATTATCTCATATAGTCCCACGGGTGGCTTCAACATTGGGGGATTAAGAAAAGAACTGCCTGAGGTAGGGCTCGAACCCACAACCTTCAGGTTAGCAGTCAAGTACTACATCCACTGCACCATTGCCACCCGCATTCGTACAAAAAAAAAAGTTGAGATAACATTTTTCCATGACATTACGATGGTAGACAATGCCAAAAAAGTGGGTCCCGGAAGTCCGTCTGTCTGTCTGTCTGTCTGTCTGTCTGTCTGTCAGTCTGTCAGTCTGTCAGTCTGTCAGTATGTCAGTCTGTCAGTCTGTCAGTCTGTCAGTCTGTCAGTCTGTCAGTCTGTCTGTATAAGGAGCTACAGCCTAAACGGATGGACCGATTGATGTCAAACCTGCTATGCAGCGTTATTTGGCGACTCTCCAGAGGGGTTTTTGGAATTAATTTTTTTGGACCAAAAATAACGGTACTTGTCATATACCGATTTTAGTAAAATTAAAATATCTCGAAAACGGCTCCAACGATTTTGTTTAAAAAATTCAAATGTTAGTTTAAAGTTAAGGTCTATCTTTAAATGAAAAAATTTTTTTTTGAAAATCATTATTAACGGTACCTGCCATAGAACCGTTTTTTTCAAATCCGATTATCTCCAAAACTGCTTAGTCGATTTCAACGAAACTTTTTGTGAAGAAGCATTTATATAATTTAAATATAAGCCAAAAATAAAATTTTGAAAAAAATAATTTTTGGATTTTTAAAAAAATTTTGAAAATTTTTTTTTGAAAAATCATTTTTTCGAAAACGGGACATTTAATTTTTTTGAAATTTTGTTTTTAGATGTTGATTAGTGATTTCTACAAAATGGCATACCAATTTTATTTTTAAACTTTTTTTCCAAAAAATTATTTATAAAAAATTAGTTTTTTAAAAAACGGCTCTAACGATTTTGAAAATTTTTTTTTTAAAATGCATGTTAATATATCAATCAAAACTGCATACTTGTTTTGGAGGGCAATTTAATTTCAGATTTTATTTTATTTTTTTTTTTAAAACGAATTTTATTTTTTTTTCCAAATTTCTATATAAAAAGTCTTAAAAATTTAAGCAACTTTAACTCTAAGAGCAAGTTCGTGCGACCCCAGTCGTGCATTTTATTTTTTTTTTTTTAATTAGATTTTTCTTTTTTGACACAGGATCGTAATTAACTTTCATTTTTCTTTCAAGAAATAAGCTTTCTGAATTTTTAAAAAGCTGTTCGTCACGTGACATTACAGAAAAAATTAATTTTTTTGGTACCAAAGGTTGAAATATTGAAATTTCGGAGCAAATAGAGAAAAATTTAACGGATTTTGATTTTGCATATATGAACATAGAAGAAGATGGCTGAGTGCCTCCAGAAATAACAACACCTTCTTAAAACAAAATATAAATTGGTTGCAATATGAAATATCGTTTCCATGCTGAGCCCATGGCTTTGTTGGACGGCCTCAAATGGATTTTTCAGACCTAAGCGAACGGTTAAAGAGATGTAAAACAGAAGATTTACGTTCTAATTATAATGCCGAAGAATTAAGCTATGCTGCGCCATGCAACTGCGAGAAAAAGGGAAACTTGTTCATCAAATGTAATGAAAAATATAATATTTTCAACTCCTCCACGTACTGAAAAATATCAAAAGCTTTGAAAAAAATTGAACAGAAAATTATTCCATATACAGCAGAAGAAGCACTTTCAATAGTTGTTGAAGGAAAATTAACTTAGTTTCATAATAACCATATGTATCCAAACTTAAGCCTCAATAAAATTTATTCATTCATTGGACAGCTCGGCGAAGAAGCCCAAGAATCACGAAACAAAGATATAAAGCGTTTCGAGAAAGTTTCCCAAGAAAATTTTCGAGGCAGCAAAATATGGAAGATGTGTTTTATAATCTCTTGGTCTCTTCTGCCCCATTAATAAGTGGTTTGAGAAAACTAAATCCTAAAACAAAAAATGCGTTTCCCTCTGAAATACTTCAGTTTCTAATAGAACCAGAGATCGAGCAAGCAGACTTATAGTAACAGTTTCACAACTCACAAGTCATTGAATGATATACACACATACAAACTCACACTCATGTTTATTTATGTATATAGTTGTTATCTATGCCTGCATTATTTATTTATTTATAAAAACGACTGTTCAACTGTTTTTTTTTCAATCTATTGAATGTATAAATATTGTATTATTAAATGTCAAATGAAAGAAACCCTATGGCGTAAAGTAAAAAAAAACGACTTTTTTCATTTTTTGCTTCTTTTTTGTGAATTTTCGTGTAAATTTACTTAAAAATGGTGAATTTTATGGAAATTATCTTATTTTGATATAATCATCCAATAATAAATTGAATAAACACAAAAAATAATGTTGGCCATGTTTTTGGGAAAATTTACCTGTGTGCGTCGTTTGATTAAAATTTAATGTTCTTGTATTACAATTCAATACTTTTTATATTAGTTTTTAATAAATTTGTATTACATTTTAATACAATTTTATTAAAATGTAATACAAAAATATTAAAATCTAATACAGCGGTATTAAAATTCAATACAAGATTAGAATTTAACCCACGGAGGTTATTTTCTAATAATTTTTGTACTACAAAAAATAAACTTAGTACTTAAATATTGAAATTTAATACAAAAAAGATTAAAAATAATTTTAATATTTTGGAAGTATTAAAATGTAATATTTTTTGTATTGAAAATTACTCTGGTATTAAAAAATACTCCAGAATTATTAACCGTGTGAGAGCTTAAAACCATTAAAGGTAAAACACTAAAACGTGTTTTACCTTTAATCCAAGATGGCGGCTTTGGATCAAGGTCGATTTTCCCAGCTCTCAGTTATCCCCTCTACCGTCCTATGAAAAAAAATTCCATGATCTAATTTTTTTCATTTGAAATGTTTAATTCGACTCGGCTAAATAGCTTAAAAATTGCGTTGGAAATAATTCTCTTTTTGCAAATGAAAGAAAAAAAATTGCGTTAAAAAAATTGGTTTTTTAATTTATCCAGGTATATTTTAAAAAAATGGAAGATACTCAAATTCTAAAAACTTGGTTGAATAAACACGAAGAAATTAGTTAAACACTAATATTAAGTTCTGAATATTGCGGGACGAAACGACAGCGTTTCACATTTTCCAAGATTTTTCTTTAAAAAGAAACGTTTTAAAATCGTTAGGCAATTCAAAATACGCGATGTTTCAGACAATTTTAATTAACTTTTATTCTACTAATGTAAACAAGAAAATTCTCATTTTCATTGAAAAATTTTTACACATACATATAAGATCTTTTTGGGTACTGTCTTAAACAGAAATGTTTCTACTTTCTTCAACATTTTTAAACCGATTCCTGTTTGGGTATTCAAGAAAATTTGAAGTTTTTAAGATTTCAAATATTTTCGAAGGTTCTGTGATGTGGCAAAAAACATTGCGTGAAGCAAAAAACGGACAACCACGTTAAGGATTATCGTTTTACGGAACGACCCCCAGTTTAAACCTCAAAGCATTTCAACACGACAAACAAAGTGGATAACAAGAAAGAATTATTTTTACTCTAGTTGAATATCAAAACAAAACCACATCTCAGTCTTTACTCATGAAATAAAAAATGTCCAGGCCGGAATGTGATGCTTATTTTTATTCAACTCAGAAATTGATGACAATGATATACAGGAAGTTTTCTATAGAAATTAAAGATTCTGTTTTATTTAAAATCTGTTTTTTTTTTTAAGTCTTGATTTTCTTTAAATTTTTACTTATTTCCCGATTTTCCTTGTTTTTTTATGTGGTAATCTCCCGATTTCAAAAAATATTTTATGGCAACACTGTCTGTGACAAGCCCTGAAAGTTCCTCCGTCCGTTAGTCTCGTTATAGTGGGTCAAAAAAGGGGTTTTCGATTCAAGCTCAAAAAAAGGTAGGATTAAAAAAAAAAAATGTTTTACAAACATTAAATTAAATTGTCTTTTCTTTTATCAAGTTTTCTTGTATCACGTAGGTACAAGAAATGTGGCACTAGAGTACATTAAATGTAGGTACACATGTATATTTTTTTAATTTGTGTTATTTTTAATTTAATTTAATTTAATTAATTTGATATAATCATGCCTATTACCGATGTTTTGTCGTTTTTTCGACAGATTTCGCTTCCTTTGTCGTGTTGTTTCTTAAAACGGCATTCCATAACTTTTTCAACACGACAAATTTGTAGGAGATTTTTAAGCGGCCTTCCAATTCTCTGTCGTGACTCGTGAGCAAAATTTTGAAGGAGAGATGCTGTCGTTTTTCTTCATACTCGTCGTTTATGTTAGGCTTACGAAATTCAAAATGAAAAAAAAATTGTCGTTTGTTTACGACAGAAAATGAGTGACAAAAGTTGAAAAAGACAAAAGGAATGCAAATTGAGTCGTATCTTATAAGGGTTGCCAGACGTACCGATTTCGGCGGGACAGTCCCAACATTTGTCCCCTGTCCCGATATCTGTCCCGATTTACAAAATGTCCCGAATTTCTTCCGACAATCCGTTTTCGTTCGAAAACTTTGGGGAAGAAAATAAAACTGACTTCTATATTAAAGTAATTGAATAAGACGACATTAGACATTTCTTACTAGGAACATTCGCAGCATGTTTTGTATTGCTGTCCCTTTTTTTATTTCATTTGTGTAAAGTAAAATGATTGGTCCATTATTTTTTTTACTTTCTGTTGTGTATTAAAATTTTAAACATAAAAAGCTTTTAGCTTCAATTTATATTTAAAGTCTACATTAAAAATAAAAAAAAAACTGTCAAATCGCTTACAATTTTTGAAACTTCCTCTTTCAAAAGGCAACGTTAAATTTTAATGGAAATAGTTAGATATTATTATTGATGAAGACTTTGTTATTTCTCTTTAATAACGAAGAAAAAAATAACAAAAATAATAAACAATTATTAAAATTATTTTTATTTTAAGTGGAGTGATTGAATATAATTCAATATAAGTTCAAGTGACCTCAACTCCCACTGTCGTACCTGGGCGAAACGCTTTATAAATTTTTGGAGTTGAGGTCACTTGAACTTATATTGAATTTCTCTTTAAGTTTTTGCAGTACAGCCATACTTACCTAGATAGGAAACTGATTAAAAATACCCAAAAAATGCAAAATTATGAGTGTAAGACTACATTATTTATTCACATTCTAAGAGCGTCCCCGGAAATGACGTTTTGACCTTTATTTATTTTTATTTTTTATGTCACAAAGTAAAACGAAGCATTTTTGATCATAATGTCACAAAAAAAAAATCAATTTTAGTCCAAATAAACCCCAAAATAAAAGTACCCGGAATGACGGTTAATTGATGTACGCTACTTAAAAATGAGACTAAAACTAGCTTACAACATATATTTAATATATTTATCCATAAACATATGTATGATAAATCTATAGGGGTATTCACGATCCGATGCAACTGGTCTGTATCATTGCAAAAGTGCAATTGTGTAAAATCTTACAACAACGATGCAACGGTCTGGAGAGACAACCCCAAAAAAAAACCTAGTGACGCTGGATATAAATTATATCATGGATTTCATTTATGCTTCAATATTGACTGCAAATTAGAAGAGGTGCGTTCACGATCTATTGTAAAAAAATAAAATTTTACATTTTTCTGACTTAGTTACAATGATTGAACAGAATTTTTGCGAAAGACAACTACATAGGTATATGGACGTGCAGGCATCAGGCAGTGGCGTAGATAGGAGGGATATACCCCCTCCCCATTGGGATCGATAAATTGTTAAACATTAGCAGTAGTGTGGCCCACGTTACAAGGCAAAAAGAAAATAAACCATATAAATCATTAGTTCCCCACCTATTATTTTGTTAGACACATCAATACCAACAAATGCTGAAAGTCTTAGCCCTCTTAAGTCTTTGGAAGAAGTCGCTCATCAACTTTGAAGTATCAGATTTTGTAACACTTATTATCTGATGGTATCGTAATTGGACATGTCTTGGAGTTGGAATTTCGCTAAAAAATGATTATGCCGCAAGTTCTCGACAAACCAGTAAACAAATTTAATCTTTTTTTCGTGTCGAGTTACTCATTTTGTACTCATTAATTCTTTTTTATTTATTTTGGGCAAAAAATAAATTAACATAGACCAGTGCCGATGCCTTCAAAAACATTAAAAAATACAAAAAAATCATAGTAGGATGAAACCCATTGGAAAAGGAGGTGAATATGATAAAAATGAAAGGAAAAATAAACTACGGGCGAACCAAGTTCGGGAAGTGGGTGGGTTGAGTTTTTAATGGTAAGAAATGGTATATCTCGATTTCCAGCAAGACTACAAATCCTATAGAAAAAAGTTGTATCGCAAAGTTGTAGGTAATAAAAAGATCTACAACTTTTGTATCAACAATTTTTTCACATAACCTCAAAATTTATGTGAAAAATTAAAAAAACTGAGTTTTTGATTTTTTATTTTTATCTCTTTCAAAAACAAAAATTTTTCTACGAACTTTGGTGAAAACTTACCTTATTATGTCCAAAATACACTGTAATTTATTTGATTTAAAATATCAATTTGTTCACCTCATTTTGACTTAATACCAAAAAAACACCCTAATTTTTAATCGAAAATTCACGTGTTAAAATATCAGCTTTTTTTCAAAATGTCGGTGGGCATACATATAGTACATTAGTATACTATAGAACATGTTCTAGTAAAATTAAAAAAATTAAAAAAGATTTAAATTCGAAAAAAAATTTGAATCATTGTTTACAATTTTGGCCTATTTATTCAAATTTACACTTTAATTACTCAAAAAACGTAAGATTCCATGTAACACTGATAAATCTTACGTTTTTTGAGTAATTAAAGTGTAAATTTGAATAAATAGGCCAAAATTGTAAACAATAATACAAATGTTTTTTACTAGAACATGTTCTATGGTATACTAATGTAAATTTTTTTTACACATTCAGAAAATAGACATTTTTACGGACGAAATGCCCACCGACATTTTGAAAAAAGCTGATATTTTGACACGTGAATTTTCGATTGAAAATTAGGGTGTTTTTTTGGTATTAAGTCAAAATAAAACAAATTGATATTTTAAATCAAATAAATTACAGTGTATTTGGGACATAATAAGGTAAGTTTTCACCAAATTTCGTAGAAAAATTTTTGTTTTTGAAAAAGATAAAAATAAAAAACCAAAAATTCAGTTTTTTGCCTTTTTCACATAAATTTTGAGGTTATGTGAAATAATTATTGATACAAAAGTTGTAGATCTTTTAATTACCTACAACTTTGCCATACAACTTCCCGAACCCACTTCCCGAACTAAGTTCGCCCGTAATTTATATTTCCTTTCATTTTTATCATATTAACCTCCGTTTCCAATGGGTTTCATCCTACTATGATTTTTTTGTACTTTTTAATGTTTTTGAAGGCATCAGCACTGGTCTATATGCATTTACTCAGAAAACAAAAAATATTAATCAATAATAAGCTTTTCATGTCAATTTAGTTGAATAACTTTGTATATTATTATGCCAATCTGAAAGATAACAAATAAAATGTTATTTCATAAATAAGATTTATCCTCATTTACTCCAGTCAAAGCGTCATTTGACCTTGCGCACAGAGGCACTGTCAGTTTTTATTTCATGGATCGATAGGGGTATATTTAAAAGGCTTAACCCCAATTTCTCACCACCTAATCATTCTTTTTAACGGAGTTATTCACAAAAATGCATTTTTTGGGATATTTTTTTTTTTTTTTTTTTTACACTATCAGTTCATAGCCGAAGAGCGCTTATAGCAAGCACCGTCTTGCGACCATTTGCCAACACAAAATTGTGTTATCCGGCTCATCACTTAGTGCAGTGTTAGTAGTTAGTAAGCAAATAATAACTACAAAAAAAACTTGTGTGTACTATGTACACTAGACTGGGCCAAAAAAATAAAATATTTTTTTTTTTGAAAGTTACTTCGAAAATCTTGTTCAGGATGATGAAAAAAAAATTTGGTGAAAATTTGAGCCGTTAAAAAAAATTTTAAGAGGTCTATCATCGGTGTTTTTTTATTTTTATACATGATATGATGTTTTACAACAGAACTGCTAGACGATCAAAGTAAAAAAAATTTCTGTTCATTTTTTCTTATATAAAATTAAATTTCCTACAAGAAAGATCTAATTGAAAATTTTCGTCAGACGAGCCGTATTCGAGTAATTAAGCTTTTTAAATCGAAGTGTTTTTTCAATTTGCCTGTTTCACTTTGGAATTTTGTGATGAGCAAATAAGTGAATAGAAAAATAAAACCTCGACAGATTCTTATAGGAAATTTAATTCTCTACAAAAAAGGTCTCATAGTAATTTTCCCTAAATTGAGTTTTGAAGAAGTTATTCACGATTTAAATCGAGAAAAAAATTAAAAAATCAATTTTCAATTTCAAAATTTTCTAATTCACTGAAAATTCAATATTAGAAGATAATCGTATTCAAATCGCAAATGCATACTTGTCATAAGAAAACTATTGAAATCAGTGGGCATTGGTTTTGATACGAATATCTTCTTAACGGTTAAAGCAATTAATTTGCTGCCAAGGAACTTTTTATAGAACGTTTAATTCCCTACAAGAAAACATCTTGCTAATTTGAAAATATTGAATTTTCAGTGAATTAGAAAATTTTGAAATTGAAAATTGATTTTTTAATTTTTTTCTCGATTTAAATCGTGAATAACTTCTTCAAAACTCAATTTAGGGAAAATTACTATGAGACCTTTTTTGTAGAGAATTAAATTTCCTATAAGAATCTGTCGAGGTTTTATTTTTCTATTCACTTATTTGCTCATCACAAAATTCCAAAGTGAAACAGGCAAATTGAAAAAACACTTCGATTTAAAAAGCTTAATTACTCGAATACGGCTCGTCTGACGAAAATTTTCAATTAGATCTTTCTTGTAGGAAATTTAATTTTATATAAGAAAAAATTAACAGAATTTTTTTTTACTTTGATCGTCTAGCAGTTCTGTTGTAAAACACCATATCATGTATAAAAATAAAAAACACCGATGATAGACCTCTTAAAATTTTTTTTAACGGCTCAAATTTTCACCAAATTTTTTTTCATCATCCTGAACAAGATTTTCGAAGTAACTTTCAAAAAAAAAATATTTTATTTTTTTGGCCCAGTCTAATGTACACGCGTTAAAAGTTTTAACTTTTTAAAGACACTTTTTTAAATGCACACATTTGTTAGGTTTTTTTTATTTAATATTAATACTAGCCCTCGAAATTCGAGCGCCAATTTCTTTATTTTTTTTTTATTTGCAACAACTTTAAACACAATTATACCAAAATAGTTTCATTATTTTGTATAGTATTTGTTGTTGCGATTAACTACACTTTTTGAAGACAAAATACACAGGTATATATAATATACCTACTTTTTGATATTTTTTAAGCCTGCTTTAGATATTGTTGAACTACGTTTTAACTGTACTCAACTACGTAAAAAAAGTATCGAAAAAAAAAATGCAAAGTGTAATCGCCTTAATGCATTGTGTTTGCACCTTGCATTTTGCGATTCAATTCAACCTCCCTTCAAGCAAGAAAACGGAGTCCAGAAAAGACAGTCCGACCTCCGACCGAGAAAAGCGGTGTTGCACTCACACACTTGCAACTTTTTGTGTATGAACACAAAGTCTAAGAGAATCGTGGTGAAAACTGAGAAAAGGAAAAAAAAAATAGACAGACATACCCTTCAAGCAAACAGGTCCGACCTCGGTCCGAATCCGCTCCGCCTGAGGCGGAGCTCAGTCCGACTTCGGATCAGAAACTGGTCCGAAGGCGGCTCAAATTAGTATGGAAATTATAATCACCGCGAAGTCGATTGCATATGTATTGGTGAGGTGAAAATCTCCATTCCGAGAAAACGGAGCCGAAGGCGGACCTGAGCCGGAGCAGCGAAAACCTACCAGAAAGAGGAATAAGAAAGGGATGACATTTCGCATTTGCGACCAAAAAAAGAACAAGATTTATTTTTTTTTTCACTGAAACTGTTTTATTTTTTATTTTATTTTGGCAAACGAAATTTTCACAATAAATACAATATAAAATACAATACATTTTTTTTCATTTTATTTCATTTGATGCTGCTGCTGTTGTTGATGTTTTTTTAGATGCATGTTTCACCTTCTAGATTTTTCTTCATTTTCTTCATTTTTCATCATTAGAGATTACATCTACAACACAAGAAGAAACAACATTTTAACCCAAACACTTTGAGCGATTATAAAATAAAATGAAAAAAATGTATTGTATTTTATATTGTATATATTGTGAAAATTTTCGTTTGCCAAAATTAAATAAAAAATAAAACAGTTTCAGTGAAAAAAATAATAAATCTTGTTCTCTTTTTGGTCGCAAATGCGAAACGTCATCCCTTTTTTATTCCTCTTTCTGGTAGGTTTTCACTGCTCCGACTCAGGTCCGCCTTCGGCTCCATTTTCTCGGAATGGAGATTTACACCACACCAATTAATATGCAATCGACTTCGCGGTGATTATAATTTCCATACTAATTTGAGCCGCCTTCGGACCAGTTTCTGATCCGAAGTCGGACTCAGCTCCGCCTCAGGCGGAGCGGATTCGGACCGAGGTCGGACCTGTTTGCTTGAAGGGCTGTTTCATATTCCATTCATTCAAATTCCATCATTCAATCATTCAACTTCCACCAACTTCACTCAAATTTGTCATTCACATTGTAGGTTCTCGTCTTAGCTTAGCTTGTAGAAGTTTAAATTTCCGGAAGGGAGAGGGCGTTATTTATCGCACTTCCAGTTTGGAATGATATTTTGTGGTAAGATTCCATTAAAATTTTAATGAATGCGTTCAGATACTTATTAATGATTAAAGATAGGTTCACATTTATTAAAGGTGCGTTCACAACAACGTCGCACAACAACGTTTTTTTCATGTTAAAGCCATAACTACAATGACCTTAAAAGTGGGAAATTTACAAAATTAAATTTTTTTTATTTCTTTCTAGCAATATTTGTTTTTTTTTTGGAAACCAAAAAATAAGCTTTTTGCAGAGCCGGTTTTAGGGGGGGGCAGCCTGGGCCGTCGCCCAGGAGCGCAAGAATTGTGGGGCGCCGCAGGCGCCCCGAACTTTTACAAAAGTTATATAAATAACGTAGTCTTTCCAATCGATGTTTTATTTTTTTTACATTCACAAAGGCGCCCCAAATTTTTTCTATTTTACATTTTCAACGGCGCTCGTATTGTTTGTCCTAAACTTTTTGAAGAATGAAGGCGCCCCCCAATTTTGGGTTAATTTATTTGGCTTCCGGAAGGACAATGGTGTCCAAAATCTTCGTTCATCTTTGAAGAACAAGGCGCCCCAATTTCTTTTGAAAGACTAAAGCAATCCTAATATTCCTCCTACCAATTAAATTTTTGCAAAGGTGCCCCTATAATAATGAATAAGGAAAGAGAAGGGAGACGGACAGAATCCCGAAATTAAAAATCCAGAAAGCCCAAAATCCAGAAAACCCTAAATTCCGAAAACCCAAAAACACAAAATCCCGAAAACCCAAAATCCAGAAATGCCAAAAATTGACAGCTTCTCCATTTCTCATAAAAACTACGTTTGTGTGTGAGAATAAAAAAATAGGTCTGTTCGTTGTTCCCCCCTCCAGGGCGCTCTAAGGGCCATTTTTTTCACTTGGAGTTGAACATAACTTGAGATTTTTTATATTAAAAATTCTCAAGTTTTGTTCTACTCCGAGTGAAAAAAATGGCCCTAAGTCATTTCAATTAACTGTGAAAAAAATCTGAGTTTCTCGGGTTTTCATTTTACATCGAACACCTCAGAGCTTTAGTTTCATCAGCGAACATCGAACACAGAGGAAATAACTCTGGTTGAAAAAGGAGCTACAAAAAACGCTTGACAACGAATTCGGAGCGACCCAGAGTGCCCTAGAGCTCACAGCGAACAAACCTTATACTTATAAAGGTATGTTGTTTTCGATTGGCCGTCCGGAAGCGCCTGGAATCATTAAGAAGCGTGCTGCAAGTTTTTTATTTTCCTAGTGAAAAAACAAAAACAAAATATTTGATTTTTCACCAATACAGATATTAAATTTTAGAATTGGGTGGAAGCGATTCAAAGTTTTTTATTGGATTTCAGAATGAGTGAATCATTGAGTGATTCCAATCGAAAACGACATTAATGTACCTAGTTGAAAAAGTTTTTGTTCAAATAAAACCAGCTGTACCTAATCTTTAAATGTGTTTAAACAAAAAAGTCAGAGATAAAGGTAGTCTTGTCAATTGAGTCATTTAGGCTCAATTGACAATTATTTTTTTTTTTTAAGTTAACCTTTTTAAGTTAATACACTGCACATTTTTAATAAATGCATTAACAAGTATATGAGAGGTAAGACATAATCTGCTATTGCTTTTTTTCGTGATTTTAAAAAATTGTTTTTAGATGAATTTTTTTTTAGAGGCGCCACTTGCAATCTTGCCCAGGGGCGCCGGTAGTGCTTAAACCGGCACTGGCTTTTTGCATCATTATTTTTTATTTTGTCGTCGTAAAAACTGTCATAAAATGAGTTTGAAATCTATCACTTTTTGACTTTTTGCAAAAAGTTGCCGTTGTAGTTATACTTTTAAAGCCTTAAGGCTTAACTACAATGACCTAAACAGTGAAAAAGTGGGAAATTTACAAAAGTTAAAAAAATTTATTTCTTTCAAGCTCCATTTGTTTTTGAAAAAACTACAAAAATTGTTTTCAAACCAAAAAATAAGTGAAAAAGTGGAAATTCACAAAAGTAAAAAATTTTTATTTCTTTCTAGCGCTATTTTTTTTTTGGAAAAACTACAAAAATTGTTTTTTAAACCAAAAAATAAGCTTTCTGCTGGAAGGTATAAGGAAGAAAAAAGACGTTTTTGTTAGTTTTCTCTATTTCTTTCTAGCAATATTTGTTTTTTTTTTTGGAAACCAAAAAATAAGCTTTTTGCATCATTATTTTTTATTTTGTCGTCGTAAAAACTGTCATAAAATGAGTTTGAAATCTATCACTTTTTGACTTTTTGCAAAAAGTTGCCGTTGTAGTTATACTTTTAAAGCCTTAAGGCTTAACTACAATGACCTAAACAGTGAAAAAGTGAGAAATTTACAAAAGTTAAAAAAATTTATTTCTTTCAAGCTCCATTTGTTTTTGAAAAAACTACAAAAATTGTTTTCAAACCAAAAAATAAGTGAAAAAGTGGGAAATTCACAAAAGTAAAAATTTTTTATTTCTTTCTAGCGCTATTTTTTTTTTTGGAAAAACTACAAAAATTGTTTTTTAAACCAAAAAATAAGCTTTCTGCTGGAAGGTATAAGGAAGAAAAAAGACGTTTTTGTTAGTTTTCCCTGAACCTCATAAGAAAAACGCTTTGCCATGCGGCGATAAAATATTAGTGACTTTTATTCAAAAATGTAAACGTCTAAAAGTGAAAACTTGGTAAAATGGTAAAGGAACTGTCAAAGTCAGCTATTACATGAAGCCTCAAGAGGCTTGAGTCTTTTATCGAATTTTCTTTTGATACAAAGCCACACAAAAAAAAATAAAAGTTCTGGCCTGGGGTTGCGATTAAGTTTTTCATATAATTTTTCAGTTTTTGGGTCGCTGTAACCTAATCCGGAGTCCGTTTTGCCCCATCACGTCAGGTTTTCGAGATAACCTCAAAAAATGTCACGAAAACAAAAAAAAAATTTCTCTGATCTGGATGTGCGAATATGTTAATCATATAGTTTTTGGATCGCTGAATCCAGATTCGAAGTAAATTTTGCCCTATCACGTCAGGTTTCTGAGATATCCTTCAAAAAAAATGTCAAAACCAAAAAAACTAAACTTCTAATCTGGGGTTGCGTTTAGGTTTTTCATATAGTTTTTGGGTTGCTAAACCCGAATTCGAACTCTATTTTGCCGTATCACGTCAGGTTTTTGAGATATCCTCAAAAAATGTCAGATAAGAGCTTAGACATTTTTTGAGAATATTTCAAAAACCTGACGTGATACGCCAAAATAGACTTTGGATTCGGTTTCAGCGACCTAAAAACTATATGAAAAATTTAGTTGCAACCCCAGATAAAAACTTTTGTTTCTATAATGCTTTAAAGAAGCAACAGTTGCATCTGTAAGGCTTTATAGAACCAAAATTGTTTGTCGGGTGTGTAATCATTCTGTGAGGCGCGTACTATTACACGATGCCTCTTGAGTCAAGGATTCAAATTTGACATTTATTTTTTGAATTAAAATTTGTTGTTGTTGTATTGCACCAAGAAGCAAAAAAAAATGTGAGGGAATGTTGAAAAAAGAAAAAGTGGAAAAAGAAACGTCAAAAAAGAGTCTCGAACTCACGACCCACGACTCTCCGGTCGGATAATTTTTTCTTTCATCTTTTTTCTCTTTTGCACTCATTATGTTTAAAAAGAGTCGCGCCTCTTGAGGCTTCATGTAATTGCTGACAAATTCTTATGTTCTTTCAAGAGAGAAAAGGACGAAGGTAGACTTCATTGGTATCAAAAGTGTTTACAAAAGATTGGACCTTAGTAATAGACTCGATTTTAATCGAATTCAATTTTAACAAAAAAATTCATGGCAATAAAACAAACATCTTACTTCTGAGCTTAGATTACTAAAACAATGAAAGTTAACCATAGTTAAAACAACACACCAATGTGAAACCACCTTAATGTTTTTTTATTTTCGCTGAATGCTTTCATTCATTCATTCAGTCATGAATGACATTTCATTCCAGTCGATTGGAAATTTTCCAATAGATATTCCAGATGTTTTTGTTTTTTTTTTTTTCATAGAATGACATTTTGACGTCTCTTCTGTTACAGGTATGTGATGGAGTGTTATCACCTGAATTTAATGATGTTACTTTTTCCGCCTATTTCTGATTCGTAAAATATGAGTTTATGCGGTGCACCAAGTTTAGACGTTTCTTTTAAGTGTGTGAATTTATATTTATATTAAATTGTTCCCCAGCAAACCTTATGTGAACGTTCATGAAACATTCATTTTATGTAAGGAAAAGTCATTCAAAAAATATTATTTTGTGAATCAAATGTGAATGAATAATATTTTAACAATTAATATGATTCAGAAAAGAATCGTGAATTATTCATTAAGCTTCCTATCGACATTCACTTAAGTGAATGGAAAAAGAGTTCAAAATGGTTCAGAAAAGAATTCATAAATGAAGGTTTTGGTCACTTATCAGCAAACATTTCCCTTCAGAACTGAATCATAATTGGTTCACATAAGTGAACAAAACCTTCATTTATGAATTCAATTTTGAACCTTTTTGAGTCCTTTCTCCCGGGTAGCGTGGCAACACATTCGAATCATTTTTATGGTTCATAAATGATCAGGGAATTTTCCACTTAAGTGAACATAAATAGGACGTGTACACACCCAAGATATAACTCTTTTTAGGTTTTACTTGTGCGCATTCACATTATGTGAAGGAAAATTTAACCTTTGTTTAGAAATTCATATTTGATCCAGAAAAGTGAATGTTTTTCGAATAAATATTCTTCACATAAACTGGACGTTTAGTGAACATTCACAAAAATGTTTGTTTATGTTCTTATGTGAACCAATTTTGAAAGTTCTGTGACACACTATAATGAAGTTAGTTGGGAAGTGTTTTATTTTTATTCACACTCAAAAATTCTGAAGTGCGTTATTGTAATTATTTATTTTGTTTTAATCAATTAAAATAATATTAAAAGTTAAAATTGGTGTAAAATTTAAAATATTTATCTTTTTAACTATAATAGTATCAGCCTTGCTCCTCGGATAAAATTGATGGTTTGTAAAAATAAGTTTACATTACAATAAAAATTAATATAAATGCAAACCGATTTCATTTCTTTTTATATTTTTTTTTTTTTGTCCTCGTATATATAACATATACATTATGTATTTATTGAATAGCACTATAAGTATTCTTTGGTAGTCTTATAGGAGAGAATACCAATTTTGGTTCTCGATGAGAATATTTGCCCGAATTTTACAGTGTACTTCTTTGAGGTTTAAAAGGAGTAAATAAAGGTAACCTTATTAATTCTTACGAGTCTTATATGAGTTTTTCAGGTGTGAAATTAATCATGGCGAGAAGCTTCTCAGAATTATTATAATAGTAAAATTGTTAGTTGGGCAGTGCTAAATCTCAAATGTACTACCGTTTCAGAAGATAAAAGTTGCTAAACCACGGAGTAAATATTTGTACAAGTGACATCAAGAAGATTTTTGAAAACAGTAAGGACCTAGCAAACATTTCCGTTCAAAACTTTCAAAATTGGCTCACATTAAGTAAAGAAAACCTCCATTTATGAACTCATTTCTGAACCGTTTTGAATTCTTTTTCCATTCACTTATTTGAATGTAAATAGGAAGCTTACTGAATAATTCACGATTCTTTTCTGAATCATATTAAACTGTAAAATATTAGCTGTGTTTTATTTTCCTCGTGATCCGGGTCAGATCATTGTTTTTATTAGCTTTACTACAAAAGCAGGATTTTGTTCTGTTATTGTTTCGCAAATAAATAAATGATCTGATCCGGATCACGAAGAAAATAAAACACATCAGCTATTATTCATTCACATTTGATTCGCAGAATAGTATTTTTGAATAATATTCTTCACATAAAATGAATGTTTCATGAACTTTCACATAAGGTTTGCTGGGGAACAATTTAATCGCGTACATTAGGTGTGCTTTTTATTAAGACCGGGCTTAACTGGACAAAAAAAAAAACGCAGTCAGGAACTAGAGTGTTGTTGTATTTAACAGGCAAATAGCTTAGCCTAGACTGTTTTTTTTTTATCCATTTAAGACCGGCCGTAATGAAAAACACACCCATTATATTCTCAACTTCCAATATTTTATAATTTCACAAACTTAAAAGAATTGATTCAACTTGTTAGTTTGTACTCCACTTAAACTCATATTTAACGAATCAGAAAAAGGCGGAAAAAGTAACCTCATCAAATATCCTCCATCACATCCCTGTTGTAGAATCTAAATTCCGAGACGCAATTAGATAATCCCTTTGACATTCTTGTCAAAAAGTATTTTTTCATACCCATCGCGCCATAAAAAGTTAAAACTTTAAAAACGTACACTAATGTCGTTTTCGATTGGACGTCCAGAAGCGTCCGGAAGCGTTCAGAAGCGTTCAGAAGCCTTCTGAAACCATTTTATTGGCATGAAAATGACAGCTAGAACGATTCTGAGAAGAGAAATTCTCTTCTTGATTTCAATTCAGAATCCACTCAAGAAGTACTAATACATAAATATTCAAATGCCAAAAAAAAAACTCAATCAGTGTGTTTTTTTTTTAATTGAAGAATTAATTGTTTTCTGAAATTGAAATTAATTAAAAAAATAGAAATAGGTGCATTAAAGCGATGGAACTTTTTATTAACATTATCTTCTTCGTCGTCGTCCTCATAATTATAATTTTTCAACTTAAAAATAATGTCATTCGTTTGCAAAAAAAAAATTATTTCAAATTTTTGACATTTAAAATTGTACACAAACGCAAAAAAAAACAGAATTGAGTGGAAGTGATTCAAACCGTTTTATTGGATTTCGGAACGAGTGAATCCTCGAGTGAAACCAATCGAAAACGACATAAGATAAAAACATTGAATTCAATATTAGATAAAACAAACATTAAAGAAATACAAACAAAATAATTACTTGAGCAACAAAAAAGACATACAAATAAACACAAACATTTATGAGCGTGGTACACTGGTTTTTAAGAAAGTTTTTAATCTATTTTTATTAAAGTTTAAATCAAAAAGGTTTGAATTTAAATTTAGAAGTTTACACATGCGTGTTAAAGGTTCATGCAAGCCATAATTTGTTCGGTGTGGTGGAATATTCATTAAATCCAAGCATCGGAGGCTATAAGCACCCCCTCGATAGTTAAAACCAACAGATTTAAGTAAATTTGGTGCATCAATTACGCCTGTGATTAACTGGTGAATGAAGATTATGTCATTGTTAACCCTCCTTTGAGCCAAAGTTTGAATCTGAAGGAGATTAATCCGATGTTCATAAGGAGGAAGATTATAAGGATCAGACCGTGGCAGTCCTTTTAAGGCGAAACGAATGAAATTACGTTGTACTGATTCCAGTCTTACATTATCATTACTTCTAAGCTAATATCTTTGCTCCAGATTGTCGTAGACCAAAAAGTAGACCTCAAGAAACGTAAGATTTATCAATGTTACATGAAATCTTACGTTTTTTGAGTAATTAAAGTGTAAATTTGAATAAATAGGCCAAAATTGGCCAATGATAAAAAATTTTTTTCGAATTTTAGCTTTTTTCTTTTTTTAATTTTACTAGAACATGTTCTATAGTTACGGTGACCATATTTCTAGAAGCGAAACCCGGGACAGATACAAAATTCGTTTTGAAAGTATTGATTTTTCACAAAAAAAAAAAAATGTATTTTTTTAAAACTAGTTTTCATAATTTCCTTATTTTGATATAATGATTTCTTAAACGATTTGATGGGAGCATTTTCATTGAAATCATTTAAGCCGTTTACGAAATCAAGAAAGCGAATTGAATACAGACGAATTGAATACCTCCTCCTTTTTGGAAGTCGGTAAAAAAAATCAGAAAATGTGCAAATACGGGACAATCACGGGACAAATTCCTAAATACAGGGCAATAATACGTCCCGGGTTTCTTAAATAAAAACCCGGGACAAGCTGTTGAAATACGGGACAGTCCCGGGTAAACCGGGATGGATGGTCACCGTATCTATAGTATACTAATGTAAATTTTTTTTACACCATCAGAAAATAGACATTTTAACGAACGAAATGCCCACCGACTTTTTGAAAAAATTGATTGAAAATTAGGGTGTTTTTTTGGTGTTAAGTCAAAATAAGGTGAACAAATTAATATTTTAAGGGCCAATTTTTCAATACTCAGATAAACTGTTACACATGCCTCCAATAAAAATATCATTTAATAAACAAGTTCATTGCACTTTGCAACGAACTACATATTAATGTTACAAATATCAATTATTCCTAGAATTTTGCATTTTATTTTCCATTCACACAATTTATAATTATTATTCTAAGAAATATTTTATTTCAACATGTGAATGCAATCTTGCACATTGTTAATGCAAGCTTGCATATCACACGTTGAAAACCGAAGTATAACGAACAATAAAATTAAATACAAATGTTAGTCTTAAGATAGATTCCGAATTGAACAAATAAAAATTATTTTTTTAAATTTCAATTTTGATAAAATTATTACTGGCGCAGTCGGTGACGGATTGTGGTATATTGTTTTTTTTTAAGAAAAAAGAAACAATAGTTCGTTTTTACGTTTGAACCGCAAAACCTACAAAACAATTAGTGTGAAATGAAATGATAAAGATACATTTCTAAGAAACAAAAAATACCTGTCAATAAGTTGTTCCGTGAAAACATATTAAAATCTAAAGTCAAAAAAAAGAAAAAAAAAAAAAAGACATAAAACTGTCTACATTTACCCACATTGAACCTATATCACAAAAAAAAAAAAAAAAAAATTGAAAATTGAAGTTTTTAAATTAAATTAAAAAAAAAAAATAAAAAGAATCATAAACTAAGACTTTTGAAAAACAATCAAAGGAAAGAAGAAAAATAAAAGTGGATTCAGTGAATTAACCCACCAACAATCATCTCAACAAAATCAGCTCATCTCTAAATCAACAATCATCTCAACAAAATCAGCTCATCTCTAAATCAACAATCATCTCAACAAAATCAGATCATCTCTAAATCAACAATCATCAAAACAAAATCACCTCACCTCTTAAGCAACAATCAACTAAATTTTCAACAACAAGGTTTAACTTTGATTATTATTATTTTTATTATTTTTATCATTATTATTACTATTTCTATTATTATTAATCCATTTGATTTATTTTTTTTTATATATAATTATGACCTATATTAAATATTCTTTTACTATTCAAATAACATGTCTAATACAGGAAATTTAGATGAAAATATTTTAGAAGAAAATAACGAGATAGCAAAACACATAGAGGATTTAAGAGAAAGAAGTAGTCAAATTTCCGATATATTAGGAAATTTTTTCTCAGAAAGAACAGATAATAATAAAGAAAAAATGCTAACATTAAATATAGATCCATTAAAATACATCTCAAAACTCCCTGATTTCAACGGAGATTATAGAGAACTACAAAATTTTATAGATTTGGTAGACAAGATCCACCCTGTTTTGGTCAAATATGATCAACTCTCTCAAAGTATCTTTTCTGATTACTTAAAATCAAAAGTAAAAGGTAAAGCGAGGGAAGTACTAGAGATAAACTCTCATATAACTTCATGGCCTGACATAAAGGCAACACTTATTAGCAACTTCGGTGACAGACTTACACTCGAGGAGCTATTTGACGAACTTAGGTCCGTCCAATTTAAAACAAACAGCGTAGACTTCTTTAATGAAATAAAAACTACTTTGAGACGATTAAATATAAAAACAAAACTTATTTTTGAAAAAGAAGATCATACAATAATCGAAACAAACATAGAAAATAATAAACATTCCGCTCTAGTTATTTTTAGAAATAAAATTCCCGAACCAATGCGTTCACTGATATGTTGCAGGAATCCGCAAAGCTTAGAAAGTGCAATCACTATTCTACATGAGTGTGGATACGCACATTATAATCCTTATAATAAATCCCTTACTCCTAAACTTAATACACAACAACATAAAGACACTGACACTGCTATACAAAAGAAAAGACCAATGAACCCAAACACATCTTGGCAACCTAGATCATTTAACCACCAATATATGAACCCATCATTTGAGTCTTATAGACCAAACAATTTTAATACATCGTGGCAACCTAGAACAACAAATAATAATTATATAAAGCCCCCATTCGATCACTATCGATCAAATAATACTAGTTATAATGCAAATAGGCAACCTAATAATAATAACTACATAAAACCACCGTTTGAGCATAATCGACCCCATCCAAATAACTATAATAATACCCAGCACTACAACAGTAACAATCAGAATCAAAACCCTTTCAGGAATTCTAACAATTCAAATAATCGTAACACTCAAGAACCTATGGAAATAGGACTTGCTCAAAGAAGGCAAGATACTAATCAAAAAAATCAAAACTATAATATAGAACCCTCAAATTTTCACTTACTAGCCTCGGATACAACCTACCCTATATAATAGTGTCATCTAAAACTAGACCATTAAAGTTTATAATCGATACTGGAGCCACCCACTCAATTATAAACCCAGAAATATGCCACCCTAAATGGCATATTGATTTAGAAGAACCACTTAATCTTAAGACACTCAGTCACAATATTAAAATAAATAAAAAGGCACAGATTCCTCTATTTAGCGAATTAGGTGACAGCAACATAAGAACAGAATTCTTAATTTGTCAATTCCATACCGAATTTGACGGATTAATAGGAAATAACATATTGACACCTTTAGAAGTAAATATAGACTATAAAAATAAATTGATAAAAACAAAAGACAAAACCATAGAATTGCATTTTAATAATAAAGTCCCTACATCAGTTAAACTTACCGAAATAGATGTACCTGTTAAACAAGAAAAAGGACTGGGATATATAAATGAAACCATATTAGGAGATAACTTAATAATAAAAGAAGGAATTTATAATATAGACAATTATGTCATGATTGCAAATGCAGAGGTAATTGGAAATAACACAGATTTGATCCCTTTTGAAGATAAAATGGACATTGAAAGTGTGGATTCCAAAAATTTCAAAATTATAGACGAAGATTCAGAAAATTTATCTTTCTTAAAACAAATAAGAATAAGTCATTTAAATAGTGAAGAGAAAAGAGAGATATTAAAATTAACCAAACAATTTAATGATATTTTCTATGAAGAAAATACTAAACTATCGTTTACAAATGCTATTAAACATAGAATAAGAACGACAGATAACATTCCTATCCAGAGTAGAACATATCGCTACCCCTATATACATAAGGAAGAAGTTAATAGGCAAATCCAAGAAATGTTGGATAGCAAAATAATTAGGCACAGTAATTCTCCATATTCAGCCCCCATTTGGATCGTCCCTAAGAAGGTTGACGCCAGCGGAAAATCAAAGTGGAGAATGGTGATCGATTACAGAAAACTTAATCAAGTAACTGTAGATGACAAATATCCGATCCCGAATATTGACGAAATTTTAGAAAAACTTGGAAGAAGTCAATACTTCACCACACTCGATCTTGCAAAAGGATTTCATCAGATTGAAATTCACGAAGATGATATTCATAAAACTGCTTTTAGCGTCGAAAATGGCCACTACGAGTTTCTCCGTATGCCATTCGGTTTAAAAACAGCTCCAGCCACGTTTCAGAGGCTGATGAATGAAGCATTAGGTGATTATATAAATAAAATCTGTCTCGTGTATATGGATGATGTAATTGTGTTCTCTACTTCATTACAAGAACACATTGATTCATTAAAGAAAATATTCAAACGCCTAAGAGAAGTAAATTTAAAAGTACAAATGGACAAATCGGAATTTCTTAAGAAAGAAACCGAATTTCTTGGCCATGTTGTTACCCCTGAAGGCATAAAACCCAATCCAAAAAAGATTGAGTGCATAAAGAAATATCCCATACCAAAAACCGCTAAAGAAATTAAACAATTTCTAGGTTTAACCGGTTACTACCGGAAATTTATTAAAGATTATTCTAAGATTGCTAAACCTATGACATTATATTTAAAAAATGATGCTAAGATAAATATTTTAAATCCAGAATACATTAAGGCCTTTGAAACACTTAAAACTCTCATTACTAACGATCCAATTTTAGTTTATCCGGATTTTTCCAAACCCTTTACTTTGACCACTGATGCTAGCAATTTTGCTATAGGCGCTGTCCTATCGCAAGACGACCGTCCCGTTTCATTTGGTAGTCGTACTTTAAACGAACACGAGATAAATTATAGTACGATAGAAAAAGAATTGTTAGCTATCGTATGGGCCACTAAGTATTATAGACCCTACTTATTTGGTAGAAAATTTATAATCGAAACCGACCATAAACCTCTAACATGGCTCTTCTCAATAAAAGAACCCAATTCAAAACTTGTAAGATGGAGATTGAGACTATCCGAATTCGATTTCAAAATAATATATAAAAAGGGAACTCTAAACAGTAATGCTGATGCACTTTCCCGTATACCCGTAAATACAGAAGTAAACCTTATAAGTAATAATGACTGCATTCCTATAACTAAATCAGGTATTAATATTTTTAAAAATCAAGTAATAATAGTAAAATCTCAATCAGGAGCAACTCGAATTAAACATTTAAAAGTATTTGATAAGAATCGATGTACGATACATTTAAAAAACTTAGATGAACAATATGCCATAATATTGTTAAAAAATCATTTTAAACCTAATGGTTTAAATGCAATTCTCATTGAAGATGATCAATTTTATAATATCTTTGAAAAAGCTTTTCAAGATAACTTTTCAAACAATGATAAATTTAAAATTATTCGGTGTTTTCAACTGTTAGAAGATGTAACAGATGAAAATAAACTAGCAGAAATAATAGAGAAAGAACATTTAAGAAATAATCATAGAGGTATAACAGAAGTATACAAAGAAATAAAATTAAGTTATTTCAACCCAAAACTGCTCAAAAGAATAACCCAATATATAAACAACTGCGAAGTGTGTAATATTGAAAAATACGTAAGAAACCCTCCTAAGCCGTTATTTAAAATTACGGAAACTCCAGAAAAACCGCATGAAATAATCCATATAGACGTATTCTATACCTTAGAAAAATCACTATTTTTAACTATAATAGACAAATTCACAAAGCACGCTTGTGCAATCAAAATTTCTAGTAGAACGTGGATCGAATTTAAAAGAGCTCTTTCTTACTATTTTAGCCAATTCGGAAAAGTAAGAACAATTATAGTAGATAATGAACTGGGATTTAAAGCAATTCCCGTGAAAGAATATCTAGAACATTGTAACGTAGAAATCCATTATACATCCAACAGCAACCACACATCAAACTCTGACGTTGAAAGATTACACAATACTATTAACGAACATATCCGACTTCTAAAACATGATGACAGAACGGAAGACGATACAACCGAAGACAAAATTTTAAAGATTATAACATATTACAATAATTCAATTCATTCTACAACAAATCGAAAACCCATAGACTTTGTTAATGGACAAATACACCAGGACGAATATAAAGACATTCATGACACCATTCTAAAGAAAAAACAAAAAGTCATAGACAAACTAAACGAAAACCGACAAGACGAAACTCTAGAAAGTGGAGAGAACTTTATAAAAGAAATTAGAGGAGGAAAAAACCATACAAAATACAGAAAACTTAATACGCAAAAGATAGATGAAGACCATGTTATTGATTTAAAAAATCAAAATAAGTATTATAGAACTCATATTAAATCAAGAAAAAAATATCAAACATAGACGAACCAACAACGAAATATAACTCATAATTTATTTACAGGAAATAAAGATGACTACACTAAAATGGAATTCGATACTCATATTGCTCATGATATTGACCATAACAAAAACTCAAGACATACAAATTACTGACCTCAACAACAACAACGGACATATAACAATAAATCTGGGAGAAATTAAAATATTTAAAAATTACGTAAAGGTACTTCATATAATTAATATTACAGAATTCGAGACTACTAAGGAACATATACATAACAACATTTTAAAACTAGAAGACAAAACAGAATTATTAGGACCTATGTTCATGACATTAAAACAAAATCTTTTACTTCTAACTGCAAAAATTCAAAATATTAAACCGCATTTCAAAACCAAGAGAGCACTCGTAAATATTTTAGGCACAGGACTAAAATATATTGCAGGCACAATGGACCAAGAAGATGAGGTCCAAATTAAAGAGAAACTTAATCAATTAAATTCCGAAAATAAGAAACTTATTAATGAAAATAATAAACAAGTTATCATAAATAAGTTGTTGACAGAACAAATTACTAATGTTACGAACCACATTAATAAACAACAAAAATCAATAGAAACTTACCTAAACACATACAACCAAAAACTAATAGGAACAATACAAACAATCGAAACCGAACTTGAAATAATGCAATACTTATATCAGATAAACAACAACATTTTACTCCTCAGAAACCACATTGACGACATAGAGCAAATTTTATTTTCAAGTAAACTAGGAATCTTAACTAGAAACATTTTGAGTCCAGAAGAACTAGCTTTAGTTCCGGACATAGAAAACTTAGCAGAAATCAAGCTAACCGTTGCAACATATCAAGACCAAATTATTATCATATTACTACTTCCACAAATATCTGATCATAGATTTTCTCAAATAGCTATAGAACCACTTTCGGATAAAGAGAACATGGCGGTTATGTTCAAATTTAAAAACGTTCTGTTAGATGAAGATAATAATATTTTTGAATTTCCTGTAAAAGACAATATAAAAAGAAATCTCGTCGAAATTTCGGATGAATATTGTATTCATCAAATATTTAAACCTAGAAAAACAATTGAAACATGTAATAAAATGAAATCAAACACATCAGAAATTAAAGAAATAACAACAGGTATAATATTGTTAAAAAATATTAAAGAAACACAAATTATTCAAAACTGTAATAAACAAAACATAATATTAAAAGGAAATTATCTAATAAAATTTCAAAATTGTAAATTGAACATTGAAAATGTAACTTATCAAAACTTTATTAAATCTATTCATGACAAATTTGTTTTGTCAAATTTCTTCATTAAAGTTAGTAAAAATAAAACTATACCTCAACTAAATATTGAAGAATTATATCTCAAACATATTCAAAATAGAGAAATAATACAAGAAATAAAAAAAAATAATGTAACTTTTAACATTACATCATTAGCTTCAAATATTTTCATGATATTGTTTTTTTGTATTGTAATTAGTCTTTTAATAAAACACAAAATGCAAAATAAATCAAAAGTTAAAATTTCGTCGGAGCCTCAATCTGACGGTGGGGGTGTTACACATGCCTCCAATAAAAATATCATTTAATAAACAAGTTCATTGCACTTTGCAACGAACTACATATTAATGTTACAAATATCAATTATTCCTAGAATTTTGCATTTTATTTTCCATTCACACAATTTATAATTATTATTCTAAGAAATATTTTATTTCAACATGTGAATGCAATCTTGCACATTGTTAATGCAAGCTTGCATATCACACGTTGAAAACCGAAGTATAACGAACAATAAAATTAAATACAAATGTTAGTCTTAAGATAGATTCCGAATTGAACAAATAAAAATTATTTTTTTAAATTTCAATTTTGATAAAATTATTATAATCCAGTCAAATAAGGGTTTAACCTCGGAATGAATGTTAGTAGAAATTTTTTTTGCTCAATATCTTCCTTTTGCCATTCTATAACATATCTCAAAAGTCTAGAAAAATCTCATGTCCGCTTGTCGCGATTTCAAGGTCAAATCGCGAAATGGAGATTTTCAAAATTAACAAAAATAGGCTATGGTATTATATACACATATGATACATGATTTCAAGGTATTTTTTAATGCTGATTCCAAAAAATCTAAAATCAAGACAATTTGACGTCTCTGGAAAAAATTATACCTGTTTTTCATCTGTCAACTCATATTATTATAACAGTTGCAAACTTACTGCCGAAAAACCCTTAAAAGTTACGGTAGATGAACCAAATTTTGCATGAAGATTTTAGAATCCATCATTATTAAAAATCAAAACAATCCATTACAAAAAATATATATACCTACGAAATAATGGTATTTTTTGATGGAGGGGCAAATTTTAGGATATGCACTAAAGAAGATTCTTGTTCATCTTAGGAATAAGTGCTAATAGGCTAATTTTTTCATTTTAATCTTTGTTTGGATATTCTTTAACTACCCTCAAAAATCTAAAAAAATCTCATGTCCGCAAGTCCTAATTTTCTTGGTTTGAAAATAAGGTGCAGATTTAAAAAAATTGAAAAACTACACTTCAGATATTTGTGTCAGATCAACATGAATAAGGTGTATTACTTTTCAGTGATGGTCAGGTTGACTTGTTTGTGAGTTTTGTTGGAATAAGTGTTAAAAAATACCTTAAAATCATGTCGCTTATGTTGGTATACATATAAAAATTTAAACTTTTCTTATTAATTTTTTAAAATCTGCACCTTATTTTCAAACCAAGAAAATTAGGACTTGCGGACATGAGATTTTTTTAGATTTTTGAGGGTAGTTAAAGAATATCCAAACAAAGATTAAAATGAAAAAATTAGCCTATTAGCACTTATTCCTAAGATGAACAAGAATCTTCTTTAGTGCATATCCTAAAATTTGCCCCTCCATCAAAAAATACCATTATTTCGTAGGTATATATATTTTTTGTAATGGATTGTTTTGATTTTTAATAATGATGGATTCTAAAATCTTCATGCAAAATTTGGTTCATCTACCATAACTTTTAAGGGTTTTTCGGCAGTAAGTTTGCAACTGTTATAATAATATGAGTTGACAGATGAAAAACAGGTATAACTTTTTCCAGAGACGTCAGATTGTCTTAATTTTAGATTTTTTGGAATCAGCATTAAAAAATACCTTGAAATCATGTATCATATGTGTATATACTACCATAGCCTATTTTTGCTAATTTTGAAAATCTCCATTTCGCGATTTGACCTTGAAATCGCGACAAGCGGACATGAGATTTTTCTATACTTTTGAGATATGTTATAGAATGGCAAAAGAAAGATATTGAGCAAAAAAAATTTCTACTAACATTCATTCCGAGATTTACCCCTTTTTTCTCCTTATTTTACTGTATTATTACTATAAACCTCAGTTAGAGTTTATTCCTAGGAATAAAAGTTTTTTTTATATTGACATTTGGCAGTTTTTATTCTTCTGATAGTCTAACTGACTATTGAAAAATCATAGCTAAATCAAATAAATTACAGTGTATTTGGGACATTATAAGGTAAGTTTTCACCAAATTTCGTAGAAAAATTTTTGTTTTTGAAAAAAATAAAAATAAAAAACCAAAAACTCGGTTTTTTTAATTTTTCACATAAGTTTTGAGGTTATGTGAAAAAATTGTTGATACAAAAGTTGTAGATCTTTTAATTACCTACAACTTTGCGATACAATTTTTTTCTATAGGATTTGTAGTCTTGCCGGAAATCGAGATATACCATTTTGTACCATTAAAAACTCAACCCTACCACTTCCCGAACTCGGCTCGCCCGTAACTTATTTTTGCCTTTAATTTTCATCATATTCACCTCCTTTTCAATGGGTTTCATTCTACTATGATTTTTTTTTTGTTTCAAAAATTATTGACCCTGGTCTAACAGACGAATTTAAATAAACAAAATTAATATGTCAAAAATATGCTTTTATGAAAACGGAAGACATATCGTCGGCTTACATAGAGTGTAAACCTGCTAACTCCGTTAAAGTAAATTTTACAGGAGAAAGAAAAACTTCTTAAAATGGTTCTTTTCAATTTAAAAGAAAAATCTTAAATGTCATTTTTTCTGTTGATTAGTACATAGTATTCATTTCTAAACGTAAGCTGATTTAAATAGATGCGTAGTTTGATATGTTCTTTGGAATTTGTGAGTTAGCACGTTTTCTTGCAAAAAAATATTGGATTTAGCAGGTTTTCCCATAAAAATAAAAACATTGTTATTAATTGTTCACCAATAGATTTATTGATTTTCTTATAAATACAGGTTTATTCAGAAGGAATGTGCCAAGAAAATATTCGTATGGGAGGTTGGTATATTCCCCCACCCCCCCCTTTCCCTTTAGACAGGACGGGCAATTTTTTGAAAAATTGACTTAATTTGGAAAGAAAATATATAATCAATGGTTACACCTACAATAACCTGGTGTACCTTTTTGTGAATAAAAAAAAAGAGTGTGTGTACACATTTACACGCGACTGAAGTTATACTTCTCACTCAGATCGTACGGGATTATGCTTAATAATACAGTCAAATAAGGAGAAAAAAGGGGTAAATCTCGGAATGAATGTTAATAGAAATTTGTTTTGCTCAATATCTTCCTTTTGCCATTCTATAACATATCTCAAAAGTCTAGAAAAATCTCATGTCCGCTTGTCGCGATTTCAAGGTCAAATCGCGAAATGGAGATTTTCAAAATTAGCAAAAATAGGCTATGGTATTATATACACATATGATACATGATTTCAAGGTATTTTTAATCTATAATCAAGACAATCTGACGTCTCTGGAAAAAGTTATACCTGTTTTTCATCTGTCAACCCATATTATTATAACAGTTGCTAACTTACTACCGAAAAACCTTTAAAAATTATGGTAGGGTACCCAAATTTTGCATGAAGGTTTAAATATCCAATATCATTAAGAATCAAAACAATGCAATGCAAAAAACATTCATATTTATGACAAAATGGTAATTTTTGAGAAAAGGGGAAATTTTGGGATATGCACTAAAAAACCTCCTGGTACAATCTTGGAATAAGTGCTAATAGGCTAATTTTTTTGTTTCTATATTTGTTTGGATATTCTATAACTTATGTCAAAAATCTAAAAAAATCTCATGTCCGCAAGTCCTAATTTTCCAGGAAAACTTTAGATTCTCATATGTATACCAACATAACCCATATGATTTCAAGGTATTTTTTAACGCCGATTCCAACAAAACCCATAAACAAATCAATCTGACAATCCCTGAAAAGCAATGCACCTCATTCATGTTGATCTAACACAAATATCTGAAGTGTAGTTTTTCAATTTTTTAAAATCTGCATCTTATCTTCAAGCCAGGAAAATTAGGACTTGCGGACATGAGATTTTTTTTTAGATTTTTGACATAAGTTATAGAATAACCAAACAAACATAGAAACAAAAAAATTAGCCTATTAGCACTTATTCCTAAGATGAACAAGAATCTTCTTTAGTGCATATCCTAAAATTTGCCCCTCCATCAAAAAATACCATTATTTCGTAGGTGTAGGTATATATTTTTTGTAATGGATTGTTTTGATTTTTAATAATGATGGACTCTAAAATCTTCATGCAAAATTTGGTTCATCTACCATAACTTTTAAGGGTTTTCGGCAGTAAGTTTGCAACTGTTATAATAATATGAGTTGACAGATGAAATCCATGTATAACTTTTTCCAGAGACGTCAGATTGTCTTGATTTTAGATTTTTTGGAATCAGCATTAAAAAATACCTTGAAATCATGTATCATAATGTGTATATAATACCATAGCCTATTTTTGCTAATTTTGAAAATCTCCATTTCGCGATTTGACTTTGAAATCGCGACAAGCGGACATGAGATTTTTCTAGACTTTTGAGATATGTTATAGAATGGCAAAAGGAAGATATTGAGCAAAAAAAATTCTATTAACATTCATTCCGAGGTTAAACCCTTATTTGACTGGATTATAACGAAAGTAAACGAATCGCGCATAGGTATGTGCGATATGGTTATTCTTATGAGAATTGTGTGTGCTCGAGCATTAGTAGTAACAACATGCAACTTGCCACATGGAAATTACCACATGCTACTTGCCACACGCAACTTGCCACATGCAGCATGCAGCTTGCGACATGAAACATGCAACTTTCCACGTGTTGAGTGTTTATTTTTTTGCCGTACTGCGGAGTACTCCATTTTTAAATACTAAAGTACTGCCAAATCTAAAGGGGAAACGACAGCCCTGCTGACCAATTGTCAGTCTCGGTAATGGCGATCTAATCATAATCCCTTTGACATTATTGTCAAAAAGCAAGTTTTCATACCCACCTTGAAGTATAGCTTCAAAAATTGTGAAAAAAAAACCGATAAAATAATAAATAAAACAACATAACCACAAAAGTGTTGTCCACGCTGAAAAACAGTGAGTGTACAAGAAAAGATATTTATATTACCTGCAACTTTGCTTGAGTAACTTATTCGGTCAAGCCAATAGTTTAGTAGATACACACCAATTCGCGTTATTCAAAATGGCGGATTTCGCCAGGGAGTTGGCGTCCCGAAAACCAGGGCTTAAGCTTTTCTCATACCCCTCTTTCAGATTTGAAAAGTTCAGCCGTCCTTTATTTCGTTTTACAAAATGCCTGTTTTTTTACTTACATTCCTGCACTTAGACTATAGTTTTCAGATCAATAACCTTCGACTCATTCATCGCATGACTTTCAAAAATATACCAAATTATTGCAAATTTGATGGTCTATAACTTTTACTGTTTAAAAAATTATGTTACAGATACCGGGAATTATAAAATCTTAAAAAAAAAACAGAAAAAAAAATAAATTAAAACAACATAATCTAAAATCTATTGCCCGCTCAGGAAAATAATGTATTACAAAGAAAAAGATAATTAAAGTTCCAAGAACTTTGGTTTGCTTACCATTTCTATAGGACTCATAGTGTTGGAGATATAGGCGATTCGCATTTTCCAAAATGGCGGATTTCGCCAGGGAGGCGGCGTCCCAAAAACCAGGACTTAAGCTTTTCTCATACGTATCTTTCAGATTTGAAAAATTTAGCCGTCCTATATTTCGTTCCACGAAAAAGTCTATCTTTCCTGTTTTCTTGTTTATAACTGTTTTATGAAATAGTTTTTTTAAGAATTAATTTTCAAAATCTAAATTTTGATATAAATTACAAAATGAAATTCAAATTAGCTATTTTTCAATTTAGTGTTATTAAGTTCTAATTTATTTTTCAAAATTCAATGCAACAAGAAACCCGACGCAAAAATGTTTAGTCGTTTTCGAGAATTAAAAAAAAAAAACAAAACTACTTTTTTCTGAAAAACCTCTTATTTTTTTGTTTTTGTGTTGGTAGATTAAATTGAAACATTAACCTTTCCTCTGTTATTATTATGTTATATGAAGATACAATTAATAGATTGGATTAACTTTGAATTAATCCTTTCTTTCATTGATAACGCCTGCAAACTGACCAGTGATTTTTTCTTAATAGCTATGTCTGGAGTGCCCGCTGCTGAACGGAATTTTGTTTCAACAGCTCGAAACAGTTCTCTTCTTACTTCGATTTTGGTGAAGAATAAAAATTCAGTTTAGCGAAAAAATCCTTCGGGTGAAAATAGCAATAGTTTATAATTCCAAAAGTACAAAAATATTCCGGTTGGAAAATTTTCCATGTGAAAATCTCATTAGGGCTGATTAGCACCAAAAAAAAAGAGTATAAAATTATGATAATGTGTATAAAAAGGATCAGTATCAAAAACAGAAAGCAACTGCGTACATATAATGTTCTCATTCAGACGGACTTATATTGCACATGGTTTTTTTCATCACCTCTCTCAGCCTCATGTTAACTTCAGGTGACTTGAAGGTCAAGAATGTAGTTTCTCTAACATGAGAAGAAAATACTCTCATTTCGTATTTATTAATGAGATTACTATTGATATAAGAAGTTTTGATGGAGTTAGCAGGAATTCTTTGGGAATAATGGAGTTAGATGATTTACTAATCACGCAATTTGGCTAACTTATAAGTGGAATTGAACAAAAATTTTGATGTCAGACGATGCGCCTTCTTTATACCTTTCAAACTGCATACCTAACTCAAATTCGCCCAAAAGTGGAGTTCGCAGGTTAACACTCTAAGAGCCCCCGCACACTACAAACTTTCTATCGGCCGATAGGTTAGTTTAGTCAGGTTGAGCTCCTAGTGTGCGGACAGGCAGCCGACTAAACAGTTGGGTCGCTAGGAAATATTTTAGTTTGAAGGCAATTGTGTAGCAAAACAAACTTTTTTTTCGATCAAACAAACTTTTTGATCGGCCGATACTTATTCGTTGTAGTGTGCGCACTCTCATACATTTTCATTCTGATTAAGAGACCGACTAAACTGTCGGCTGATAGAATGTTTTTAGTGTGCGGGGGCTCTAAGTCGACGATATGGTGAAAATTAAAATAAATCCCAACTAACTTCACCAAATAAATTTGAAAAAGATAATTTTTTTAAGTATAGGCAGATGGGCACCTGCTTATAACAGCAGTTTCACTTGAGCTAAAAAGTTGATATTTCACGTATTTTATACAAAATGCATGTATAACAAGTTTTTAAGTGGGGAACAACGAAAATGTGAAATTCAAAAATTTTACCACCCTAATCAATCATGGACCAAATATGTTAAAGAAACGCATTTTGAAATTTAGTTCCTCCTTCGTACGTGAATTCAGCCTTATGGTCCTAGAGGCATTGTCAATTATAAACTCTAAACCTACATGCTACATTCTACGGGGAAAACACAAAGTCAACTTCTTCTGAAAGAAATTATTATTTCGGTAAATCATTTTTTATTTCATTTCATTTTGGGAAACTATTTCCGTTTGTGTTCGAGGCTCTTGACCAAAAGATATTTGATTCGAAGGAATAATACTTCCTCTTAGAACTCATTATCTTTAAAAAATATAATTTTTTATGGCATACATAATAGATTCAATGAAGTTTGTTTTTTTTTTTAATTATTAAAACTTGAGCGAATTGGATTAGATGAACTGTATTAGATTTTAATATTTTTGTATTACATTTTGATATAATTGTATTAGGTACATTTTAATATAATTGTATTAAAATATAATAACAAATTATTATAAAAAGTATTAAATTGTAATACAAGAATATTAAATTTAAATCAAACGAAAGCAGCAACCATTTTAAAAAAGAAAAAAAAAAATCCATTGTTTGAGGTACCTTTCTAAAAAAAAAAAAATTTATCAAAATCGTTATTGTTTGTGTACTAATTTGAAGGCGCTTTGTGTTTTTCCGAAGCAAAATGCATAAATTGCAGATGAAATTTGATCAGCAATAAGATTTTAAATGCCACAGTTTGTGGCATTATATAACTTATACTTATACTTATTAGGTAGGTACTTATGATTAATATTTATTTTCAGTAATGAATTTTGGAAAAAGAATACTAACTTTCAATACTTTTGGTATTGAATTGAAATATTTTTTTATAATCTTTTAATAAAATTCTTATTAGAAATTAATATAAAAAATAAAATTAAATATGCAATACTTGAAATTTAATACATTTGGTAATAAATTCTAATACATATAAACTATATTATTTTTTAAAACAATTATGTATATTAAATTTTAATACATTTTGTATTAACTATACCATTTTAATATTTCGTCGCCCTAGTATTGGAGTGCCGTATACGCCAAATTGCGAAGTTGCTCTTTTCAAATCTGCTATTCATTTTTTTCTATCTTTTTTCGTTGCCAAGATATTTACGCATTTACGTCAAAATTTTCATGCAATGCAAGAAAAAATTTGAGAATTGTTTTGACGTACGTTATATTTTTTTTTTTGACGTACGTGTATATGAATAAAAGAAACTTCTGATTTTCATGGCGTATACGGCAAACTCATTTTGGACAAAAATTTAAATATTTTGACAACTAGACGAATTGCAGATGTCCAATAACATGTATATAAAAGACACATTTTAATTATATATCATACTAAAATATCAAAAAATACCAGCGGTTAGTTATTTCGCAATTATCTTCCGAACATTTAAATGCGATTTCCCAAAAATGTAAAAATGGCGTATACGGCACTTCAATACTAGGGCGACGATTTGTCATGTATTAAATTTTAATACATTTCTGGCGTAGACCTACGTATATGTAACCCAAAAAGTATTAAAAAATACTCCAGAATTTTTAACCGTGTGGTAGAAAACCTTTACGGCTTTACTCATAAGTATAAGTGACTGATTTGATAGATTGATGAAAGAAAAGTTCAAAAGCACTCTACTCTTATAAATGTTTTATAAAGTAGGTACAATATTCTTTAAAAATTACCTGAATCCTTGCTTCAGTTAATCCTATTTTCATTGCTAGCTCTTCCCTGAAACGAAACAATTTAAAAATTCTTAATTAGTTAATTAACTATCAATTTTTTTATCATAGAAACTGTATTCTGTACAGATGGTGCCGAACCTTGGACTTTTGCCGCCCCAGAAAACTCAATTTTGGCTCCCAAACTTAAAAAAAGAAAATTGTACAAATTAATATTAATATCTTCTTCTTCAATACCATTCAGCATGTCTTTTTCAATGGAAATTATTGCCAAGGCTGTTAATCGCTCTTCTGTCATA
Source organism: Episyrphus balteatus (assembly GCF_945859705.1). Lineage (NCBI taxonomy): Eukaryota > Metazoa > Arthropoda > Insecta > Diptera > Syrphidae > Episyrphus > Episyrphus balteatus. Next base: position 56,225,097 of record NC_079134.1, on the reverse strand, counting down.
GTTGAGCGTGAATATGCTTTTATTTTTAGTTTTCGAAAACTAGCTTCCATAACCGTAGCTAGTTAACTCAGACCGAACAAACATCTTTTTTAAGGAATCACAATGCTTTATATAAATATATCAACTATAACTGCAGTCGATTCTTAATTCCGCTAAAGCAAATGGTCATTAGAATTATCACGAAACGAAAAACTTACCAATGTCCTTTTAAAGCATTTTAAAGGAGAGCAATTCGTAGTTGAAATTTTAAAATAGATCTGCTTTCCGTAAACGAATTTAAAAATGTAGCGAATATAAAATAGCCGAATATTCAGCAGCATCGCTAATACTTGGAGTAAGTACAAAGTGTGAAAAGTTGATTGATATAAATTTATTTGAAGAAATATAATTTATCCATTCTTAAGCCGTGTGTGAATTGCGTTAAATAATTAACACAGTGTAAAATTTTTGACATTATTGAGATTAATAAAAAAAATTTCAGATGTATGGATTTTTGTTTAAAATTTTTCTGCATTTAACTCAAATTTAACCAGGTCCCAGAGCCTAATAAATTTTTAACAGCTGAAAATTTTGTATTCACCTCAATAGTGTCAAAATTTTTACACGGTGTTAACTATTTAACGCAATTCACGGCCTTAAGCGGCCCATAGACACCACACTTGTGTGCACACCGGTGTACTGAGAACGGTTAGGTATTTCGCCACAGATGCCACACCAAATTGAACACACAAGAGATCTCAAAGAGGAAAAATCAGGAGAATTCGCAATCACGAAATGACATTTTATTGCAAAAACTTACACGACGCTACGCACCCAACAACAATTTAGATGCAACAGCATAGTGAGACACCGAGACAAAAAATCAAAATCAGTTGATTTTACTCGCTCCGTGTCTTACACCGAAAATCGGTGTCCAATCCAGCCCACACACAGCACACATTTCCGCACACCGACACAAGTATGCACACAAGTGTGGTGTCTATGGGCCGCTTTAGGCTCTATACAAAAAATTATTTCGTACAATTTTAACCTATGTATAAAAAAATTTAGAATTGGACTTTTTCTTGCACTGCGATTTTGTAGCAAAAAATTGAATTACGAGTATTCTATTTAGTTTAAATTAAATCGGGAATACTTAAAAACTAGAATTTTAAATAAGCCAAGTTGTTTGGCATGAGCTAATTAGGTACTTCACTTTGAAATTAAACAATAAACTTAAATTGTTTAGTTTTCTAATTTAAAACAATTGATAACACTGCCCAACACACAAAAATCTAAAAAAATACAATAAAATTACTCCAAAAATGTGAAAAATTAAAATATCTAAAAAAATAGATCTCCTATACTCTGCCCACTAAAAATTGTCAATACAGGTAAGATCGGACGTAGCATAGCAATCTCACTCTGCATCATGTTTAACGCATAAGTCTATTACAAAAAAAGCTCTCGCAGCAATGCCGCACTTTGCATAAAAATGTTTCAAGTTTGATCGAAAAAGTACCAGCGTTACCGCCCTCCCACGGTTTTCAAATTGGCGTGGTGGGGGGGCTTGCGTTTGGTACTCCAACAACCCAGCTGTGTAGGACCAAACAAACCAAGAAAACCAAAACAGAGATGTTATCTAAAAATGACTATGGAAAAAGTTATCGAAGAAAAAAAAAATCGAGTGGGGATATTCACTCAAGTCTCGGCAGAGGTCACGGCTGTCGGCGAGGGCTTGGTTTTGAGTAAAACTAAGTCGCCGGTGACAACAAACAAAAACTACCAAAAACTTGTATTAGTTAATAAGATAATGTATCTTAAAATGCAAGTATTCAAATAAACAAATGAAATGAAATAAATGAAGCAAGGAACTAATGGCGCTCCATCCTGTAGCAGGCCTACTGCCGCGCCGGTGAGGTTGATGAGGTATTTTCTGAATATCTCATGAATCTTACCAACTCTGAGGACGAAACTGTGGGAACTGGGGGGGGGGGGAGAGATGTTTTCGGATGAAGATAATCGTATTCTCAATAACGACGACTTTCAATCCCTGCCCAGTCAGCTCGGACGCAGATGTCACGGTGGCGGAAAATCCTGCGAAAGGCATGGACATAGACAACCCACTAGACAAAACTTTGGCCAAAACCCTGTCCTTGACAGGAGCCAAAGTTACGTCGACTCCGGACAAAAGGAAAAGTGAACCTACTAAAGTCTGTGAGGATGGCTCAGTCTTAAAGGTGCTGAGAAACACCGGACCTGAGCAGCGATGCTCAAAAGAGCCTAAATCGACTCATGAAGGAAAGGTGCATCCAAGCAAACAGAATAAGGTAGGGGATCTAACTCCTGATCTCAAAATGATGGAAAATGCGAGGAGAGCCGTATGAAGATATGGCAGTGGGGACCCGAAGAAACTGTGTCTTAGAGATTGGAAACGACTAAGCTGGGCACGTAAACTTCTTGCGAAGTCTGAAGCAAACTACGAAGCTCCAATCGACACAAAAGTAAGAAAAAATGAAAACAAAAAAGAACATCAGCGTGCCTCCACCTCAAAGGCAGCTGCAGCCAGCAACCCAAGGGTAGTACCGGTAAACGGTTCCAAACACTCTAGTGTCCACGATGCTGGCGAAAGAGGGGCAGGCTCAACCATGAAACTATGGCTATGCTACCTGCTACCATCACTAGACTTCCTTCTGAGATTTGGCATAAATACGGTAAAGGTGAGTCGGCACGCAGAAAAATAATGGACCTACCGAGGGTTAAATAAAATGTGTTAAAAGTTACATAGTCTTGGTTAAAAACTACGTAGTTCTCGTTGCTAAAATCAAAGTAGTCGCCTCGGCTTAGTTAAATTGTTTAAAATAACCTTTTTGAAGGTTATTTTAACCGATAAACTTGTTTATATTGATAAAGAAACTCGGTTAAAATTTGAGAGTTTTTAAAATTTAACCGAGAAAGTGGGTAAGATTAAACAATTTTTAATAACCGAGTCGACTCGTGTAATTTTAACTGGGGTTAGTTTGCAGGTGCTATATTAACAATCTTCTCTGTTAATTTTACATGAGTTTTACGTTGTTTTTAACCGACCATTTTTCTCCGTGCGGTAACGGCAGCCAACTTGCAGAAAAACAACAAACAATATTTAAAAACAAAACTATGAAATTGTTGCAACTCAATCTGCAACACAGCAAGTTGGCATCTGCCACCCTAACCTAATTTCTGTCAAACAATAACATAGACATTGCACTGGTGCAAGAGCCGTGGATCAACAGCGGAATATCTGCGGACTCAAATCCAAAGATTTCACTATTTATAGTAAAAAAGCTCAATCCCGAGCTTTCCGTTTTAAGGCAAAGTTCTAGGAGGCTTTACAACAGAGCTAAAAACAGCAACAACCCAGCTGATTGGGATCTCTTCAAAATCAGCAAAAATGCATATAAAAACCAACCACATATGCCAAAAGAGCGGCCTGACGGCAATTTTGCACGGACATCGAGTCCACAAATGATGCTGCTAGGCTTAGAAAAGTTATGTTAAAGGTCCACACCCCTCCGAGCTTCCTAAAATGCCACAACTCTTGAGGAGAGTGGTCCCACTATAATAAACAAAAATATAGGCACCCAAATAGTAGACAATAGAAAAGTGTAATGGGCCATTCATTCATTCTCAGCTTTCAAGTCTCCAGGGCCTGATGGTATAATTCCAATCATGTTACAAAGCTCTAGTGACTTGTTAGTCCCAATCCTAACGGACATTTTTATAGGTTGTCTAAATACAACTTATGTTCCCTTTAGTTGGAGAGAAGTTAAAGAAATCTTCATTCCTAAAGCTGGTAAGCCATCCCACACGGAACCTAAAGACTCACAGGCCCAACATGCATACATGAAGGGCAAATCTGTTGAGACAGCATTACAAGAAGTGGTAGGTATGATTGAGCAATCAATTCACTACAAACAATTCACTCTGGGAGCATTCCTAGATATTGAAGGGGCCTTCAACAATGTTGAAAACGCAGCCATACGGCAAGCCCTTAACCCATTGTAGCCCCATGTGATATTTCTGTAACAAACCGAAAAAGATCGCACAAAAGCTGTACAAACCATATTTTTTTCTTTTGAAGCTTCTAACATAATCTTTAAGAATTGCTTTATGGAAATAGTATGAAATTTTTAAAACATACGTGTTTTATTATAGGTAAACCCCATCGATTGACATTATTAATTTTTAAATTTACGATCTTGGGTTACAAGGGGATAACTCCAGTGGTGTCGATTCAAATCTGTCAAACTGGATTGATTCGATGCTTCAAACTAGACTTGTAAACGCAGAAATGGGTAGCAGCAAGCTGAAGGTAAGAACTTGTAGAGGCACTCCACAAGGAGGAGTCCTGTCACCCCTACTCTGGCTCCTGGTTGTTAATCAGATCTTAACCAAGCTTAGCCAAAACGGTGTAAAAATTGTGGCTTATGCCAACGACATTATCATCATGGCCTCAGGAAAATTTGTTCCGACCCTGCGAGATCTTCTTCAAACAGCCCATAACAACTGGGCCACTGGCTGCGGTCTCAATGTAAACCAACTCAAAACGGAACTAGTATTATTTACAAGAAAAAGAAATATCCCAAATATTATCCCTCCCACAATACATGGGACTCCGCTTATCATTACTTGTAAAGCTAAATATCTTGGGTTGATAAATAACACGGTGTTACAAAAATGAGGTTTCAAAATATACGTGGGCGGAGACCTATCAGGTTTTGTAGAGCTAGTCGCACGGTATTTGAAAATCCCCTAACACCCCCAAAATCTGGAGTTACGGGCAAAAAACGGTTTTTTGGACCTTCACCTATTGAAAAAATTCTAGCTTCGTCAAGTTTTTACCCATTTTCCAGTTTCTGATAGAAGATAAATATACCTTTTTAACAATGTACAACAACAAAACAACATGCTATTTAAAAAATATATTCTAAAACTATATCCATTTCTCAATCAATCCAGGTATTTTTTATGAAAGTCACTTCAAAATTGGCTTAGAAAAAAAATTTTTCGATTTCAACCCAGATACAGAAATTCGAGCTTTTAGGTATAGAACAAAAATGTTGTTTCGGCACGTAGTAGGATAACTTGGGCGCCAGGATTTGATAACGGGTTTTTGTAGAAGAGCTCAATACAAAAATTTTTTTCTTTGGGAGGGGGGTCTATCTCTCCCGGCAGGGCCGGTTTTAGGGGGGGGGCAGCCTGGGCCGTCGCCCAGAGGCGCAAGCACTGAGGGGCGCCGCAGGCGCCCCTAACTTTTACAAAAGTTTAATAAATAACGAAGTCTATCCAATCGATGTTTTATTTATTTTTACTTTCAGAAAGGCGCCCCAATTTTTTTCTATTTTACTTTTTCAATGACGCTCGTATTGTTTGTTTTAAACTTTTTGAAGAATGAAGGCGCCCCCCAGTTTTGAGTTAATTTGTTTGGCTTCCGGAAGGACAATGGTGTCCAAAATCTTCGTTCATCTTTGAAGAACAAGGCGCCCCAATTTATTTTGAAAGACTAAAGCAATCTTAATATTCCTCCAACCAATTTAATTTTTGCAAAGGCGCCCCTATATATAAAACACTAAATCATAGCTGGTAATATCCAGGCTTTAATAATGAATAAAGAAACAGAAGGGAGACAGACAGAATCCCGAAATTAAAAGTCCAGGAAGCCCAAAACCCAGAATACCCTAAATTCCGAAAACCCAAAAACCCGAAACCCCAAAATCCCGAAAACCCAGAATCCGAAAATCCCGAAAAACCTAAATCCCGAAAACCCAAAATCCAGAAAGGCCAAAAATTGACAGCTTCTCCATTTCTCATAAAAAACTACGTTTGTGTGTGAGAATAAAAGAATAGATCTGTTCGTTGTTCCCTCCTCCAGGGCACTCAAGTCATGTCAATTAACTGTCAAAAAAATCAGAGTTTCTCGGGTTTTCACTTTACATCGAACGCCTTTAGTTTCATCAGCGAACATCGAACACAGAGGAAATAACTCTGGTTGAAAAAGGATCTACAAAAAACGCTTGACAACGAATTCGGAGCGACCCAGAGTGCCCTAGAGCTCACAACGAACAAACCTAATACTTATAAAGGTATGTCGTTTTCGATTAGCCGTCCGGAATCGTTCAGAAGCCTGCTACAAGTTTTTTATTCTCCTACTGAAAAAAAAAACAAAAAAAATTATTTGATTTTTCACCAATACAGATATTTAGATTCAGAATTGGGTGGAAGTGATTCAAACTTTTTTATTGGATTTCAGAATGAGTGATTCCAATCGAAAACGACATTAATGTACCTAGTTGAAAAAGTTTTTGAAAAAATATTGTTCAAATAAAACCAACTGTACCTACTCCTTAAATGTGTTTAAACAAAAAAGTCAGAAATAAAGGTAAACTTGTCAATTGAGCTTAAATGACATGAATATTTAATTTTTTTTTAAAGTTAACCTTATGTACTTTAATAAACTGCACATTGTCAATAAATGCATTAACAAGTATATGAGAGGTAAGACATAATCTGCTATTGCTTTTTTCGTGATTTTAAAAATTGTTTCAAAATTAATTTTTTTTTGAGAGGCGCCACTTGCAATCTTGCCCAGGGGCGCCGGTAGTGCTTAAACCGGCACTGTCTCCCGGTTTATTATCAAAATAAAAAAAAAATATTAAAAAACGACGGCAACACTTACAGTATTAAATGATACCATTTCCGAAAGGAAAAATTGTAAATTTGATGTAATTTTTAAATCAATATAATATAACCATTAGTTTTTGAAAAAATCGATTTCAAAGTTAAAAATAGGCGAACAAAAATTTTTAAAACTCATTTTATACTTTTTTTGTCCAGACTGTGAATTTTAGTAAAAAAAACTCCTCACACAGAAAACTGCCTCAATTGATTCCTTATCGAACAGTGAAAACTATGTTTCTATGTCTTCTAGTTTATGAGAAAAGGTTAAAAAGGTATATTTGACGGGTCTAAACCTAGGAGTAGGGTCAGGCATCTTTTCAGATAACCCTACCACAAACAAATCATTGAAACTCCCGGACTTATGTATTTTTTTTTCAAGCGGAAGTTTTTGCAGTTTGCGAAGCAGCAAACATCCTCTCCGCACTTAACTCAATTGACAAAAATATTGATAACTTCATAGACAGCCAGGCTGCAATTAAAGCCATCTCCTCTGTCGTCACGAAGTTCAAACTAGTTGACCAGTGTCGAAATACACTCAGGTCCTTAAGCACAACGAACATAGTTACAATTCGATGGGTCCCAGGACATCGTGATATACAGGGGAATGAAAGGGCAGATGAACTGGCCAAAACAGGATCAACACTTGATCTGTGCCAAACCGTTTCATGGGTGCTTATGCCAATGGAACAAGAAAAAAGCAGACTAAAGCAAAGCTTCTTAAACTCTGCAAACGACAGATGGTCAGCTCTCGAAACAAGTCGAGTTTCAAGAAATCTGTGGCCGATCCTTTTTAAGCAGGCCTCAATTGTGCTTTTTGGTCGGTGTCCTTACAGGTCACAACTCAATGGGAACCCACATGAGTAGAATGGGTATTGTCTCATCAGACTTATGTAGAGGGTGTCAAGACGAAGAGGCAGAAGAGGGCTCATACCACTTACTTTGCGGATGCGCCAGTTTAGCAAAAAGCAGAAAAGCTACTCTTGGAGATTATTTCTTCAATGAGTTAGATGACGTCTCTTCCTTGCCACTAAAAAACATTATGAAATTCATCCAAATTTCAGGATGGTTCAGTGAGGCATATACAGGGTGTCCCACAGTCACCGCCCCAAATGAAAACCATGGATTCCTGAGGTCATTTTAAGTCGAAAAACTTAAGAGGTAATTTTCTTGTTTTCGTCTCGTTTTCGAGTTACCACGGTTTTTATGATTTTTGCTCTCTTGTCCTTTAACTGGCCTTATCTTTGCCAAACTACGTTTGATTTGAAAGATTTTTTTTACAACCAATCAAGAATTTATTACAGTTTAAGTTTGTCTCTAAACTTTTTTTTCTGCGGACAACCGTTTCTCCACAATTTTGCATCAAACACAATTTTCTTCGTTTTTAAGTAGTTTTTTACACTTTCATATCATTTAAGTCAAAAAAAAACACGTTAATGAGTATTGATTTTTTGTGCTTTTTATTAAAGCCCAGTTTATTTCCATTAAAAAAATAAGTTTTATTTCATAAAAAAGGCTACTGAAAGTAATTAAAAAAAATAAACAAACTGAGTGAATTAAAAAAAAAATAATTTTTAAATAAAAAATTTATTTAAATGAATTAAAAACTTTTTCTAAGCTATTGTGGTTAAGAAAACAACAAATAGATAAAGCTCAGAAAAAGTTTTAATTCATTTAAATTAATTTTTTATTTAAAAATTATTATTTTTTTTAATTCACTCAGTTTGTTTATTTTTTTTAATTACTTTCAGTAGCCTTTTTTATAAAATAAAACTTATTTTTTTTTATGGAAATAAACTGGGCTTTAATAAAAAGCACCATAAATTAATACTCATTAACGTGTTTTTTGACTTAAATGATATGAAAGTGTAAAAAACAACTTAAAATACGAAGAAAATTACGTTTGAGGCAAAATTGTGGAGAAACGGTTGTCCGCAGAAAAAAAAGTTTTGAGACAAACTTAAACCGTAATAAATTCTTGATTGGTTGTAAAAAAAATCAAACGTAGTTTGGCAAAGATAAGGCCAGTTAAAGGACAAGAGAGCAAAAATCATAAAAACCGTGGTAACTCGAAAACGGGGCGAAAAAGAGAAAATTACCTCCTAAGTTTTTCGACTTAAAATGACCTCAGGAATCCATGGTTTTCATTTGGGGCGGTGACTGTGATTGTAAAAAAAATCTTTCAAATGAAACTTAGTTTGGCAAAGATAAGGCCAGTTAAAGCACAAGAGAGCAAAAATCATAAAAACCGTGGTAACTCGAAAACGGGACGAAAACGAGAAAATTACCTCTTAAGTTTTTCGACTTAAAATGACCTCAGAAATCCATGGTTTTCATTTGGGGCGGTGACTGTGGGACACCCTGTATAAATATCTTTTTGCAATTAACTTATTCAAGAAACATCCCAAAGCGACAATTAGCTTCAAGCCAGAACTATAATTGGAGGAAGCAGTCGGATTCGAATGTCAAATCCACGTTTTTGTTGTTGGTTTCTTTGACTTTTTGACAAGTTTTCATCCGTCGAGTGCGGTTCGTTTCGTCCGACGCATCCGATATTATAGTTCTGGCTTAAGCCTGCCAATTAATTTTCCCTGAAAGTCCTTTGCGGCGCATGTTAAAATGCTTACATTATTTGTTTTCCAAACAAACAAAAAATAGATAGCCACCAACCACACGACAACACTTATGTCTTTTTACGTTTTAAAAGTTTAAAAAAGCATTAATCCTGAAAGCTCTTTTACAAAAACTATAGAAAAAGGGAGTATTTTATGAAGGAGGTTTACCAATGGTAAATCTTATGTATGTGAATATTTTTAATACACACCCTTGTTAATTGAGTTTCAGTCTGTCACCTCACCGATCGTGTGGCAGATATGTCGTAGGGGGATGTACGTCGCTTCATACAGAAATTACAACAACAATGCCTTGGCACGTCTGTGGTTTTCTTATGTATTTCAGCGGCTAATTTTTTGGTGTGTTCTTTTGTGAAATCGTTTGGTCCCACTGATTTGAAAAAAGCTTTCCCATAAGGCCTGTACTGACAATTTTTGTGGGACAGAGTATAGAAAGCAACCAGTGTGATTTTTGAGCTAAGTGAACCCAAATGCATTAGGTTCGATAAGAAAATTTCTGGAAAATGTTAGCAAACAGTTAAAATAAGCATAACTTTAAAATAAGTACGAAATTACCCCCAAAATGTGGAAAACTAAAATATTTAAAAAAATAGAGCCATTTTTTGTGCATGTGTCTTTGGAAATTTATATGTAAGCAACGATTATTGTGTTTGAAATCATAAATCCTGTTTTCAAAGTCCTTCAGCATGACTTAGAGAAAGAAAACATTTTTTTTTGGGAAGTGAGACATGTTTTCAAAATTGAAAGCAGTTACATAACGAAGCGCTTTTTTGGTGATTTGGCAGAAGTAATTGAGTAAGAATTTCAAATTCGGAATCGTACTTTCAAGTCATTGTTTACAATTTCCAACTGGGATATTTCAATGGGTTAAATTCTTCATGCTTCATGGTCTGAATAATTATGTTCGACACCGTAGAACCAGATAAAGTATATTCATTAGCCCTGTTCCTTTGGGAGGTGGCAAAGTACTACTAGTAGTATACTACCGATTTTCAATGGAACGCACTTTCAACGAATTCAATACAAATCGTCATCTATTAGCCCTGATCCATTGGAGGTGGTAGTTTACTAGCGAGTAGGAATCTAGTACAACAACTACACATTCCTATCTCCTCGAGTAGAAGATCATGTGTTAATTCTAGTACTAGATCTACTCATGAGTAAACTACTACCTCAAATGGAACAGGGCTATTAGTAGACTACCACCTCCAGCGAACAGGGCTATTTTCAAATGATGTAGTAAGAAAAGGATGAACAAAACTGGTAGAAAACTATAATAAAGAATCTCCGGTTGGTTTCTACTAGGAACTCGTTGCTCTAAAAAATCGAAAATCCACAAAATACTCCAGTCAAAGCGTCATTTGACCTTGCGCAGAGAGGCACTGTCAGTTTTTATTTCATGGATCGATAGGGGTATATCGTTGCTATGCAGCCAAAATGCACTAAGTCAAAAAACATAGTTTTGAGTAAATCGATTTTTAAGATTATTTCTCTTGTGAAAATTCAATGTTAACTGTTATTTGTCAGATAATCACTTTAAACACAAACTCAACATTTTGACATTAGTTTCCAAAAACTTTTTTGGTTTTTGAATAACAAAAATGATAATTATGTGAACAAAAGTAGAAAAAGCCATGACTTAGTGCCTTTTACCTGTAATGATTTGCAATTATTTGTTCGTAATGAATACTTTTCTGGCATATAAAGTTAAAGGAAACAACATTATAACACAAAAGTAAAGACAAAATCTCAATTATACCTAGTTAAATCAGAAATTTTACAACGTAGAAGAATTAAAAACAAGTACCTATTAAAAGAAGGCTTTAAAAATGGAAGCAATTTAAAATAATCTCTTCCATCTAATACATCTAGTTCTGGAAGGAAATCTTTTGTCTAACATTTTGATGGTAATGATGAAAACCAAGAATGAAAAATTTCAGGAATAACACCTTTCTTACAAATGAGGCGTTCATAATAATAAAGGGTGAAGTCCACTTCTCTATACATAAGTCGGATTTTTAAAGGTCTTTAAAATTAAGGGTTTTGTTCTATATAAAATAATATACAAGAAAGAAATCTGTAAAACCTTTATTTCAAAAGCTCCTTTAGTTCTTGAGAAAAGGCTTTTCAAAGTTCAAAATAATGCACAAATTTTAAATGGACTTAACCCATTATTACTCTGAACACCTCATATATCAATCAGGTCTTTCTCCTAGTTGTGCTAATTTAAGAGGTTCGGTGTACCCTGTACAGTCTTGGCCATTTTTTTACCGGCAGATAATTAGGAACAGTATTTCTCCCTCTTCGAAAATTCTTAAAACGTTCAAGTTTCGAAAATTGTGGTCAAATTCATATTAAGTTTGAAGTATTTACGGTTTATTTTTTTCGTATCGAAAACATTTAATTTGAAGCCAGTTAAGAACGAGAATTCTAATTCATTTTTAAAAGGTTATTAAGATTCATATAGAAAATTCAGGTCGTCTTTACTCGCTGATAAACTTATAATTTGTATTAATCTATTTACATTTGACCGCTTTTTTCTTACATTTACCTCACAAGATACTTTGTAAGTCATTTTTCAAATTTAAAAATGTTGTTTTGAAGACAGGAAAAATGCACTAAGTCTCATTAATGCTTTCTCTTGCTATAAACTGGTACTGATTTAATTTTTTTTGCGTTACAGGTAAAAAGCACTAAGTCAACTCAGTGCGTTGTGCCTGTATTAAAGTTATTTTTTCTGACTTCGTGCAAAAATATACCTCAAATAATTCATAAAGTACGCCAAATATTTCTTAGTGTGGTATCATTCTGAACCGTTTTGCATTTAAATTTAAAAAACCTTAAAATATGACTTAGTGCGTTTTGGCAGCATAGCGACGATATTTAAAAGGCTTAAACCAAAGATCATATAACTAGTAAAGATGTCGCACGTAGAACAAACTTCTGTGCTTGAAATTTTCTACCATCAGATTTTACCCATAGGTCCAAAACATGTATCCAAGAATTAAATTGTTGAGAAACATTTTAAAATTTTTCGATGACTGCGTAGAAAAGAGAGGGTTGATTTTTATAGATGAATTTATTTAATGGAAGGAAGCGAGATAGTAGTTAAATGTTGATACGAATAAGGAAAAGAAAAAAAAATACATTTGTCTGCCAGAATGTACCTATGAAATAATTTTTTTTTTGTCAAATTATTCAGGAAACTGATATTAACACATGATTCAAAATAATAATTTAAGTAAGAATAATTTTAGATATATATATGACAAGAGTGCATGAGCAAAATTGTGTGAAAATGAATTTCAACCCTCAAATTGTCAATAGGTCCAAATCATTATAATGCAGAAATCCTTCGCAACATTAAAAAAAAGTTCTTATCATGAGTGGGAAAGAGAGAGTTATTTTTAATAGATTTCTTAAATGCGAAGGACCGAGATGTAAGTTGAATAGAAACAAATGAAAACAAAAAGGATCGTTTTGCCGTGCGGGTATATATATTTTTTTTCACAACTGGATTGCTTCGCACAAGCAGGGCGAAGACGAGATGGCTAGTTTTAAAGATTGATTAAAAAAAGAAGCAAAAACAACTTTTGCAAGTGACTGGTGTGCTTGAGGTGGGTAGGTAGAGGTAGGTATACGTGTAAGCAGAAGACGGTTGATAAGTTTTTTTTTTGGTTTTAATTTTTTTTCGATGGTAGTTAGATATTTAGATATTTAGATATTTTTTTAAGTGGAGGGTGGTTTTCTATTTCTATATTTTTGTTTCCTTTTTGAATAATCGCAAAGGCACAGGCGCATTGCTTTTAGGTGTAAGTACACACGTAATATGTAGGTAGGATTTTTTTTCCCTTGCGACAGCAATCGTCCTTGAAAAATGTAGTTCATTGTATTTTGGTTGGAAAAAAGAAATTCAAACAAGTGGTAGATAGGTAGGAAGTGATAAAAATGATCATTCTTGGTTTGTTGTTATTTTCTTTAGTGAGGTAGGTTATGTAGGTATCTATTGATATTGAAAGATTTATTTAGTGTGGATCAGGGCTGTTAAAAAATTCTATTTAAAAATGCATTTGAAATTTAAAAAAAAAATGATTGCAACCAAAAATATTTTGCATAAAAAAATGTTATCGCAACTGAAGAATACCTATTTGGATTGAAAATTAAATTTTTATTGCAACTGAAAATATTTTGCACACAAAAAAAATTAAAAATGTTGCAATAAATATTTGTTCATGATCTTAGGCAATTATCTTTGCATTTATTTTATTTTGCAATTATTAAAAATATACTATTGGAGATACAAAAATCTTCTATAACTTATTTGAAAGGTAATAATGTAAAGGTGAATACCACAAAAGGATTCTTAAAAATTCAATCATTAAATTAAAAATAGGGGTAAAACGAAATTGCAATAAAGTGACTATTTTCTAAAAGCAACGTTGTAGAAAACTGATTTTTTTTTTAAATTGGTAGATACATTTATTGGAAGGCTAACGAAGGTATTGAAAAATTCTAGAAAATTTAAAAACTAAGTTATAAACGATTTTCTTAAACTAAAACATGAAGTAGACCTTTGACATAGTTGTAGGTAGGGGACATTTTTTTGACAATTTGAAAAATGCCATTTGAAAGATAATGAAAAAAAAAATTAAGGGTCTCTGCGTTTCAAAATATGAATTTTTGAAAAACTAAAAACCTTTTTAGGGGCAGGTATTTTTAGGTGATTTTTAATGTTTAGTAATTTTTCGGAGCTTTCAAAAAATCTGAAATCGTGTGGCTAAAATCTAAAAAGGTTTTTAGTTTTTCAAAAATTCATATTTTGAAACGCAGAGACCCTTAATTTTTTTTTTTCATTATCTTTCAAATGGCATTTTTCAAATTGTCAAAAAAATGTCCCCTACCTACAACTATGTCAAAGGTCTACTTCATGTTTTAGTTTAAGAAAATCGTTTATAACTTAGTTTTTAAATTTTCTAGAATTTTTCAATACCTTCGTTAGCCTTCCAATAAATGTATCTACCAATTTAAAAAAAAAATCAGTTTTCTACAACGTTGCTTTTAGAAAATAGTCACTTTATTGCAATTTCGTTTTACCCCTATTTTTAATTTAATGATTGAATTTTTAAGAATCCTTTTGTGGTATTCACCTTTACATTATTACCTTTCAAATAAGTTATAGAAAATTTTTGTATCTCCAATAGTATATTTTTAATAATTGCAAAATAAAATAAATGCAAAGATAGTCGCCTAAGATCATGAACAAATATTTATTGCAACATTTTTAATTTTTTTTGTGTGCAAAATATTTTCAGTTGCAATAAAAATTTAATTTTCAATCCAAATAGGTATTCTTCAGTTGCGATAACATTTTTTTATGCAAAATATTTTTGGTTGCAATCATTTTTTTTTTAAATTTCAAATGCATTTTTAAATAGAATTTTTTAACAGCCCTGATCCACACTAAATAAATCTTTCAATATCAATAGATACCTACATAACCTACCTCACTAAAGAAAATAACAACAAACCAAGAATGATCATTTTTATCACTTCCTACCTACCTACCACTTGTTTGAATTTCTTTTTTCCAACCAAAATACAATGAACTACATTTTTCAAGGACGATTGCTGTCGCAAGGGAAAAAAAATCCTACCTACATATTACGTGTGTACTTACACCTAAAAGCAATGCGCCTGTGCCTTTGCGATTATTCAAAAAGGAAACAAAAATATAGAAATAGAAAACCACCCTCCACTTAAAAAAATATCTAAATATCTAAATATCTAACTACCATCGAAAAAAAATTAAAACCAAAAAAAAAAAACTTATCAACCTTCTTCTGCTTACACTATACCTACCTCTACCTACCCACCTCAAGCACACCAGTCACTTGCAAAAGTTGTTTTTGCTTCTTTTTTTAATCAATCTTTAAAACTAGCCATCTCGTCTTCGCCCTGCTTGTGCGAAGCAATCCAGTTGTGAAAAAAAATATATATACCCGCACGGCAAAACCAGAGATACCCAAAGGAGATGGGAAACTTTCGTACGTTTTACCCCCCAAAACCCATTTGTTTATTTCGTGTTGTTGTAATCTCTTTTGTATTCGTGAATAAATGTGAAAAACACACATAGTGTAGCCACGGTGTTTTTTCGCACACCTAAGCAAAAATGTCAATTTTTCACGCATACTTCGCCAAAAATGTATATTTTTTCACACATACTTATCCAAAAATGTCTAAAGCAGCTTGTAGGCAAACCGCGTATGACGTCAGAAGTTTCTCATCTCTTTTGGGTATCTCTGTGATCCGTTCTTTTATTGAACAATGTTAACTATTGTTGTTATGTCAAAAAAATCGTTGTATTTGTTTTTGTTAGATTTTGTTACAAAATGTAAACTTTGATTTAGGAACGACTAAATGTTACATTTTGTTGATCTGTCAAAAGAAAAATTTTTGAGATTAATTTTATGAATGAATAAACAAGAAAAAATTAATTTCGTACTGAAATAATTCTTTTTAATTGAATTCTAAGCAAATTGAAAAAAAATATGCATTCAATAATTTCAAATACGGAAACAAACAAGAAATTCTCTTCTCACATCATCCCCTCTCTTCTCCATTTAGTTGTGTTTGACAGATTAACATTGAAACTCAAGTCCAGGAGCTGAGTTGAAAAAAGTAACAAAATGTAACTATTTGACACTTCAACACTGGATTTAGGAACGATGTTGTGACGTCACGATGTTACACTTTGTAACTTTTTTCTCATTTAGGAACGATGAAAGTTAACTATTGTTAACAATAGTTAACATTGTCGAATAAAAGAACGCATCACTGGGCAAAACGATCCTTTTTGTTTTCATTTGTTCCTATTCAACTTACATCTCGGTCCTTCGCATTTAAGAAATCTATTAAAAATAACTCTCTTTCCCACTCATGATAAGAACTTTTTTTTAATGTTGCGAAGGATTTCTGCATTATAATGATTTGGACCTATTGACAATTTTAGGGTTGAAATTCATTTTCACACAATTTTGCTCATACACTCTTGTCATATATATATCTAAAATTATTCTTACTTAAATTATTATTTTGAATCATGTGTTAATATCAGTTTCCTGAATAATTTAACAAAAAAAAAAAATTATTTCATAGGTACATTCTGGCAGACAAATGTATTTTTTTTTCTTTTCCTTATTCGTATCAACATTTAACTACTATCTCGCTTCCTTCCATTAAATAAATTCATCTATAAAAATCAACCCTCTCTTTTCTACGCAGTCATCGAAAAATTTTAAAATGTTTCTCAACAATTTAATTCTTGGATACATGTTTTGGACCTATGGGTAAAATCTGATGGTAGAAAATTTCAAGCACAGAAGTTTGTTCTACGTGCGACATCTTTACTAGTTATATGATCTTTGCTTAAACCCAATTTCTCACCACCTGATCATTCTTTTTAGCGGAGTTATTCACAAAAATGCATTTTTTGGGATATTTTACTTCTAAGCTAATATCTTTGCTCCAGATTGTCGTAGACCAAAAAATAAACATACATTCTCTTCCTTATAATATTTTCTATCGTTGTATGTAATTTCATTGTATTTGAGTGAGTAAATACAAAATGGCAGCCATTTAAAGTCAAATTCTTGTTGTTAAAAAACACTACTTGCACCGTTTACAAAATAATGAGGCAAGAGTTTGCTAAACAAAAAAACGTCTTTGACTTAATATTACTTATTTTTATTTGTTTCAACAAAAATAATGTGCACTAAATCGATAGAAAATGTTGTAACGAACAATCAATAGCTTTATTTTTTGTCGTAGGACATTCTGAAGCCGAGTTATTCCCAAAAAAACGATATTTTTGGATTTTTGGGTGTTTTTGCACCGGTTTTGCATGCGTTCATTTATCAATTGCTCGGCCATCTTTGGTTATAAAGAGCTCATTTTTTCTTTAAAATGCAGGACATAAACAGGGCTACAAAAGGTTAGACAAATGTCAATCATAATGTAAGCTTTTTTCGAAATACTGACAAAAATGTGTTTTTGAGCAACAAGAATTTGACTTAAATGGCTTCCATTTTGTATTTACTCACTCACATACAATAAAATTACATACAACGATAGAAAATATTATAAGGAAGAGAATGTATGTTTTTTTTTTGGTCTACGACAATCTGGAGCAAAGATATTAGCTTAGAAGTAAAATATCCCAAAAAAATGCATTTTTGTGAATAACTCCGCTAAAAAGAATGACCAGGTGGTGAGAAATTGGGTTTAAGCCTTTTAAATATACCCCCATCGATCCATGAAATAAAAACTGACAGTGCCTCTCTGCGCAAGGTGAGGCCCTTTTTTCCGACGCTTTGACTGGAGTATTTCTTACATCCCTTTTTTAAACAGCCCTTTCGTCGCCCTGCTTGTGTGAAGCAATCCAGTTGTGAAAAAAAATCTATTCGCTATACCTACCTGCTTCCATCACAAAACGATCTTTTTTGTTTTCATTTGCTTCTATTCAACTTACATCTCGGTCCTTCGCATTTAACAAATGTATTAAAAATAACTCTCTCTTTCCCACTCATAATAAGAACTTATTTTGATGTTGCGAAGGATTTCTGCTTTATTATGATTTGGATTTGGACCTATTGACAATTTGAAGGTTGAAATTCATTTTCACTCAATTTAGCTCTTATACTCTTGTCACATACATATAAAATTGTTCTTATTGAAATTATTGTTTTGAATAATGTGTCGTTATCAGTTTCCTGAATACCTAATTTAAGAAAAAAAAAAATAATTCATACATTCTCGTAGACAATTGTAGGTATGTATTTTTTTTTCTTTTCCTTATTCGTATCAACATTTAACTACCATCTCGCTCTCTCCCATTAAATAAATTCATCTATAAAAATCAACCCTCTCTTTTCTACACAGTCATTGAAAATTTTTAAAATGTTTCTCAACAATTTAATTCTTGGATACATGTTTTGGACCTATGGGTAAAATCTGATGGTAGAAATTTTCAAGCACAGAGATTTGTTCTACGTGCGACATCTTTACTTGTTATATGGTCTTTGGTTTAACCCTTTCAAATATACCCCTATCGATCCATGAAATAAAAACTGACAGTACCTCTGTGCGAAAGGTCAAATGACGCTTTGACTGGAGTACATGTATCATATGTGTATAATACCATCGTCTATTATTGCTAATTTTGAAAATCTCCTTTCCCGCTTTGACCTTGAAAATAGGGACTCGCGGACATAAGATTTTTCTAGACTTTTGAAATATGTTATAGAATGCCAAAATGAAGATATTGAGCAAAAAAAAATTCTATTAGCATTCATTCCGAGATTTACCCCTTTTTTCACCTTATTTTACTGTATAAAACAATCGAACACAAGGTACGAATATATTAATTTATAACTATTGGAGGATTTTTTCAACCGTTCCGATTTGAATGTACTGCATATGCAATCCCAACGAAATTTTCAGGAAACATCGCCGGAATATTTTCAAAGTAACAAGAAACTTTTGCTTGATTACTCTAACGAAATGGCACCGGTAGGAAATATATCGATTGAACAATTAAAAGTTATTTTGGATGAATGTATAACCCCTTAAATTGAAGGATATTGCAACAAAAAGGGAAGTCTCAGCCCCAATTTTTTTTTCTATCTTACTTTTTCAACGGCGCGCTCTTATCAAATTAAAGTACCTGAATGGAATTTAATGATATTAATTAAAAGTTTTATTAGAGGTTTAAAAGAAATAAGCTATAAAACCCTTTCAAACAAATTAGGTAGTAAATATACATAAAATATGTTTTTCCTTTTAAATAAAAGTCATGTTATTGGAATCCATCACATAATAAACAAAGAACTCTAATTTTCCAAAATTTTATTTTTACACAGAAAAAAAGTCGAAAAAATGACTGACTTTTCAAATCAAATCGCTCTAGCTCAGTTGGATGCAAAATGACGCAGCTGAGCTTTTGGATTTGTATTAAGAAATATATAAGTATTTTGAATCAGCTGAGTTTGGTTTGATTACGTAGGAATCTTTTTTTTCTATGCAATTTGAAGTCGAAAAAGTGTGAAAAAACGGTGTTTCAAAAAACATTAAATTAAACAATTAAAAAATAAAGTTTTTATTTTTTTTTTCAATTGTTGGTTTAAATAATTACACAGCATATCAAAAAAATCAAAACGTTTTAGAAGTCCTCTTCATAGTTTAAACACTCAAAGTTAAGAAAAAAAATAAAAAAACACATTTTTTTTTTCATAATAAAAAATTATTTACTTTGGCCTGCTCTATAAGGCACACCAATAACCCAAATTGAAAATTTTTTCGAATACTCGAGCTGCAAACATTTGTGAATGCACTGATCTAAAAAGTTTTTCATTATAGACCCACCCGAAAAATGAATATTACAAGCACTTTTGCCTAAATGGGCCACTGTGCGGCGCTCGTATTTTTTGTCCTAAACTTTTTGAAGAATGAAGGCGCCCTCCAATTTTGGGTTAATTTGTTTGGCTTTCGGAAGGACAATGGTGTCCAAAATCTTCGTTCATCTTTGAAGAACAAGGAGCCTAAATTTCTTTTGAAAGACTAAAGCAATCCTAATATTCCTCCAAACAATTTTTTTTTTGCAAAGGTGCCCCTAAATTTAAATCACTAAATCATAGCTGGTAGTTTTGAGATGGCGTGTGTTTCTTTATTTTTCCGGATATGGAAAAAAATAGACCGACGAGACGAAATAGTTTATGAAGAATATCCAGACTGTAATGAAGAAAGAAACAGAAGACAGAAAAGAATATCAATCAGCTTAGCTGTACAGTCATATTTATGAGTCAAAACAAAATTAATATGTATTCACGAAATGGGTTATTTGTAAAATATTGTAGATACTTTAAAAAATTGAATAGATGAAGATTTAAATAGTTGCAAATAGGTGCAACGTAGGCACTCTTAAACTTTCGGTATTTATTATTCTTACTGTCCACAATTTTCATTTATTTCAAACGAGACGCGAGAATTACACCCGAGCTCGTTTTCCAATTCTTGTAATTTTGACAGCTCCTCCATTTTTCATAAAAACTACGTTTGTGTGTGAGAATTTTAAAATACGTCGTTTTTGAATGGCCGTCCGGAAGCGTACGGAATCAATAAGAAGCCTGCTGAAGGCGTTTATTTATTTGCACGAAAATGTTTCGCTTCTCAGAAGAGAATTTCTCTTCTTGATTTCAAAACAGAATTCATTCAAATTCACTGATATTTATGTCGTTTTCGATTGGTTCCACTCAAGGATTCACTCATTCTGAAATCCAATAAAGCAGTCTGAATCGCTTCCACTCAATTCTGAAATTTTATATCTGTATTGGTGAATAATCAAATTAAATTGGTTTGCTTTTTAATTATTTAAATATTATTCTGAATGATTTCGGACCCTTCGATAGAGTCAATCGAAAAAGACATTAAACAATACATTTTTATTTGATTTTTCACCAATACAGATATTAAATTTCAGAATTGAGTGGAAGTGATTCGAACTTTTTTATTGGATTTCAGAATAATGAAGTTTTCGATTGGTTTCATTCAAGAATTGACTCATTCTAAAATCGAATGGAACAAGCCTAATCGCTTCCACTCAATTCTATTTTTTTTTTAGGGTCAATGTGGGTAAATGTAAACAGGGGTAAATGAAAACATGGCTCATAACAAGCTTCAGTTAAATCTCTTTGATGCATACATAAGTATAAATCGCGGACGCATGTATCTTTTAACTTATACGTCAAGCTCATTGCTGTCAAGACAGAATTCATTCGACGAGCGTATTTTCCGTGAAAGATAATTTTTTAAAGTGCCATACAAGTCGTTAGTCTTTCAGAAAAATTATATATTTTTGCAGATTCAATTAAGTCAGTATAATTTGCAAATACTTTTTTGTTTTTAATTTTGATGTAGATTCTATGTGATACAAGCAAATTTTAAAATACAGGACATTTATGTCGATTTGCATGTGTTTACATTTACCCCAGAATATTTTTCATAATGGGTAAATGTAAACAACATATTCTGGGGGTAAAATATAAACATATATTTTTGCTGAAATTATTGGTTTAAATAAAAATAACGTATTTTTAGTCAATTACTACTGCTAAAGTGCAGCGGAGTCACATTTTAAAGTAGCCAACACCATCATTTTCAGTGGATGATGTTGCAAAACCGGTCTTTGACGTAAAAAAACAAAAAATATGACGTTCAGAGCTGCTCAGGATGCATATTGAGCGCCTATATAAAGAATCAAAGGAAGAAAACAAAAACTTTTATTGGAATTTGAAAAAGTTTTTGTCAAATACCTTCTTGATCGTTTTTCAAGTTATTATCCATATGATAAAGAGGAAATTCTAAATTTTAAACCACCGTTTACATTTACCCCGAATTTGTAAAAAAACACAAACATGGTGGGGTATTTGTAAACATGCCATTTTTGACAGTAATGTAAACAATTTGGGAAATATTTGTTTATATTTATAAAGAAGAATTGCCATCATTTCATATTTGCATTTGAAGATACCATTCAAGTTGTTCCGTGAAAACATATAAAAATCTAAAGTCGAAAGAAAAAAAAGACATGAAATTGTTTACATTCACCCACATTGACCCTATATCTGTTTAATTTCAAATGTCAAATATTTTTAATTTTAATATTTTTTTTTCTTGCAAATGAATGTCACTGCGTTAGAGTTGGAAAATTATAAACTAATGTTGAAAGAAAATGGTAATTTATCCATTATTGATTCAATTTTTGATTTGTAATTAATTTAAATTTCAGAAAAAAATAAATTGTTGAATATAAAACAAAAAACATTGATTGAGTGTTTTTTTCTTGACATGTGAGTGAATTCTGATTTCAATTCTGATTTGAAATCGAGAAGAGAATTTCTCTTCTCAGAAGCGTTCTAGCTGTCAAATTAGTGGGAATAAAACACTATCAGAAGGCTTCTGAATGATTCCGGACGCTTCCGGAGAGCCAATCGAAAACGACATAAGTGAATCATTGAATCGAAAACGACATTTATGCAGTTGAATCGGTTAGGTTAGGTAAACGTGGCTATCAGCAGAAGAGCTGATACACTTTGACCATGATTGGTCCGTTGTGATACCACAATAAATAATAAAGCGAGCGAGACTACCTGTGTCTATATTTGCTAGCTTATAAGGATTGTCATAGTAGAATTCTCCCCCAAATGGAGTCTACGTCTTTGAGATAACGCAGGACATTCAAGAGAGAAGGTGTGGAATCGATTCCACCTCCTCCTCATCTCTGCAGAAATCATTGGAATAGATTCCGAGGCGTGTTGCGTGCTTGCCTTTTATGCAGTGTCCTGTTATGACATCTATTACGTAGCTGATTTGTGAGGGTTGGGTACGATTGTCCGCATTTTAAAATCTCGTTCTTAAAATCTCGCATCTTAAAATCTCGCATTATGAAATCTCTAATATCGAAATCTCGCAATTACAAAATCTCGCTTAACGAAAGCTCGCAACATTAAAATCTCGCAAACTAAAATCCCGAAATTTATAATCAAGCATTGAATTCGCGCGAGACAACTTATCGGTTTAAAAAAATGAAAGACAATTCAATTTTTCTTGGTTTTCCAAGAATAAAAAAAAGAATAACTTTATTTGTTAATAGTAACTTAAAGACTAAAAATAACAACATTTAAACGACTTCGAATCAATGTATAAATATGCTGAATTGCCAAAGAGCAATTCAGGTTAAAAAGTGTTTCTTATTATTACTCAACAATGTAGGTTGAGTAATGAAAGTTATTATTTAATAAGTTAAGTTATTGGGACACTGGATTGCATTTAATCAAACCAGGTCAATAAAGAATAAACAAAACAAAGTAAAAGGGAACGAGAACGTGAACTTCACATATAGGAAGTTAGCGTTGCTGGGTATGTGACCCCCCCTTCGTTAGGCTTGACGTTCTCCTGAACGTCACTAGATTTTAAATTTTTATTTGTAACTTTGACATTGATTCGATTTCGTCTGCAAAATATTAAAACTAAAATGGTTAATAGCAAGATAGTTGTAAAACTAAGTGATGAAAAAATGACTATCTCTTGCTTTTTGCTTAAAAATTTAATTTCTTTGATTTCTTTTGTATTTTCTATTTGGCTTAAATGTATTTCGTGCAATTCAATTTCTTTATTTACATTTTTTATTTCATTATAATTTGGAACAATTATTCTTTGCTTTATTTCTTTTACATTATTGGCATATTGCACGTTAGAAATGTTGACTGTACAGTTATTAAAAGTTATAAGCACATTTCCGTATAATTGATACTTCATAAAATTGCAGTTATTTTCAAGTGTAACATTATTAGCGTTTTTTAATAATATCGTTCCTAATTCTAATTCGATTGTTTGAAATTGTCTATTGATTTTACTTTTACAGTTTTCATAGTTGTTTTTCATGAGATTTATTTTACAGGTATTGGGAGATTTCATTTGCTTGATGTAGTTTTCATCATTTAAAAAAAAACGGAATTTTTTGACATTATAATATCTGTTTGTTCTAAAACTAATTCTTCATGAACATTGTTCGGAACTGGTATTAATTTATATTGAATAAATTCTTCCTGGCTGAAAACCGGGATTAAAAGAACAAAGTGTTCTTAACATATCCAAGGTGACAACTAATTTTTTGAAGTTTATTAAAGTCTATGTTATAGAAATCTATTTCCTCATCTGTTAAAAACGATCTACTCATAGTTCCCTGTTTTGCCGACATGATGTTATCCTGAACCTTTTCAACCTCATCTCCTAAAATTCTCAGGTCAGTCAAGATTTGCATAAAATGCAGTTGTTTAAGGACGGATTTGTCCATTTCTGTTACAGCATTATAAAGTTCGGACATTAATTTTTGACTTGAAACCACAGAATCTGTAATAATTTTAAGATTTTCTTGCATTTTCAGATTGATTTTAGTCTGAGAATTAAGGTTCGTGATAGCATTGTGGTTGTTCTCGTCTACTGAACGTAAATGTTTTTCGGTATATTCTCTGTCGTCGTTATTCATCACTCCAAAACCCCAATTTAAAACATTGCCGCCAATGTTTAGTAATCCTCTTTTTTGTCTGTGAGGCAATATGGATTGAACTTTATGTTTCAACCCATTGAGTGATATTTGTAGTTGATTGAAGTAGACAGCATTTTTCATACCACCAAAACTTTCTTTTATATTGTTCTCCACCCTGATAATAGTTTCTTTTAGTTGTTCTACGTCAATAACATGAACAAGTTTTTGATAGCGCTCGATCACGTTAATTTCTTACTGTTTTATCATTAAGAAACCCGAATTAGTGTCTAGTTTCTCAATTCGTATCGCTCCTTTGGTCGGGTTAATTAGCACGAGCAACATCGTTAGAACCATTATTATCTGCAAAGAATTTATAATTTCTTTTAATTCTACTAGGATGGACATTTCTATTCTTATTGTCTAATAATTTTCCATTACTAAATGACGTTGGGATTTTCTTGTACTTAGGTTGCTCCTTATGTCTTACAATGTCTGGGTTTTCTACTAAAATCTCCTCTTTATTTTGAAGCTCAACTTTACAACGCTTTTTATTTAGTTTATTTATTAGTTTTTCTTTCTTTTTTTTTGTTTTTTCATAAATGTTTGGATATTGATTTGGATTTATTTTATTTGTGATAAAGTCTATTGGTCTAAACTGTGTTGTCGAGTGTATTGTTCGGTTATATATTTCAACAGATCTTAAAATTATTTCTTCAGGGGTCAAATTTCTGTCTTGCAATTTAAAAAGTCTTATGTGTTCATTCAGAGTTCCATGGCCTCTTTCTACAACTGAGTTGCCAGTATGAGATCTAGGAGATGAGAAATGAACAAGAATATCTTCTTCTCTAAAAAAATTTCGTTTACCTAATACTGCAAATCTTTGACGGAAAGCTGTTATAAAAGTCATATAATTTCTATCATTTATTTTAGTTGCCATCAAATGTTTGCTGAATTTATCTATTGTTGTGAGAAAGACTTCCTTTTGTGATATAAACAAATCTCCATGAATAATCTCGTTTGGTTTTTTCGGTGTTTCTGAAATTTGAAACTCAGGTTTCAGTGGATGCCTATCATACTTCGCCAAATTACATGTATTTATGGATTATTTCTTTCAATTTGGGATAAAAATATTGAGATCGAATCTCATGGTAATTTTCGAGAATCCCTCTATGATTGCCCTCAATATGCGTTTTCTCTATAATTTCTAATGCATCATCTTCAGATTCTAATTCTATAACTCTTCTGTTGCATTTTATAAACCTTATTGTTCTATCATTACTGAATAATTCCACAAGCTTTTCTTGAATTTTGTTATACTCTGAATCTGATAATTCTGAATAAATTGCTGTAACTCCTTTTTTTATTGATCTTCTACAAATGTCATTTAAATAAGATTCATTCGATATATCGTCTTTTGAGATGAATATTTGTTTAAAACGTTCGTTTCTTATAATAAATTTCTTGAACTTTATTTTCTATTAAATGTATCTGCGATCGGTAAACATTTACTATCTTATCTGCAATTGGTATATAATCACCTACATCTTCTAATCCACTGTGTATTGTTGCTAAATGGCTAAATCTGTATCAGTTTCATTATTATGGACTTACAATCTACTCAAAAAGTCAGCGACATTATTGTCTTTACCTTTAACATATTCGATGTCATATTCATATTCATTTAACCTTATACGCCAGCGCTGTAGTTTCGAATTTGGTTCCTTCAGAGAATCTAGCCATTTAAGTGGTCGGTGGTCAGTTTGAATTGTGAATTTAACTCCGTACAAATATGGACGGAAATATTTACATGCCCATACGATAGCCAAGAGTTCTTTTTCTATAGTACTGTACCGGACTTCGTGCTCGTTTAGAGTACGACTAGCGTAGCATAAGGGGTGCCCATCTTGTGAAAGAACAGCTCCTAATGCGAATTGGCTTGCATCGCTCGGTCGTAAGGGTGAATTTTTTGTTGAAATTTGGATACCTTAAAATTGGGTGTTCTGTTATCAAAGACTTTAGTTTGCAAAATGCTTCTTTATACATACTGTCATTTACACGAATTTTACCATCTTTCTTTAAACACTTAGTTAACGGTTGCGCCACTTTAGCATAATCTCTTATAAACTTGCGATAGTAGCCGGTTAGACCTAAAAAGCTTTTGATTTCTTTCTTTGTTTTTGGAATTTTTATGTTTTTTATAACATCAATTTTTTTGTCATTTGGCTTAATACCTTCTGGAGTTAAAATGTGCCCAAGGTATTCGGTTTCCTTGGCAAAAAAACGACACTTATCCACTTGTATCTTTAAATTAGCGTCTCTTAATTTTTTTAGAATCTTATTTATTGATTCCACATGTTCCTGGAATGAGGTGCTGAAAATGAGAATATCGTCGAGGTAAACAACACAGATTTTATTGATATACTCTCTTCAGACGTGGTTCATCATCCGTTGGAACGTGGCGGGAGCATTTTTTAGACCGAATGGCATTCGAACATACTCATAATGGCCTTTTGGGGTAGAAAATGCTGTTTTCTCCCTGTCCTTTTCATCGACTAGAATTTGGTGGAATCCCTTTGCTAAGTCAAGGGTCGTGAAATATTGAGCCCTTCCTAATTTGTCGAATAACGAATCGATATTTGGAATTGGAAATTTGTCGTCAACAGTGATTTCGTTTAATTTCCTATAATCGATAACAATTCGCCATTTATTTAGGCCAGAATTGTCGACTTTTTTTGGGACTACCCAAGTAGGGGAATTGTATGCTGAACTTGACGGTTGAATAATACCTTGCTCGAGCATTTCCTCTATTTCCTCACGTTCATGTACCTTTGGAAAACGGTAAATCTTCGAGTACACTGGCAGACTATTTTTTGTAGGTTTTGTCCTTCTTGAAAGAAGAGATCTTTATTACATTTTATAATTTTGTCTAAATATTGTTTTTCTTCATTATTTAAATGTTTTGAATCTAGTTGTTCTAAAAGGGTTGCATGATTTACTTCCAGCTTTTCAGGTTGAATAATATTTTCATAAGGGCAAGCAAAAATGAAAAAAGTGGTTTTATTATTAATTGTGATAGAATTATTTTCCAAATTAATTAAAGGCTTGAGGGGACTCAACAAATTCTGTCCTATAATTGCGTCAAAATTTCTTTTTCTTAATGTATGAATTTTCCAACTCATTGTTGCTACTTCGTTGAACTCTTCTGGAAGTTCGGTAATAATTTCTTGTTTGATCAATTCATCTCCGGTTAGAGTCGACATTCGTATCGGGATTTCTAAGTTTTAACGTAGTCTATTTGGAAACAAAGGGGAGTTTATGATTGATATTGCTGAACCTGTATCGATTAAGCAATTTATTTTTTGTCCTTCTACTGTTAAGCTTACTATTGGTAAAGTGTTTCCCGAGGCGTTAAATGAAAATTTTCGTGTGTTTCTACATTTTGATTTGCGTTCACAGATTCTTGTCTATTTTGTTGGCTTTGAGAGCTGGAGGGTAAGTTATTACGGAAAGGGTTTGAATTCCTGTTTGAAAAATTTGAAGTCTGATATCTGCTTTTGTTACTATAGTTATTGTTTTGAGATATCTCATCGCGACTTTGATTGAACCTATTTTGATTATTATTATATCTATTATTATTATCACTGTACCTATTATTGTTGTGGTAGGTACGAGTTTGATAATTTTGATGATCTTTATTTTTAAAATTAGACTGTCTACCTGGATTGTTGTCATTTTTAATATGGTCATTAATACCAGTTTCGACTAAGCTATAGTAAGCTTCTTCTAATGTTTAAACGTCTTTTATCCGAAGATACATACTATCGGATCTATTTATCTTATTTAAAAAATTTTCTAATATACTTTTTTCATTATTTTGAGGCTTAAATTCCGTTGGTTTCTCTGAATCTAATTTATACTTAAGGTTAAGCTTATCTAAAATATCTCTTAATTCTTTAAAAAACTGACTTACATTACTGAATTTTACTCTGTCGGCTTTATCCTTAAGCTTGAGGTATGACTCCTGAACCCCAAAAGATTTGATGAGTTGCTGTTTGATAGTCTCCCAGTTTCTATCGTCGGGAAGTCTTCTTATCGACATTGCAGCTTCTCCTTGAAGTTTAGCAATGAAGATGTTGTAAATGTAGTTCTTCGAGTTCTGTTCTATTGCCAGAGATGCAATATTTTCAGCCTCCGACAAGAACGAACTGAGTTCTGATGACCCATCTCCTGTGAACACTGGAACGGATCGAGCTTCAGTAATTAGGTCTTTCACTGTTATGTTGTTTGCCATTTTGCAATGTTTTTTTTTTTTTTCTAATTCTTATATTATACACTCCGCGAAATAATTATAAGGACAACTCTATTTCACTTCCTTTTAACACCTTTTAGTATTTGTTTATGTTTGTTTATTTATTTATTTATTCTTTTGTTTGAGTCTTCAAGTTTTTTTCTTTTTTTTTTTTTCTTGGATTGACACCGTTTTTAATTTTCAACTTTTCAATTTTAACCTTAAACAAAAATGTTCGATTTCCGAATTAATCCTTAGAAGGAATAAGTATTTTGACACTTAAATAAATTTTCGTACAATACCTAGACGGAAAAGCCACCGACTGCGCCAGACAACTTATCGGTTTAAAAAAATGAAAGACAATTCAATTTTTCTTGGTTTTCCAAGAATAAAAAAAAGAATAACTTTATTTGTTAATAGTAACTTAAAGACTAAAAAGAACAACATTTAAACGACTTCGAATCAATGTATAAATATGCTGAATTGCCAAAGAGCAATTCAGGTTAAAAAGTGTTTCTTATTATAACTCAACAATGTAGGTTGAGTAATGAAAGTTATTATTTAATAAGTTAAGTTATTGGGACACTGGATTGCATTTAATCAAACCAGGTCAATAAAGAATAAACAAAACAAAGTAAAAGGGAACGAGAACGTGAACTTCACATATAGGAAGTTAGCGTTGCTGGGTATGTGACCCGCGCGCGAATTAATAAATATTTTATTTCAATTCGAGATTATTAACCTGCAGGGCCGGTTTTAGGGGGGCAGCCTGGGCCGTCGCCCAGGGGCGCAAGCACTGAGGGGCGCCGCTGGCACCCCGAACTTTTACAAAAGTTTTATAAATAACGAAGTCTATCCAATCGATGTTTTATTTATTTTTACTTTCGCCCCAATTTTTTTCTATTTTACTTTTTCAACGGCGCTCGTATTGTTTGTTTTAAACTTTTTGAAGAATGAAGGCGCCCCCCAGTTTTGAGTTAATTTGTTTGGCTTCCGGAAGGACAATGGTGTCCAAAATCTTCGTTCATCTTTGAAGAACAAGGCGCCCCAATTTCTTTTGAAAGACTAAAGCAATCTTAATATTCCTCCAACCAATTTAATTTTTGCAAAGGCGCCCCTATATATAAAACACTAAATCATAGCTGGTAATATCCAGGCTGTAATATTGAATAAAGAAACAGAAGGGAGACAGACAGAAACCCGAAATTAAAAGTCCAGGAAGCCCAAAATCCAGAATACCCCAAATTCCGAAAACCCAAAAACCCGAAACTCCAAAATCCCGAAAACCCAGAATCCCGAAAACCCAAAATCCAGAAAGGCCAAAAATTGACAGCTTCTCCATTTCTCATAAAAAACTACGTTTGTGTGTGAGAATAAAAGAATAGATCTGTTCGTTGTTCCCTCCTCCAGGGCACTCAAGTCATGTCAATTAACTGTCACAAAATCAGAGTTTCTCGGGTTTTCACTTTACATCGAACGCCTTTAGTTTCATCAGCGAACATCGAACACAGAGGAAATAACTCTGGTTGAAAAAGGAGCTACAAAAAACGCTTGACAACGAATTCGGAGCGACCCAGAGTGCCCTAGAGCTCACAACGAACAAACCTAATACTTATAAAGGTATGTCGTTTTCGATTGGCCGTCCGGAAGCGTCCGGAATCATTCAGAAGCCTGCTACAAGTTTTTATTCTCCTACTGAAAAAAAAGCAAAACAAATTATTTGATTTTTCACCAATACAGATATTAAGATTCAGAATTGGGTGGAAGTGATTCAAACTTTTTTATTGGATTTCAGAAAGAGTGAATCATTGAGTGATTCCAATCGAAAACGACATTAATGTACCTATTTGAAAAAGTTTTTGAAAAAATATTATTCAAACAAAACAACTGTACCTACTCTTTAAATGTGTTTAAACAAAAAAGTCAGCGATAGAGGTAAACTTGTTAATTGAGCCTAAATAACATGAATATTTAATTTTTTTTAAAGTTAACCTTATATACCTTAATAAACTGCACATTGTCAATAAATGCATTAACAAGTATATGCGAGGTAAGACATAATCTGCTATTACTTTTTTCGTGATTTTAAAAATTGTTTTAAAATGAATTTTTTTTTGCGAGGCGCCACTTGAAATCTTGCCCAGGGGTGCCGGTAGTGCTTAAACCGGCACTGTTAACCTGCATGGTATAACTAGCTAAGCATAGCCCAGAACTTCTCTCTTCTGTTTTTTTTTTTTTTTATTTATTTTGAAGAGAAAAAAACAAAAGTTTAAGGTTTGTTATCTGTCAGACTATGTTAGCTATTCAAAGCTGAAACACAATCACGCTTTAGGGCGTCGCTTCGTTGCGTTACGTTGAGAAATCCTCAAAGCGCGCTTCTGTCACTTTGACTTTGAACAGCTGATTGCAACATAAAATCTGCTGTCAAATAAAAAAAACACAGTCACTCACAAAATTATTGGGCCAAGTCTTTATCTTGATTTAATTGTGGAAAAATGAAAAAGGATATTAATGTGTTTAAAAAATGCATAGAAATTTGTTTGTTCTTTAATCCTATAGTTATAAAAACAAAACCAATGAAAATATATTGTTTTTAACAATTAAACTCAGTCTAAAACATCATTAAATTTTTTTTGTTTTTAATATGTAAATTGTTTTGATTTAAAATATCTCGATGTCGTTTTTTTGTGCAAAAACTATATAGAGAAATTGAAAAACACACATAGTTTTGCAATAATTTATTTTTTTTTATTCACATTTGGCGCAATAATAATGTGGGTGACTGTAACTATGTCTGTTAAATGTCAGAAAGCGAGCAAAAGTTCAGTCTGGTTGAACTTTTGCTCGCTTTCTTACGTTTCCTTACGTTTGTCAATAAAAGCGTACGTAAAAAAAGCGTCATTGTGTGAGGATACTACAGTTGAACTTTTCGCAGTTGTCAAAATCGACGGCAAAGCGTGATTGTGTTTCAGCTTTCATAGTGTTCAGTATCAACTAGAGATGTTGGAATCAAAAAGACTTAATCCTTAATGCATGTTAATTTGTCTAATTCGACCTTCCCTGTTCTTTAATCTGTTGCTTACACACTACTGCCAAAAAAGCAATTTAAATAACGCTCAAAAACTAATTCTAATTTTATGCGAGATTTTGGTATAGCAAGAATTTAAAGCGAGATTTTACTTTGCAGGATTTTGAAAATTCGAGATTTTATTATGTGAGATTTATAAAATGCGAAATTTTGTTTTTTTTTTTAATTTTCGAAAATGCGAGATTTTGTTATAAGAGATTTTAGATTGCGATCAATCGTATCGTACCGCTCCCGTGATATTGCGACTAAACAGATCTGGCCAATACTGGATCTGAAGCGCTCTAATTGCATAAGTTTTGAAAAAAATATTGTTCAAATAAAACCAACTGTATCTACTGGATATACATCCAGAGATAAAGGTAAACTTGTCAATTGAGCCTAAGTAACATGAATATTTAAGTTTTGTTTAAGTTAAATAATATTTTAATAAACTGCACTTTGTTACATAAATGCAGTAACAAGTCTGAGAGGTAAGACATAATTTTCTATAGCTTTTTTTCGTGATTTCAAAAAATTGTTTTAAAATAATTTTTTTTTTTTTTTTTTTGAGAGGCGCCACGTGCAATCTTGCCCAGGGACCCGGGAGTGACGGCTCCAGCTGTTTCATAAGGAGAAGGCAGTGATCAACTATTTCAACATAGAAACCAAATTTAGAGTAGTGTTGCCGTCTCCCATTTATATTTAAATCTAAAAATTCTTTGTTATAATGTGTCTGGTCTAAAAAAACAAATTATTGATTTCCGATTTTTTCAAATTTATTTTAACCTTTGATATTATTATTTTAATTGAAACATTTCTTGAAGAAAGTAGTGAAACACAAATTTTAAAATATTTCAAAGAATTCTCTTTAAAATTTATGCCAGCTTTGAGAAGTAACATTTTTGGTAGAGCTAGCGATGGCATTTCAATCGCAACCAAATGTTATTTAAATAATTTTGTCAAAATTAAGTTGATAAGTAGGAAAACTGTTATAGATCTGAACCATAGGCATTACCACTATTACATTATTCCAACTTATCTTAATTGTATCAACTGGATAATTGATTTCAATGATTTAAAAACTTTTTTCAATGAAAAAGAAATGCAAAATGTTCTAATACAAGGTGATCACAACTGTAGAATCGGAAATTATCAAAATCCAGCTTCACTTGTACTTAACGTTCCACATATGTTTGAAGGTGTAAGAAACTCTATGGACGAAATTTTAAACAGATGCGTGAGACAACTTGTAGATTTTATGGAAGATTTTGGTTTGCTGGTATTAAATGGATTAACAAAAAGTGATAATAGAGGTTAACTTACTTTCGTTTCGGGTCAGGGTACTTCAGTTATCGATTATTGCTTGGCGCGCGGTAACTGAACTAGTCTAATTGATGATTTCGAAAAAAATATTGAACACAACGGCAACACCTACAATATTTTAATATACATTTAAAAAAGCTAGAAGCTTATTCATATTTGTAAAATTAGAAATAAGTTAATTGAGGAAAGTATTTTTGAAGAAAAAATATTAAAAAAATTTTAAGATGTTCTTTTAAAAACCTTTTTGTAATATAAAATGCATTTATTTTTCAAATTTTGCTGGCCACATTTATTATGATTTGAAATTATAAAAGGAAATGTCAATATGTATTACAGTATTAAAAAGTATTTCATTTTCGAAGAACTTTTTTTAATAGAAGTTTGGAAAACAAAATTAACTTATTTTTTTTTAAGTTCACATTTAAATATAAAGTTATTTTTTCTTAATTCAATAGCCCTTATTGTTGAAAGTTAAAAAGCAAAAGATTAAAGTTTTTATTGGCCAAAGTCTTTGAGAAAATCAATTATTTCAATGCATAAATTCAGTTTTTATCGAAAAATCCAATGAAATTGGATTAATTTTTAATTTTTTTTCAAAACTATCATATATATATATTAGGCTTTCTTCTTCGAAATTTAACTAATCATTTCTATGGCCAAAATATTTTTAAAAATAAATTCATATTTTATTACGAAAAAGTTTGAAAAAAGTCATTAAAAGTTCTTTAATAACATTTTTTTTTTTAATTCTTTCAAAAACACTTAATTATATTTAGTGGATTTAAATTGTACAGATAGAAACGAGATTCTGGCTTTTTAAATACGTGTATGTAAATATTGTGGGTGTTGCCGTTGTGTTCAAAATATTTTTTTTTTGTGTTTGAAGTCAGTTTCCGAGAAAATTGCATTATCGCTTAGAACAAGTATATAAAAACTTGTTATTTTTGCTAAGCTATTATTTGAACTTTAATTATTTTGTTTTAGTATACCCCATTATTCTGTGATGAATTGAAACTTATGATGGAAGATAGTCTTTTACTCCCATGTATTTTTTTTTTCTTTAAATTACCTAGAAAATCTTTTGGTATCATTTATTTTATGAAATTTAAGCAAAAAAAAAACAAATTGTTTTATTCAAAAAAAAATTAATTTAATTTAAAAAAACAATAGGTACGGCAACATCGGCAATTTTTAACCTATAGACTTTAAAGTATTTTTAATTACCGACGTTTGAAAAAAAGATCATCAAAATCAGAGCTGTTCGGCCGGGTTCTCTAATAATTTGCTTTAGTTACTCGACCTATTCTGCAACTTATAAAAGAAGACTTGATGATCAATTAACTTGCCTTCCAGTTCAGGAGAATCAGAATTGTGACCAAACCTTAGAAATTATATCAGACTGTATAAAACGAGCTGCGTTAGCTAAAAAGCCTCATTCTAAAGATTTGTTTGTTGCTGAGTGGTTTGACTGGGAATGTAGGAAACTTCGTAAAAAATCTTTCTCTTATTTGAACCTCTATAGAAAAACGAGTTCAATGTTCTTTTAAAACGCTCTATTTAGAATCAAATAAACTTTATAAAAGTCTTTGCATTCAAAAACAACAAAAATATATTAGTGGTGTTACTTCCAAGAACATTCTTAAATAAAAACCCGGGACAAGCTATGGAAAGGACAGTCCCAGGAAAACCGGTCGGATCGGATGGTCTCCGTATCTATACCATAGGTTGACGAGATGGGTTGAAGACAAGAAACTTCTTAGTATGTTTTTCGAGAAGAAAAAAAAATGTATGCGATTTTTGTCGATTTTAGAGCAGTATTTGACACTGTCCACAGGGCCTCTTTGGCATATAAATAAGCTCTCAAACTTAGGTTTATCAACAAAGTTTCTTAACTTATATAAGCTCCTTATTACTGCTTTATGGAATGGAGTCTCAATGTCTGATTTTTTCAATACAAGTGCGGTGTTCCTCAAGGTTGTAGGTTAAGTCCGATTATGTTTGCGTTATTTATTCATGATGTGTCCAAAGATTTTCCGGAAGGAGTAAAGTGTGGTGATATAAATATAATGATGCTTTTTTACGCTGACGATATTAGCAGATAATCCCACACCTTTGTAGCTTCAAATAAATAAGCTTAAACGGTTTTGCGATTTATGGCAGCTCTCAATTAATATTTCCAAGTCAAAAATAATGATTTTTGAATCCAGTCAGAGAAGAAGACTCTCACAAGAAAAATGGTTTTTGGATCGTGATCCAATAGAAATTGTAAACGAATACAAATACCTATAGTCCAAGCGGCGACCGTCGAGTTACTTAGCTCATAAGGTTAGAGGTTAAAATTGGTGTCAAATGAAAGATAAGTTGATACTAAAAATAGAAAAATAGGGTTGCCACTTCTAAAATGGGAACTTCCATGTGGCAACCCTATTTTAAAGGAAAAGTTGTCACATAACTAATAAATGCA
The DNA here is from genome assembly GCF_945859705.1 of Episyrphus balteatus. Taxonomy (NCBI): domain Eukaryota; kingdom Metazoa; phylum Arthropoda; class Insecta; order Diptera; family Syrphidae; genus Episyrphus; species Episyrphus balteatus. Next base: position 56,189,529 of record NC_079134.1, on the reverse strand, counting down.
TATCTTTGTTGTTTGGCCGGATAAAAAATTTTTGAAATGCCAAATAAAAGTCAAAATAGTAAACAAAAAAAATAATAAAATCAAATAAAGAACGTAACCCTAAATGTGGCAACCCCATTCAAATGAAAACAACACTGACAAAAATCTTCTTTGAACAAAACAGTTTAACTTTTTATGCACTGACCATATTTAAGATAATACTCTCTTCTATCTAAAAAATGTCGGGTGCCACTTCGCAAATGCAGACAACTACTCGGCAACCCTACTCAAAAGCTAAAAAACACTAAAATCACTTGTTTTTAGGCCAAAGTGTATAATATTTGATAGAGTTAAAGGCTATAAAATACATCATGTTTAGCTAAGACTCTCTATCTAAAAAATGTCGGGTGCCACCCCGCAAATGCAGACAAGTACTCGGCAACATTATGTATTTTATAGCCTTTAACTCTATCAAATATTATACACTTTGGCCTAAAAACAAGTGATTTTAGTGTTTTTTAGCATTTGGATAAGGTTGCCGAGCAACCTTTTAAATTAAAACAGTCAATACTTTTCACAAAACTAGGTTCGCATAAAAGACGATAAAAGCTAGACGGGCAAAAACGGGCAGACGTTTTTTTTTTGTTTTTGCTTTTTGACATCTTCCTCTTTAATATGATACCAAAAATGTAACCGAATAACACCGAATGATATAACAAAAGGTCCATTGAAAAAGCAGAAATTAAAAAAATAACTGTCTTTTTACTTACATTTAAAATAAATTAATTTAACAATAAATTAAAGCTTCAAGTACAACAAATATATTTTTTAAATAAAGTACACACCTGCAACTGAAACTTCCAAAACAAAAATTTTATGTAAAACAATAGAAAGAAAAAAAAATTTTATTATTGCCAATGTAATTTTCACACAAAACAACTGAACCACATTAAAGGATTACAATCACTGACTTTCAACTGATGCTGTGGCTAAGTGCATGCATAAAAACAAAAACAAATTACGGGACATTATTCCGTGGGTATTTAAGAATAGCCAAACAAAAAATCACTTCTCAACTCCACATTTTACAAAAAAAAAAGAGTGTGTGTACACATGTACACGCGACTGAAGTTATACTTCTCTTTATAATTGGAAATTAAGAATCTTCATACCAATTTCCGGGGCTAAATTTTTGAGAAAAAAAAATTAAGTTTTATCTACGATTGATGGCCTTTATATCAATACAAAATTAGTTTCAATCTATGTTGTTTTCTTTTCCCGTGTTTTTTTTGCCGTACTGCATTTTTAAATACTAAAGTACTACCAACTCTAAAGGTGAAACGACAGCCCTGCTGCCCAATTGTCTCCGAGATGGCGATCGCGTCATAATCCCTTTGACATTCTTGTCAAAAAACAAATTTTTACACCCACCGTCCCATAAGAAGTATAACTTCAAAAAGTTATATGAGCGGGTTTTGGAGTTGAATACCCCTATCTGCGACGATCGCCTCTTCGACTACTAGGTTTCTTGATAACGTATATTACCTTGATCTTCGCCCACACGTTAAAGAAAAATGTGTTGCTGCGAAAACAACACTGAACCTTATATGGAGCAAGTTTTATTGTAATATTTAAATATATTGACGCTTCTGTTAAGTTAAGAGTGTTCGATGTAACCGTAAAGACATGTCTTTGCCATGCCATGCCAATTAAGTTTTTGGCTTTCAAAACATAGGGGATTTTGAAGCAGTTCAACGCTTCTTCTTCAAGCGAATTTAAACTTGCTAGTATAGTCAGGGGAGAACGCAGAAAAAAGACTCTAAAGTATTTTTAATTACCGACGTTTGAAAAAAAGATCATCAAAATCAGAGCTGTTCGGCCGGGTTCCCTAATAATTTGCTTTAGTTACTCGACCTATTCTGCAACTTATAAAAGAAGACTTGATGATCAATTAACTTGCCTTCCAGTTCAGGAGAATCAGAATTGTGACCAAACCTTAGAAATTATATCAGACTGTATAAAACGAGCTGCGTTAGTTAAAAAGCCTCATTCTAAAGATTTGTTTGTTGCTGAGTGGTTTGACTGGGAATGTAGGAAACTTCGTAAAAAATCTTTCTCTTATTTGAACCTCTATAGAAAAACGAGTTCAATGTTCTTTTAAAACGCTCTATTTAGAATCAAATAAACTTTATAAAAGTCTTTGCATTCAAAAACAACAAAAATATATTAGTGGTGTTACTTCCAAGAACATTCTTAAATAAAAACCCGGGACAAGCTATGGAAAGGACAGTCCCAGGTAAACCGGTCGGATCGGATGGTCTCCGTATCTATACCATAGGTTGACGAGATGGGTTGAAGACAAGAAACTTCTTAGTATGTTTTTCGAGAAGAAAAGAAAATGTATGCGATTTTTGTCGATTTTAGAGCAGTATTTGACACTGTCCACAGGGCCTCTTTGGCATATAAATAAGCTCTCAAACTTAGGTTTATCAACAAAGTTTCTTAACTTATATAAGCTCCTTATTACTGCTTTATGGAATGGAGTCTCAATGTCTGATTTTTTCAATACAAGTGCGGTGTTCCTCAAGGTTGTAGGTTAAGTCCGATTATGTTTGCGTTATTTATTCATGATGTGTCCAAAGATTTTCCGGAAGGAGTAAAGTGTGGTGATATAAATATAATGATGCTTTTTTACGCTGACGATATTAGCAGATAATCCCACACCTTTGTAGCTTCAAATAAATAAGCTTAAACGGTTTTGCGATTTATGGCAGCTCTCAATTAATATTTCCAAGTCAAAAATAATGATTTTTGAATCCAGTCAGAGAAGAAGACTCTCACAAGAAAAATGGTTTTTGGATCGTGATCCAATAGAAATTGTAAACGAATACAAATACCTATAGTCCAAGCGGCGACCGTCGAGTTACTTAGCTCATAAGGTTAGAGGTTAAAATTGGTGTCAAATGAAAGATAAGTTGATACTAAAAATAGAAAAATAGGGTTGCCACTTCTAAAATGGGAACTTCCATGTGGCAACCCTATTTTAAAGGAAAAGTTGTCACATAACTAATAAATGCATATCTTTGTTGTTTGGCCGGATAAAAAATTTTTGAAATGCCAAATAAAAGTCAAAATAGTAAACAAAAAAAATAATAAAATCAAATAAAGAACGTAACCCTAAATGTGGCAACCCCATTCAAATGAAAACAACACTGACAAAAATCTTCTTTGAACAAAACAGTTTAACTTTTTATGCACTGACCATATTTAAGATAATACTCTCTTCTATCTAAAAAATGTCGGGTGCCACTTCGCAAATGCAGACAACTACTCGGCAACCCTACTCAAAAGCTAAAAAACACTAAAATCACTTGTTTTTAGGCCAAAGTGTATAATATTTGATAGAGTTAAAGGCTATAAAATACATCATGTTTAGCTAAGACTCTCTATCTAAAAAATGTCGGGTGCCACCCCGCATATGCAGACAAGTACTCGGCAACATTATGTATTTTATAGCCTTTAACTCTATCAAATATTATACACTTTGGCCTAAAAACAAGTGATTTTAGTGTTTTTTAGCATTTGGATAAGGTTGCCGAGCAACCTTTTAAATTAAAACAGTCAATACTTTTCACAAAACTAGGTTCGCATAAAAGACGATAAAAGCTAGACGGGCAAAAACGGGCAGACGTTTTTTTTTTGTTTTTGCTTTTTGACATCTTCCTCTTTAATATGATACCAAAAATGTAACCGAATAACACCGAATGATATAACAAAAGGTCCATTGAAAAAGCAGAAATTAAAAAAATAACTGTCTTTTTACTTACATTTAAAATAAATTAATTTAACAATAAATTAAAGCTTCAAGTACAACAAATATATTTTTTAAATAAAGTACACACCTGCAACTGAAACTTCCAAAACAAAAATTTTATGTAAAACAATAGAAAGAAAAAAAAAATTTTATTATTGCCAATGTAATTTTCACACAAAACAACTGAACCACATTAAAGGATTACAATCACTGACTTTCAACTGATGCTGTGGCTAAGTGCATGCATAAAAACAAAAACAAATTACGGGACATTATTCCGTGGGTATTTAAGAATAGCCAAACAAAAAATCACTTCTCAACTCCACATTTTACAAAAAAAAAAGAGTGTGTGTACACATGTACACGCGACTGAAGTTATACTTCTCTTTATAATTGGAAATTAAGAATCTTCATACCAATTTCCGGGGCTAAATTTTTGAGAAAAAAAAATTAAGTTTTATCTACGATTGATGGCCTTTATATCAATACAAAATTAGTTTCAATCTATGTTGTTTTCTTTTCCCGTGTTTTTTTTGCCGTACTGCATTTTTAAATACTAAAGTACTACCAACTCTAAAGGTGAAACGACAGCCCTGCTGCCCAATTGTCTCCGAGATGGCGATCGCGTCATAATCCCTTTGACATTCTTGTCAAAAAACAAATTTTTACACCCACCGTCCCATAAGAAGTATAACTTCAAAAAGTTATATGAGCGGGTTTTGGAGTTGAATACCCCTATCTGCGACGATCGCCTCTTCGACTACTAGGTTTCTTGATAACGTATATTACCTTGATCTTCGCCCACACGTTAAAGAAAAATGTGTTGCTGCGAAAACAACACTGAACCTTATATGGAGCAAGTTTTATTGTAATATTTAAATATATTGACGCTTCTGTTAAGTTAAGAGTGTTCGATGTAACCGTAAAGACATGTCTTTGCCATGCCATGCCAATTAAGTTTTTGGCTTTCAAAACATAGGGGATTTTGAAGCAGTTCAACGCTTCTTCTTCAAGCGAATTTAAACTTGCTAGTATAGTCAGGGGAGAACGCAGAAAAAAGACTCTAAAGTATTTTTAATTACCGACGTTTGAAAAAAAGATCATCAAAATCAGAGCTGTTCGGCCGGGTTCCCTAATAATTTGCTTTAGTTACTCGACCTATTCTGCAACTTATAAAAGAAGACTTGATGATCAATTAACTTGCCTTCCAGTTCAGGAGAATTAGAATTGTGACCAAACCTTAGAAATTATATCAGACTGTATAAAACGAGCTGCGTTAGTTAAAAAGCCTCATTCTAAAGATTTGTTTGTTGCTGAGTGGTTTGACTGGGAATGTAGGAAACTTCGTAAAAAATCTTTCTCTTATTTGAACCTCTATAGAAAAACGAGTTCAATGTTCTTTTAAAACGCTCTATTTAGAATCAAATAAACTTTATAAAAGTCTTTGCATTCAAAAACAACAAAAATATATTAGTGGTGTTACTTCCAAGAACATTCTTAAATAAAAACCCGGGACAAGCTATGGAAAGGACAGTCCCAGGTAAACCGGTCGGATCGGATGGTCTCCGTATCTATACCATAGGTTGACGAGATGGGTTGAAGACAAGAAACTTCTTAGTATGTTTTTCGAGAAGAAAAGAAAATGTATGCGATTTTTGTCGATTTTAGAGCAGTATTTGACACTGTCCACAGGGCCTCTTTGGCATATAAATAAGCTATCAAACTTAGGTTTATCAACAAAGTTTCTTAACTTATATAAGCTCCTTATTACTGCTTTATGGAATGGAGTCTCAATGTCTGATTTTTTCAATACAAGTGCGGTGTTCCTCAAGGTTGTAGGTTAAGTCCGATTATGTTTGCGTTATTTATTCATGATGTGTCCAAAGATTTTCCGGAAGGAGTAAAGTGTGGTGATATAAATATAATGATGCTTTTTTACGCTGACGATATTAGCAGATAATCCCACACCTTTGTAGCTTCAAATAAATAAGCTTAAACGGTTTTGCGATTTATGGCAGCTCTCAATTAATATTTCCAAGTCAAAAATAATGATTTTTGAATCCAGTCAGAGAAGAAGACTCTCACAAGAAAAATGATTTTTGGATCGTGATCCAATAGAAATTGTAAACGAATACAAATACCTATAGTCCAAGCGGCGACCGTCGAGTTACTTAGCTCATAAGGTTAGAGGTTAAAATTGGTGTCAAATGAAAGATAAGTTGATACTAAAAATAGAAAAATAGGGTTGCCACTTCTAAAATGGGAACTTCCATGTGGCAACCCTATTTTAAAGGAAAAGTTGTCACATAACTAATAAATGCATATCTTTGTTGTTTGGCCGGATAAAAAATTTTTGAAATGCCAAATAAAAGTCAAAATAGTAAACAAAAAAAATAATAAAATCAAATAAAGAACGTAACCCTAAATGTGGCAACCCCATTCAAATGAAAACAACACTGACAAAAATCTTCTTTGAACAAAACAGTTTAACTTTTTATGCACTGACCATATTTAAGATAATACTCTCTTCTATCTAAAAAATGTCGGGTGCCACTTCGCAAATGCAGACAACTACTCGGCAACCCTACTCAAAAGCTAAAAAACACTAAAATCACTTGTTTTTAGGCCAAAGTGTATAATATTTGATAGAGTTAAAGGCTATAAAATACATCATGTTTAGCTAAGACTCTCTATCTAAAAAATGTCGGGTGCCACCCCGCAAATGCAGACAAGTACTCGGCAACATTATGTATTTTATAGCCTTTAACTCTATCAAATATTATACACTTTGGCCTAAAAACAAGTGATTTTAGTGTTTTTTAGCATTTGGATAAGGTTGCCGAGCAACCTTTTAAATTAAAACAGTCAATACTTTTCACAAAACTAGGTTCGCATAAAAGACGATAAAAGCTAGACGGGCAAAAACGGGCAGACGCTTTTTTTTTGTTTTTGCTTTTTGACATCTTCCTCTTTAATATGATACCAAAAATGTAACCGAATAATACCGAATGATATAACAAAAGGTCCATTGAAAAAGCAGAAATTAAAAAAATAACTGTCTTTTTACTTACATTTAAAATAAATTAATTTAACAATAAATTAAAGCTTCAAGTACAACAAATATATTTTTTAAATAAAGCACACACCTGCAACTGAAACTTCCAAAACAAAAATTTTATGTAAAACAATAGAAAGAAAAAAAAAATTTTATTATTGCCAATGTAATTTTTCACACAAAACAACTGAACCACATTAAAGGATTACAATCACTGACTTTCAACTGATGCTGTGGCTAAGTGCATGCATAAAAACAAAAACAAATTACGGGACATTATTCCGTGGGTATTTAAGAATAGCCAAACAAAAAATCACTTCTCAACTCCCCATTTTACAAAAAAAAAAGAGTGTGTGTACACATGTACACGCGACTGAAGTTATACTTCTCTTTATAATTGGAAATTAAGAATCTTCATACCAATTTCCGGGGCTAAATTTTTGAGAAAAAAAAATTAAGTTTTATCTACGATTGATGGCCTTTATATCAATACAAAATTAGTTTCAATCTATGTTGTTTTCTTTTCCCGTGTTTTTTTTTGCCGTACTGCATTTTTAAATACTAAAGTACTACCAACTCTAAAGGTGAAACGACAGCCCTGCTGCCCAATTGTCTCCGAGATGGCGATCGCGTCATAATCCCTTTGACATTCTTGTCAAAAAACAAATTTTTACACCCACCGTCCCATAAGAAGTATAACTTCAAAAAGTTATATGAGCGGGTTTTGGAGTTGAATACCCCTATCTGCGACGATCGCCTCTTCGACTACTAGGTTTCTTGATAACGTATATTACCTTGATCTTCGCCCACACGTTAAAGAAAAATGTGTTGCTGCGAAAACAACACTGAACCTTATATGGAGCAAGTTTTATTGTAATATTTAAATATATTGACGCTTCTGTTAAGTTAAGAGTGTTCGATGTAACCGTAAAGACATGTCTTTGCCATGCCATGCCAATTAAGTTTTTGGCTTTCAAAACATAGGGGATTTTGAAGCAGTTCAACGCTTCTTCTTCAAGCGAATTTAAACTTGCTAGTATAGTCAGGGGAGAACGCAGAAAAAAGTTCAAAATACGAGGAGTTTTCGGGACACGAACAACTTTTCGCCCGCAACTCACAATAGAGGAAAAATGATTTTTTATTTTCCGGTTGGAATCTTGTTCACGTGGAACTCACAATAGGGCTGAATATGTTTTTCGGGGAACATATCGTCGCTTGAACAGCAAAGCGACTGCTGCTAACATATTTCGGAACTATTAGGTAGTATTCATGGAATTTATTCCGAATCAGGACTCTCTTACTGATAATAAAAACAGGGTTATTATAAAAAAATAGACATAGTTTTATAATAGTTTTTTCTTTTTGACATTTGGTGCAATAAAACGGAAATAAATCGATATGAAATCGATAAACCATATATGGGTTAGTATGCGGTAGAGGGTTAACATTGAAACTAGTGCGTCTTCTGTTGCAAGTCATAATTTCGGTGTGTCTTTTAAAAAATCTGTGGAGAACTGAGTTTATCGCGGGAAACTATAAATTACCAAACATTCGTGGTAAATTTTGCATAGTATAATAAGACACCGAGAGAGAACTGAGTTGAGATGGCGTTGAACGTGTGGGATGTATGTCGAAGAAAAGTCACTAATACACTCAAGCTCATTTACAAGAAGTCTGAGTTCGTCATTCAGGGACACTCAGTCTTAAATTTAAATTATAAACAACACAGAAGTGATCTTCACCCGATATGTTGTTTGTGCAACTGAAATGAAATTGAAAACATATACAACTTTCTTGCTGTATGTCCAATATTACAAGAAATCCACAGGCTTTATTTTTCAAAGAGTTTTCTTACACTAGAGGACACAAAGAAAGTTTTGAATGGAAATGGAAACCTAGGATTGAAAATTCTCTGTCTCTATACCAATCATGCCTTAGGTTATCGTAAGTTATTTATAAACTATAGTTAACAAAATTATATTTATAACTGATTTTGTAAATAAAATATAATTTAATTAATTAAATTGAATGTATTAAAACTTTAACTTTTTCTTTTTTGAATTAAACTCGAAATAAGTCAATTTAGGCAGACGGCTCTTAAGAGCTAAAATGAGCAAAAAAAAAATTCGGGTATATATTTGGATTTTCTATAGAAATTTTTTGCGTTTTCGACAATTTTGCGTTCGACGTTCATGTCTGATCACGTTGAGATAATAATAATTATAATTATTATAAATTCTTTATTACAATTCTCGATACCTATATTTACAATTTTTGTTATCTTAGAATAGTAGCATGGCTTATTTTGCCGTCTGCCTAAATTGACTTATTTCGAGTTTAATTCAAAAAAGAAAAAGTTAAAGTTTAAATACATTTAATTCATTGAAATATTGAATAAACAATTAATTAAATTATTTTAACTATAGTTTATTATAACTGTTACGATAGCCTAAGGCATAGAGACAGAGAATTTTCAATCCTAGGTTTCCATTTCCATTCAAAACTTTGTGTCCTCTAGTGTAAGAAAACTCTTTGAAAAATAAAGCATGTGGATTTCTTTTAATATTGGACATACAGCAAGAAAGTGGTATATGTTTTCAATTTCATTTCAATTTCAATTTCAATTTGGTGATGAAAATGGTAAAACGATTTCGTGTCTGCAAAGTGTTATTACCCCTTAAGGTCTCCTGACTTAACTACATATAATTGAAGAATTGAAGTAGGTACATGGCCGTGTCTGAATTGGCTTAAATATTTAGCCGAGAACACATTTTTGACACTTTTGACATGAAAGATATTTTTCCAGCCTACAAAAATTTATCCTGCTCTAGGAGTTGGATAAATTTGTGTGAAAGTAGATACACGTATATTTTATAATTAAAATTATTAGAGCCGTTTTAAACAACCTTTTCCTTTTTGCCATATGGCAAGTAGCGTTAATTTTGATTCTAAAAAAAAACTATTTCTTCTCTAGGAATTCACCCCCAAAACCTGTAAATATGTACCAAGTTTGAAGCAAATCGATTCAGTGGTTTGGGCTGTAGCTAGAAATATAGACAGACACACAGGCAGAATCGCGACACCGACTTTTTTTTTTGCATTATCAATCATAATGCCATGACGCATTGTCATCTCAAGTTTAATTTCTTTTACGTTTTACCCCTATTATTAGTCGAAAGTAAAACGACAATTACGAAAAAATTTAAGCACCGGCATACGGAAATGTTTTGAATAACAAATGGGAGTTTTTATTTGAGTTAATTTTTTGCTTCGTATCGGTTTCAATTTTTGAATCGTATACTCGTACCATTATATAGTTTCATTCATAAAACTAAATCTTCTTTCATTCACAATATTCTAAAATCACCACTAATAACTTCAATCCGTCTGGTTTCGTTTCATTCAATTGCCTTTCCTGTCCATTAACATCATTTTGTTGAAAAACAAAACACAAAAAAGTGATTGGAAGGAACGAGAACCATTACTATTATTGGGTTGAGGGTCAATAAAAAAATGTGAAGAAATATTAATGACCATGCTAGTTGGCGTTGATAATACACCTGCCATTGATCGTGACGAAAGAAAATCACAAAGATGATCGAACATAAAATTTGCCGGAGTCAGCGCCGCCACCGACCATCGGTCGCCTCACTCACCCGTCACTTTGGTCGATCGGTCTTCTTCCCCTAGTCTCACAACTATTAGCCAAATCAAAGTTAATGACCGACCCTTTGTTTTTCCTCAGCTTGGGTAGATAATATAATTATCAAATTGCACCTTAGTCAATCACCTGTTGATCTAGCGGTCAAAGGCGGACATACATCTTTCTATATCTTCTGGTTTATCGTGTAGCGATGCAAACATACACTAAACATCACTCTACGACACGGTGGTGGTGTGCTTTAAGTGGATATTAAACTATTAAGTGTACTCAATTAATACAAATTCAATTACAGAAAACATAGCAAATTGGTCAAGCTAATAAGTAATTTAATGATAATTGGCTTGCCGATTTCATCTCTAAGATGTTGTAGCAGTTATAGATGCTTCAGTCATCATTATTTCAACGAAAAATTAAAAACAGAAATAGACCGCTATTATGATGGTGCAACAACAGGTAAAAGTTGTTGTTGCAAGGTTTTAGCTACTGCTGTAGTCTGTAGATACCTACTGGATACTGAGGAACAGACGATTGGAGGATGAACGCAGTAATGGATGTTGGTCAAAGTTGTTTTATAAAAAGATGGGGTTTAAATTTGTTTTATCATTTATTAGATTCTGGGTTAAAGAATCTGTATAGTACCTTCAATAATAAATATGACCTCAAGTAGCACACTGGTGTATAAATTGGTGTAAATTCATTAATTTTGGTGTAAATTTGAGAAATTTGAATAAAATGGTGTATTTATCAAAAAGATGGTATAAAAAACTAAATTATGAAGACAGCGATTAATTATTTTACTATAATAGTACTATATCGACCTAACTATCCCGCATTCTTAGTTTTTTTTTCGATTTGTTTATATTATAATAAGAGAACGCTTCAAAAAAAATGTAAAAACAACAAAAAAATTATTATTTTTGAAAAACTGATTTTTAAAATCGAAAAAAAAATCATTAATTCATTGAAATTTTTGAGGCGCTCGATTTTTAGACGGGGTAAAATCTAAAACCAGTAGACAGAATGTGTTTCGTTCCTAAATTAGGCACTCCAATTCATATAAAAATGCATTTTCATTTCAAACTGTTTGAGGTAAAAAAATAAACTTTGGTTCAAATTATAAATCAGAATAATTTAAATGGTGTATTTTATCCATAGATTTATTGTGTATTTTTCAATTTCAAAGGAATAATTTTTCACCAAAAACCAGTTCATTTTTATGAACTCTATTTATATACCCAAAATCAGTTTAATTTTTTAACCAGCGGAGTTTATTATATATGTACGAGAAAATGGTATATTTTTATATTCAAAATGTATATCACGAAAGTGCAAAAAATACTCCAAATATTTTGGTGTATGTATTTTAGATTTTTGTGCTACTTGAGACGTTTACTACAACCAACGCAGCAAACAGAGTATGTAATTTTAGAGAATTCAAATATAACGTTCGTCCAGTGCAATTTATAACCTAAGCAAGCAGTTTGTACGACCCCCAAATTTTATTTTCTCATACACGGAGAAAAATTAATCCAGAAATTCTTACCTTACATGACTATAGTATGCAAGACATGTAACGTAACGTGAGTAAATTTGTAGTTGAACACAACTAAATTTGACAAAAAATTTTTTTCATGGAATGTGTTCGGGGGTTTGTCCTTATCATAAAAGTCAATTTGTTGGGATGATTGGAGGTTGGGAACAGCCGCCATCTTGGAAAAGAGATTGGTATCGTTTTTATTGATTAGCTCCATTGTTATTCATTTTAACAAAAAATGACATGGGTAAGGCTTATTAACAATAAAATTATCTTAAAAATGATATACAAAACAATTCCGTAAGTTGATTCAATAAAATTTTATAGTTGGTTAAACTGCGGGCTTGCGTCGCAAGGTTGGGGCAAAATGACATTTTTTCATATATCTGACAAACTTTTGATTTGTCTGGGTAATTCTTCTAGAATGAATTATAGTACTTATAATTATCTATAAACTGAGCCCACAATCGTTATTGTAACCATCATATTGTAGAAGTAATCTTACTTCGAAATTCTCTATATATTAGTCAAAAGTGAGAACAGGCTTCTCTAAATCAATACCACACAGTGTTGCCAGAATACTTTAGAGGCAAGGAGCCGATTTTGAAAAATTTTGGAGCCAAAAATAGCCTCTTTCAAAAATGGTCAAAAAAAACGCAAAAAATTTTTGTGGCATGAGATTTAATTTTCAAAAATTTTTGCTTATCAGACTTCAAGTATAATTTTTTTGTATATATTCTGGTTTTCATGCTCATTTACGGGCGTAAAATTAAATTTTGAATAAAAATCAAATGAAAAATGTATGCAAATTGGTTGTCTGTTCACATTTTTGGTGAATTTTTGCTGTAAAATGCTTTGATTTCAAAGGAGCCTAAAATCATCAAGTTCAAAATTAAAAGAGCCGAAATCCTATAAATCGAAAATCAAAATTTTAAGGAGCGAGTTAAAAGTTCAAGGAGCCTGTTTGGCGATAAATAGCCGGCTTTGAAAACACTATTATTAACAAATATTAATATAACCATATATTTTTTGAGATTTACCTTTACCAAATGCCAGTCTTACAGGAACTTAAGACGCTTAAATTCAAATGGTAATCTGACGGAATCATTGCAATTCGAGGAATCAAAACATATACTTTGAATCAATTGATTTTTTCTATTAACATTAGAATAAAATTGTTTTGAACTGTAATCGGCCTTCAAAATCAAGTGGCATTATTCCATTAACAATGTCCAATAACTGCTTAGAAAATAATGCTACAGATATATCCTTTTGTAACTGCACATAAATATTTGTGGTCAACGTAAGTTTCCTGACGTATCGCCACAAAATCGAATTAGTCTGCAGCAGTGGAACGTGGTATAACCGGCAAAGTTGGTCGAAAGGCACCAGCCAAAAGAAACATAGTACCGCCAATCCTCCAAATCCTTCCCGGTGTGATATTAGGCTTCAAGTGACTTTTTGTGAGCCTTTGTTCTTTGATCCCACACAATAATCTTACACTAAACGACTAAACGTTGCAATATTTTTGTCATTGCCGAAGTTTTTGAAATATTTCATGTAGGTGTTTCATTAACCTGCATATTCAAATGCCATTTAAGAGCCGAGTGCGCTGTGCGGCCACCATCTAATAACGTGGCTGTGGCTGCAATTCCGGATGAAGACAGATGAGCCAATGCTATTTTATTTTCAGATCGTACCTATTTATGCTAAAATTAATGATAGCAAAAAAAATGTTTTTCCCGTACCACCACCGTACCACTCTGATTGATGACACCTTGCATAATGGTGGATACACATACTTTTGTTGAGCATTTAAATTCAGCACATTTTTTTGCACAAATATTCTTAATTCAACCCCACACCCACGCTAATATACTATAGACTATATTCACTTTGCTTTTTCAAAAATCCTTTTGAATTGCGCGATTCTCGCAATTCCCTTTTACCTCGGTAAAATCCTTTGAATAAAACTATAAGTGCTTTCTATGAAAAATAAATTTTTAGTTTTTCAGAATAGCTTTACTCCGTAGTTTGATTTAATCTCAATCCAAAATAGAAAAAAAAATAAAAATTTTAGTCTAACTAAGAAACAAACTGATATCTTTCAGGTCGTTCTAAAACAACGAAAATTTTATCATGTTTTGTTCTCTCTTAGGCCGTGTGTGAATTGCGTTAAATAGTTAACACCGTGTAAAATTTTTGACACTATTGAGGTGAACTAAAAAATTCCAAAAAAAAAATTATTGTTTAAAATTGTTTTTGCCTTTTTTCTGCTATGATACTCCTTTTTAATAAAAAAAACAAAACAAGACCACCTGCAAAAAAAATGTAACTCAAATTTAACCAGGTCCCAGAGCCCAATAAATTTTTAACAGCTGAAAATTTTTTATTCACCTCAAAGTATTTTTAATTACCGAGGTTTGAAAAAAAAGATCATCAAAATCAGAGCTGTTCGGCCGTGTTTCCTAATAATTTGCTTTAGTTACTCCACTAAAGTTTATTTAGCTGTTATATCACAGGTTGGAGAGATTTTTAATAATGCAATTAAAGTTCTTGAGGACGAAGACACTAATATAGTTAATTTATATACTAAGTATAATGAATGATATAAGAAATTTATTAAAAACAGAAAGAGAGCATAATTTTTTTGGACCTTTAGATATCAATTTTCAAAGGAAATTGATGCATTTTATGAAAGCGCAATTGAATATCTGGAAAATAAATTAGATTTTAACAATAAAATAGAATGTTTTAGATTAAGTTTTAAGAGTAAACCCGACTTTGAAAATTTTTTAAAAATTGTTGATTATTTTAATCTTAAACATATAGTGGAGTCAAATTAAGCATAAAATATGTAAAATCTCGGAATCCATGGAAAGTCGATGAATCTGTAAAACTAGAATAGGGCTGCATTACTAAAGGGCCAAATTATAAAGTTAAAAAAAAAAATTTCACCGCTCTCGATTACTACGGTTTTTATGGACCGTTTACTGTTATTCCGTATGAAAGCGTTCAATCGGAATTGATGTCTCATTTTAGATTTTGCTTAAACTTTGTAGGGGTGTTCTCTAGGACTGTAAGGAAGCAAATCCATGATGATTTAATTTTGTGTTGCGTGGTTTCCCCGCTATCCGCTTTTGAACTTTTAAAAATTGTCATTTTCATGTCACTATAGTTTTGCGTCTATTAAAATAAATCCCAAATTTTAAAAAATTATACGATTCTGTATTTTCTTTGCCTAACTCTACCGCAAGCACTGAACGAACTTTTAGCTTTATGAAAAATTCTTGGCGTGAAGACACAAACAAAATTTCTATTTTTTTTTTTTTTTTGACTATCGTATCAGCACTTTTTAGTGTTTTTTGAAGTAAAAACAAATTCAAAAGAATTAAATAGGTAAAGTGAATGGTGATACGAATATCAAAGAAAGGTCAAAGATTTTGACTGCTTGCTTAGTACAAGCATTTATTATATCTATGCAAAATAAAAAAAATCTAAATTGAACAAAAAAAAAAAATTTATATTTCATGTCTAATTTTCAGAAAGTGTTTTAATAGTCAAGAGTGTTGAGAAAAAAATAATTCAATATACATACATAACATTAGGGTGTAAAGACATTAAATGAGAAAAAAAATCAGTAAACATTTAACATAAATACAAAAAAGTTTATGAGCGTGGTACACTGGTTTTTAGTATTTTTTTCAGACTAGTTTAACTAACATTAAATTCAAACAGATTAGTATTCAAATTTACAAGCTTACACGTGCGTGTTAAGGGCACATGCATATTATAATTAGTACGGTCTTGGGGTCATTTTAATTAAATCTAAGCTACGAAAGTTAATCACGTCTCCGGTAGTTAAAATTAATAGAATTAAGCAGATCAGGCCCATCAATTACACCCGTTTTAAGTTGATGAATAAATACAAGGTCGTTATTAACTCTCCTTTGAGACAAGCTTTGAATCTGCAGTAGATTGTTTCGATGCTCATAGGAAGGTTAAAGCCAGAACCATAATAGGCGGATAGAGTCGGAAGCTACTGTCAATTGTTGTTGTTTTCTTTGACTTTTCGATAAGTTTTCATCCGTCGAGTGCGGTTGTGAGCGCTGTTCCCCTCCGTTTCATCCGACGCTTCAGTCAATTATAGTTCTGTCTTAAAAGGGTCCGTCCATGGTAAGCCTTTTAAGGCAAAACGAATAAAATTACGTTGGACTGATTCTATTCTTTCTATGTGGATGCAGTAAAAAGGTGTCCAAACTTGAGATGCGTATTCAAAAGTGGGGGCGAACTAAACTGTTCTAAAAAGCTAATGTAACGTATGGGTGCTTAAACTCTTTCATCCAACGCTTGACAAAACCTAGCATAGAATTGGACTTGTTTACAATCAGATTTATGTGCCCTGGAGATTGGAGTTAAAGTTAACACCAAGGTCTTTAAAGCTATGCACACGGAGTAAAGTGTGATGAGTATATAATCATACTGACTAGGAGTTCTTTTCTTTGAAAAGGTCATGGTTTGACATTTAGTTGGGTTGAGATTTAAACCGATCTTTGTACACCAAATAGCAAATTTATGAAGATCATCTTGCAAGGATATGCGGTCATTCACAGAGCTTATGCTTTTGTAAATTTTCATATCATCTGCATAAATAAGAATTCCACTCTTACGTAAACATAACGGTACCTCATTAATAGCTTAAATAAAGAATAAAATAAGTCACCTCTTCTGACTACCTGGCGGGACGCCCGATTGGCAATGAAGGATTTCGAGAAGGTCCCTCTGAATTTCACCCGATATGACCTTTTAAGGTAAAAAGAAATCCAAGTGATAAAACTTATAGGAAAACCAAATATTTTTAATTTAAACTTTATGATGTCACGAGGAAGTTGATCAAAAGCCTTTGAATAGTCTGCAGAGCCGCTATATTATATTTGCTATATTTGAAAAAGTAGTTCAAAGCTTCAAAGCAGCTTTAAGTACCAAGCAGTAGATGTTTATTCCCAAAGAAAAGCAGCTATTGTCGTCATAAAAAATAAAATGTATGACTGGGTTGCTCAAAGTTTTAATTTTTTTTTTTTCATAAAAATTTGTTTAATGTAAAACTATGAGAAAAAATGTAAAATTCGTTCTTCAAAGGCAAGAAACAACATCTTTAGTGATTTTAACCACCAAAAAAGAATGATGCAAAAAAATAATTTTTTGTTTTGTGGACAGTTTGAAAAAAATTCAATTTTATTGGTTTGTACTGCAAAGGAACAACAGTTGGGCTCATCAGTCAGATGATGTGGTACACTTTTATAATAAGCGAAATTTAAGTAATCAATACCGAAAACCAAGATTTCAAAAAAAAAAAACAAATAGTGGATAATGGATATAAATATTTTGATTGAGACTCTGTGTGTAATAAATTAGCAATTGAATTTGGCCAAAGTACTTAACCCCAGAAATTTGCAGCTTTCTAAAAATAAGCTCATAAAAAGTAAAGGAAAAAGATTTTTTTGGATCCCTGACTTAAACGCTTAATATAAACTATTTTGAATTTCGTCATTTTATATTAATTCTGTTCCCAAATGAAATGATTGAAAAAGCATCCCAGCACAATTCCACATTTAAAGAAATTCCATGTTAAAGTAAAATAATTATTGGTTAAATGGAATTAAAGGTAAAAAAAACCTTTGAGTCACAAATCATCATACCATTTTATGATATTTATTTTCTATTCCCTATAAATTTATACTATCAAAAATAATCTTAATTTTATTTTGGAAATAAGTTAGCTGAGAGGGGGGCCCCCACTTTTTTGCAGCTCCGGGTATGTAGGTATTCATTTGTTGTAACTCTTTGTTTGTTTGTTGTAACTCTTTAAATACTTATTTTCCTTCTCTAAGATAGTAATCAATGAAAGAATTAACATTATATATCTCTTAAATAAAAGACTGTTTCAAAAGAAATTTCAAATCTGGCATCCCTACTTAAAAGTGCGGCAAAAATTTCAATTCTTCTTCCTTTGCTCGGCAATGTTATGATCTCGATGTCGAGGGGATCATACCTATCCCACTTCCCACATATCTACTTCACACTAGCGATCCGCCTGTGGGGTTCGCCGGGTTGACCTCAGAAATCGGCGGCAAGCCCACCGGTTTTGTATTGTTCCACTTCTGAGGCCAACTGAGTGCTGGTGTTTTTGCATTTGCTTGTACCAGGAGTTTTAAGGCTTACCTTTCTTTTAATTTCGTGTTGGAACGTTATATGATATTGCTTTTTTGACAGGGTTCTCAGGATCTCTCCTTTGAACATGGCAATACCAACTGAGTCGGTCGCGTTCAATTTTTTGGGAGATGGTATTTTTAGCATGAAGGCTTCCTCGGATCTTCGTACTTCTAATTCTATCAAGCTTTGTTACTCCTGCTTTCATGCGAAGTAGTATCTTCATCTCAGCTGCCGTTAACTTACTCTCATTCTTTTTGTACATTGTCCAACATTGTGAACCGTATGTGAGTGCTGGACGCACAACTGCGGTGTAGAGCCTTCCTTTCAGCTTAGGGGGCATTTTTCGATCACAGAAGATAGCCGAATTTTTCCGCCACTTCATCCACCCTACGCTTACGCGATGATTGATATCGTCATCACAAGTACCTTCGTTATTTATCATAGAACCCAGATATTTAAACCTTTCACACTTGGGAAGCACTACACCATTCAAATAAATGTCCGGAATAGGCCTGTGTGGATCAAAAAATGGGCAGCATAGGTATTCTGTCTTTTTCGCGCTTATCACATCCACCCAAGTGCTCGTTGAAGGGATATCGGGTCTTCACTTATGATGGCTCCATCGTCAGCAAAGAATAACTGATGCACTTTTGGGTCCGTCGCTTTGCCTTCAAGCAGGTAATCAAGAACGGTAATAAAGAGCAGAGGACTCAAGACGCTTCCCTGGTGTACACATACTGTGATTTCGAATTCTTCGGTTACTCCAGCTGCAAATTTTACTTTAGTAACTGCTCCATCATACATATCCATAATTATCCCAACATAGGTTTCCGGAACTCCTCGTTGTCTGAGGGCCACCCATATCAGATCTCGTGGTTGTCGATCGAATGCTTTTTCAAAATCAACCAATACCACATGCAAATCCTCTAAGGAATCTTGATGTTTTTCCATAATGATTCTGATACTCTGGATTGCATCTGTGGTTGATTTACCCGCAACAAACCCACATTGGTCATCAGATAACTTTATTATTTTCGCAGTTGGCTACCTAAGACTCTTTCAACGATCTTCATCAGCTTAATCGAACGGTAATTATCACAGCTTCGCGTATCACCCTTCCCTTTGTATATTGGAAGAAGGTAACTTTCCCTCCATTGATTAGGCATTCGATCACCTCATATAAGCTTGGAAACAAGAACCATGAGCCCGATGCCTCCCATCTTTTTCCAAAACTCTGGGGGTATTTCGTCTGGCCCAACAGCTTTTCCCTTTTTGGAGTATTTTACAGCCTCACTAACTTCTTCGACTGTGACATCGGATACTTTGCTTAAGTTAGGTGAAGCTATTGGAAAATATAGCCTTGGAAATTGTTCATTTAGAAGTTCATCACAATACTGTCGCCACCTGTGGAGGATTTCATCCTTTTCCACAAGTAGTTGGCCTTGAGCATTGTTAATGAACTTTGGCGAACAGATCTCCTGAGCATTTCTTCTTCTTTGAGCGGCTATTTTGAAGATGGTTGCGCCCTTATTAATGTTTTGTCGAAGCTCTTGAATAGTACCAGCAGTCGGGGTGGAAATTTCATCTAACTCCTGATATAGTTCTTCCGTATTCTTAGCTTGAATTTGGGCACATTTCTTCTTCGCTTCTTTCTTGCAGTTTCTATATTCCACTTCGAAGCGTGACTTTTGCTTCGACCAAGCTTTGAAAGCCATTTTCTTTTTACTTATAACTGCTTTAGCTTCATCATTCCACCACCATTTAATCATTAGGTATTCAAAATTGTTCAAAATGAGAGTTTAAATTTAATTAAAAAAAGAAACGTACAAAAAAATATTAAACCATTTGATCTTCCTAAAAGTCTTTGTCTGTTTGTTGTCCTTCACTGTCTCCATAAAAAATTCTGTGAGTAGGAGACGGTGTTGGTGGGCGATTGTTCTCCCTGTATCACTTTACAATCCTTGACCCGAGGTTTCATGAAACTAGATACCAAATGGTAATCAATCTGGCAGACGCGGCGCTAGACCAAAATGAGGCGTGTGCTAGAGTAAATTTTTGGGGCCCCTTTGAAAATGAATTTGGGCTATAATTTTGTCATTTTGAAAAAAGTATCAAATCTTCCTTTCAAGTTCAAGTTCAAAATTGTAACAACAAACTTAAGACAAAACGTTTCATTTCAATGTAAGCCTTGTTCCTTTGGGTGGTGGCAAAGTACTACTAGTAGTTTACTAGCGATTTCCAGTAGACAGTAGATTATATTACTAGATTAACCAAAACATCTACTATTAGAAGACTACCACTTCCAATGGAACAGCGATGTAGATGAAAAACAAAATGCACGACTCGATCTCACGAACTTTTTCTTAAGTTTCAGATTGCATAATTTTTAAAACTTTTTATATAAATAAGATTTTTTGTTAAATGTTCTTAAACGTACCTACATGTTTAAGAACATTTCTTTTATTTTGACGCTTTTTTAGAGAAAAATCAAAATCGTTAGAAATCGCTATAAACATTTTTCGAAAAAAAAAACTATTTTAAATAAAATTGATATGATTTTGCAGAAATTTTTTATCTACATTCCAAATTTCAGAAAAAATCAAAATCAAACTTTCTTCATCAAAATATAGAAACTAATAAAAACTAACACTTGATTGCTTTTTTTTCATAAAATTGTTAAAGTCATTTTTGAGTAAATTGTATTTATTTTAATGTAGAAATTCTTGTTTTCGTCAGTTTGTTCTCGGTTTCTTTTTTAGAATACAAAAATATCAATTGAATTACCATTTGGAAAAAGGGAATAAATCCATCTCATCTTATTGTTGGCAAAACGCAAATAACTGCACAACTTCTTTATTTAATGGTTCTAAGAATGTGGTTAGGCTAGAATCACGTTAGTCTTAAAATTTGAAAATTTACACTTTTCATACAACCTGTAATATAGCTGAGTGCCATTGCTATATTAAAATAAAAAAATTAAATTTATCAGTAGGAAGAAGGAAATAAGGCCGGGATTTGTTTCTTTCTTTAAACTATTGTTTTTTAAAATCACTTGTAGGTATATTATGATTTCTATTAGAAAATCGTTTTTTTTTTCTTTCTTTTGTATAGAGACAAGATTTACATCAAAATGTAATTTTAGGAATATTGAGGACTTATTGCTTCTTTTAATTGGTGATTCAATTTTGCCTTTGAGTTGAAGAAGAAGAGACCGGAAAAAACCAAGGGGCTCTCCCTGCTAAATACAGGAAGATATATAAAAAATTCATATTATTTTTGTTGATGTTTGCTTTCCTCTGTTAGATACTTCTCATATCAATCATTTATTTTTTTTTTACGAAATAACTGATAAATACCTACATAAATTATTCGCATGTTCGTTTGAGCAAAATTTTTGATTTAAAACCGGTTTTCAAAGTTTGGGGGATTGTTAATCCGTCCGTATTTTGAAACATCAATGAATCTACAAAATGTGTTCAAATACGGAATTTCGAACAGTGAAAATTCGAGAATTCCACTGAATAAAAAGGTCCTTTTTAATCATTAAATTGGCGGCGGAAAACAGAAATGTTCTTAAGTCCTTAACAAAGTGTTTAAATTGGTAGAAAGTGTGAAAAACCAGTTTATAAAGAATTTTTTTAAGGGAAATAAAGTTTACCCATTCTTAAGCTTTACAAAAAATTATTTCATGCAATTTTAACCCTATGTCGGCACACGGGTGCGAATTTGGCAGGACAAAAATAAAAAAAAAAATACGATTTTTCAAAAAAGTGGTCACAAAAAAGTCTCTTTATAAAGGTGAAAATATTTTTTTTCGGAATTGTGAATATTCGAATTCCTCGGAATATTCTACATCATTTTCATATATGATTCTCTATAAAATATTTTCACCGAAAAAGTTCTAGTGACATGAAAAAGTATAAACCAAATTCGCACCCGTGTGCCTATCACGTAACAAAAAAGAGGTGTGCCTACAGATACAGAGGGTTAAATACCTATACAAAGTAGAAAAAGAAAAAAAAAACAGTTTTTATCACTGAGATTTTGTAACAAAAAATGTATTCATTTCATTGAGTTTTAAATTTAATTGGGAATTTTAAAAGCAAAATTTTAGATAATCCAAGTTGCTTGGTAAACTAATTATCTGCTTCACTTGAGATAAAAAAAAAAAACAAACAATAATCTTAAATTGTTTAATTTATTTTTTCTTTCCTACTTTTACAAAAAGCAAAAAGTGGCCAATGTATGCTTCGACTCATTTCAATGCAATTATGGAAATCGAGTGGAAACAAATCAATTTCAATTTTATTTGATTGTTTTGAATAAAGAGAACAGACATGGTTTTTCGGATTTTATTATTTTTGAGACATTTTCATTTAGCGCCCGCGGGGCCCCTCTAAGCGCGGGGCCATGTGCGGGGGCACACTCCGCACACCCCCTCCGCCGCCTCTGCAATCTGGGTCTCATTTCCACCACTGCTGTAAGTGACCAGGTGTCGGCTTTGTTTGATGAACATGGTATTTAGTACGATAAGACCGTATGTTTTGCACGAACTCAGGATGTCTTCACCAGGAGAGTTCCTAATTCGGCAAAAATATCAATGAAAAATAAATTATTAGAGATACAAAAATCTTCTCTAGTCTCTAGCATATTTAAAAGATATTAACCTAAAGATGAATAAAAATGAAGGATTTTTAAAAATTCCGTCACTTAATAGTTGTAAAACAAAATTGAAAAAACGTGGTGACGTTCTAGAAGATTGATTTTTTTTAATCGATCGTTAAATTTATTGTAAAGCTGACAATAGTATTGAAAAAATTTAAAAAAAACTTCAAAATTAAGTTATAAATGGTTTTTTAAAACTAAAACATGAGTTAGACCTTTGACAAAGTAGTGATTATACATACATAGGTAGGGGAAATTTTGTTTGACAATTTTAAAAACGTCATTCGAAAGATAATACAAAAAAATGTTAGGGGTCTGATACAGATTTTTTTTAAGTCTCTGCGGTCCGAAATATCAGTTTTTGGAAAACACCTACTTTTTTTGGAGTATTTTTGGGTGAGTTTTTATTTTTCAAAAAATCTCAAACTTATAGAACATGTAGTCTATAGTGAATTTTGACTGAATAACGGGAAAAACGATTTTTTTAGTCCCAAGTTTTTTGACAGTTTTTAACCGTTTTTTATTTTTATCTTTTATTCTTCAACAGACAAATAAATTTAATTTATACTATAGATAAAAAATAGACAGGACTATTTCTGTGCAAAATTTCAATTAATTTTGTAGTCACAATTTTAAGATAACGGTAAAATAATGTTCTATTTTTCTTTCGTTCTTTCTTTTGATCTAGAGCAAATAAAAATATAATTTAACTTAATTGAGCATGCTGATAATATTACCTTTCACACATATGACGGTACATTTACTACAAGCTGCACAATGTTAAATTTAAAAACTTCAGAAATACCTCAAAACATCTGTGGAGATCTGTTGCCCATGACCAGCCACCAGTGTGGGAAGTACGGTATTCTCAGTGTGAAATTTCGACATGGTTGGCTTAAAAAGATTCTAACCTTTTTTGTAGGCATCATAAAAATATGATTGAAGCGTCATAAATAAAAGGTGAAAGAATAAGCTTTCTGATAATATAAAATATTGGTTGTTGAAGAAAAAAAATTTATAGGCGTGAGAAGATAAAAAAGTTTGATATTTTTGCTTTTTTTTGATGAAAACTTATTGGGTTCAAAAAATTCTAGCTCTTTTTGTAGACTTTCAGATGGTATAAAATTTATTTTAGGTTATCATACAAAAATAATGGATTTTTGGGTGATGGAAGTGGGTAATTTTTGTTAGGTTTTTCTTATAAATTATTTATGATTGTTTGAAATAAATACACGCTTCAATTGACTCATTTTAAACAAAAGCACACAAACTATTTTCTTACGACGTTATCACGTAAAATCATCGTCCGTGAACCTTAACAAACAACCAATTTTTTTAAGATAAAAATTGCTTGGAAGTTGTGGTTGTTGTACTTATTCTGAAAAATTTATTGAAATAATAATTTCTGGGGCCACTTCCAAGTAAAAATTACCTCAACTTTTTTCCAAAAAAAAATATTTTATATGTTTCATAAAGACAAGTAAAACTTAAATAAAATACCTACCTTTTTGATTTTCAATAAAAAAAAAAAGAAAAAAAAATCAAAACCCAAAAAAAGTGTGTGTACTGTACACTACACAAAAACGCGATCGAAGTTATACTTCTCTCTCATGGGGTTTTCGTTTGGTAACAAAAATCAATTTAGGTATTTTTATATTTGTAGTACAGTCAAAAACTGATTTTGATAGTTTTTAGCTTAGATTGACAAAAAAAAACGATTTATTTTTATCAATTTCGCAGATCTGGAAATTGACAAATTATTGTAATGACGAATTTGGTAGGTGAAGTGAATTGACGATAGTTATACAAGTTTTAGTGATATTACTAACAATACTAATAATAACAAAATCGTTTATGTGTATAAGATCGAGAACCCAAAGAAAATTTTGGGAGTTGAGGTATAAACAAAATGATGTATTCACATTTTTTTTTTTTAGAGTAGGCAAACTGACCTATTAGAGGGTTCCAATTGACAAAAGCAGCAGCGACAAAAAAACTTCAACGAACAAATTTAAAAGAATACAATGAAAAGCAGAAAACGCTGCTCTAGATTAATGTACATATATAGTACACTAGGGTGGGTCAAAAAAATCGAAATTCTTTTTTATGATTTTGTTCTCCAAAAAATCAATTGCTAGGCACCTCTATAGGCTCTTTATATAAATAGGAAGGTTCTCCGCTTCGCAATTTTGCATTTTTACATCAAGCTTCTACTAAAAAGAAATCATTTTTTTATTAATTGACTTTTAAGCAAATTTCCATACATATCCTTGTAGGAAATTGAACGGTCTACAAATAAGGTCTCATAAACGCAAGACATATTCTTGTAGGAAACAGATTGCTCCACAAAAAAGGTCTTGTTAACTTTTTTTTATTAATCTAACCATTAATAAAGAAAGATATTCGAGGTCAAAATTAATAAAAATTATAAAAACATTTTTTACTTTTCAAAATTTTCTAATTTACCAAAAATTCTTTATTATCAAGTTAGCAAATTTGTTGTTAAAAAAAAAAAAAAAAACATTAATTCACTTCTGAAATTCCCAAATTTTAGGACTTATAAAAGCTGCGTTCCTTTGGGAATATTTATCTACTGCTTAGTACTTAAAGCTGCTTTGAACTACTTTTTCAATATAGCAAAAGTAGTTCAATGTAGTTTTAAGTACTAAGCAGTAGATAAATGTTCCCAAAAGAACGCAGCTAAAGTAGATATTATGTTATAATTTCGCTATGTGAATGTGGATTGATTGGTGGGTCCTGGATGAAAACAAATTGAAAACTGATGGATTCAAGCCATTTATTACTAACAAAATACAAAAATGTATGTTTATTAGACTGGGCCAAAAAAATAAAATATTTTGTTTTTTGAAAGTTACTTCGAAAATCTTGTTCAGGATGATGAAAAAAAAATTTGGTGAAAATTTGAGCCGTTAAAAAAAATTTTAGAGGTCTATCATCGGTGTTTTTTATTTTTATACATGATATGATGTTTTACAACAGAACTGCTAGACGATCAAAGTAAAAAAAATTTCTGTTCATTTTTTCTTATATAAAATTAAATTTCCTACAAAAAAGATCAAATTGAAAATTTTCGTCGTATTCGAGTAATTAAGCTTTTTAAATGGAAGTGTTTTTTCAATTTGACTGTTTCACTTTGGAATTTTGTGATGAGCAAATAAGTGAATAGAAAAATAAAACCTCGACAGATTCTTATAGGAAATTTAATTCTCTACAAGAAAGGTCTGTTAGTAATTTTCCCTAAATTGAGTTTTGAAGAAGTTATTCACGATTTAAATCGAGAAAAAAATTAAAAAATCAATTTTCAATTTCAAAATTTTCTAATTCACTGAAAATTCAATATTTTCAAATTAGCAAGATGTTTTCTTGTAGGGAATTAAACGTTCTATAAAAAGTTCCTTGGCAGCAAATTAATTGCTTTAACCGTTAAGAAGATATTCGTATCAAAACCAATGCCCACTGATTTCAATAGTTTTCTTATGACAAGTATGCATTTGCGATTTGAATACGATTATCTTCTAAACGGTTAAAGCAATTAATTTGCTGCCAAGGAACTTTTTATAGAACGTTTAATTCCCTACAAGAAAACATCTTGCTAATTTGAAAATATTGAATTTTCAGTGAATTAGAAAATTTTGAAATTGAAAATTGATTTTTTAATTTTTTTCTCGATTTAAATCGTGAATAACTTCTTCAAAACTCAATTTAGGGAAAATTACTATGAGACCTTTTTTGTAGAGAATTAAATTTCCTATAAGAATCTGTCGAGGTTTTATTTTTTTTTCCACTTATTTGCTCATCACAAAATTCCAAAGTGAAACAGGCAAATTGAAAAAACACTTCCATTTAAAAAGCTTAATTACTCGAATACGGCTCGTCTGACGAAAATTTTCAATTAGATCTTTCTTGTAGGAAATTTAATTTTATATAAGAAAAAATGAACAGAAATTTTTTTTACTTTGATCGTCTAGCAGTTCTGTTGTAAAACATCATATCATGTATAAAAATAAAAAACACCGATGATAGACCTCTTAAAATTTTTTTTAACGGCTCAAATTTTCACCAAATTTTTTTTTCATCATCCTGAACAAGATTTTCGAAGTAACTTTCAAAAAAAAAATATTTTATTTTTTTGGCCCAGTCTAATGTTTATGTTCATTGTTTCACTAACAGTGATTAGCCAATTTTTTGCTTTATGAAGAATCTAAGTGATTTTTGACAAAAACAAAAAAGAATGCGATCTGAACTATTGCGTAGATGTATGAGAGAAATTAAGACAACTAGTTATATGTATTCCACAGGTCGTTCTCAAAATATTGAGATTTATACTCAGAAGAAACCCCTTTTCAATGTTGCATCCGTCGGTCGGTCTATGTTCCGTTTTTGGACCATTTACACAGTTAAAAAATTGACAAAGTTTGGTTTGTTCATTGATTCATTCTGGTGGTTGAGTCCCATGTCAACCCCCCACTACCTTAGGACCCTGCTCGCACTAGCTCCGAATTAAGTTGGCAACAGTTCTTTGCTTTTTAAGCGACGATAATATATCGTTGGCACAACGCCAAAACCACGAATCTGCATTTTTGGGCATTTTCACTTTAATGCATCATTTAACTTGTTATCGGTCCCTCTATTCACTGCATCGATCCCAATCCTCCAACTTTTGCCTTGAAGCCTAAACTATCAATTTCTGTTGCAGAAGCTTCCATAAGATTGCATGAGTTTCCATTCCAAAACTTTGAAGGAGTTTTTCTCAAACGTACAATTTTGCAGATTCGTACTTTTTGGCTTTGTGCCCACGATATGTTCCCCGATAAACAAACAAGATTCAACCCGGAAAAATAATGTTTCACTTTTCGGTTGTTGCGGACGACAGTTTGTTCGCGTCCCGAAAACTCCTTGTATTTTGAACTTTTTTTCAGTTAAAATGCGAGGAAAGCAGCTCACTTAAACTTTAGTGAAACAAAAACCAGTTTAGCGGAAAATTCTAATTTCACTCCGATGCAACTGGAAATAGCTTTTTAAATTCCGGACGAACAAAAATATTTCGGGTGAAATATTGTCCACGTGATGGCTTATGAATAATACAAAAAAAATGGTTAGTTAATTTTTTGAAAACCCCCCACCCCCCCCCCCCCCCCCCGAAATTTTTTTCTGCGTTCGCCCCTGGCTTTAACCGTATATATTCGTATCTAAACTAATGCATTGCGATTTGGATAAGAATATCTTTTAAACGGTTAAACCAATCCATTTGATGTCAAGTTTCAGTTTCGTATGTTTCCATACTTGCAGTTTGGCTGCTATTTAGCGCGTGTGTGAATTGCGTTAAATAGTAAAATTTTTGACACTATTGAGGTGAACAAAAAATTTCAGTTGTATCGCTTATTGTTTAATATTTTTCTCTGCCTCTTTTATGCCATGAAACTCCTTTTTAATAAAAAAAGAAACAAAACCATCCCAGAGCCCAATAAATTTTTAACAGCCGAAAATTTTTTATTCACCTCAATAGTGTCAAAAATGTTAACTATTTAACGCAATTCACACATGGCCTTATTCCGTCAATTTCCTTATAATCTTTGAACAACATCTTGTGCTACCCCCTACAGTACTGTTTCACGGATGCCAATCTGATCATCAGACTCGTTAATTCCATTTGTGTGTGGTGCTTAGTCTAGTAATTTTTCATTAAATTTGAAAAACTTTTTCCGTCACACTTGAGTATTGAACTTAGACCAAGAGTTCAGAGGCCAGTACACTACGCACTGCGCCACCTCACCACATGATTTTAGCTTCACCCAATTGTAGTTTTTTCAATTCATCACTTTAAATGAATAGACTTAGCATTTTCACTACTAGCTCCTTCAAGTATGATTATTGTTATTCAGCTTTTTCATGTTTTTCTCCATACTCTTAGGTTAGGTTAAGTTAGGTTGAACGGGGTGATAACCCGACAAGTCGAGTTATCCCACTCGGATCTCGATGGATCCATTGTGATCCCCAGGGTTAGGGTGGGCAGGAGTGAGGATGGGTAAGGGAAGGGTTTATTGGGAATTAGGTGTTGGAGTTAGTGTTAGGGGCCTCCCTGAACCATCCTGAAATTTTGATAAATTTCATTATGTTTTTCAGTGGCAAGGACGTCAAGAGACGTCATCTAACTCATCGAAGAAGTAATCTCCGAGAGTGTCTAGAGTGTTTTCAGCTCGTCCGATATTCGAGTCGGCTCGTCGACAAGCTGAGTTAGGTGGTTTAACTCAGCAAAGATCTCGGCATACCTTCCTTCGGGTGTTGTCTGGCCAGAAAAGCTAAGCCACGAAGAATTGTGTACATTGAAATCGCCCGTAATAACGATTTCAGTGCGAGGATAAAGGGTAACAATCCTTTGAATGGAGTCGGACAGAGCATCAAGTTCGTTAGAAGTTGAATTACTGTCCAGATTAGGGCTCCGATAAATAAAACAGGTATGAATGATGCGCTTATTAACCGTGAATTTAAACCACATGAAATTAAAATATGTGTTTGTACATGAACCGTATTGTGGTTGAAGTTGGTATGCGACATCGTTTCTAATATAAACGGCGAGACCATGGTGGGAAAAGAATAATGGCACCAAGCTATACCCAAATAGATTAAATTCAGAATAGTCTGTATTTTCACCTATTTCCGTTTCACTCAGTGCCAAAACAGCTGGCCTGTTTTGTACAGTGTAAATATACACGTCACAGAAATTGGATCTTAGCCCACGAACGTTGGCATAATCGACCCTGAATTTACAAACCATTAAAAAACTCAAAACTTTCTAAAACCTATTCGGACAATTACCTATAATGATTCCCTTATCTAAATCCCAATTGAAACTTCACAAAACAAATTGTCACTAGTGTTATACCTTTGAACTGATCCGCCCCTGTTGGCTATTTAGTAAGACAATCAATAATTTATCCGAGTCAGATTGATAACAACTGTGAATATGTACGAAGAGTTTCTTCCCACAATACCACAGTTGTTATACAAAAACTAATTGCGAAAGAAGATGGGAAGGGAAATGAAAGGATTACTCACTGTGCTCATTGCCAATTTGCTTATCGCGACACAAACAAATTTTTTTTTCTTTATCATTAAAACCGGTTGATGGTGTTTGGTTTTTGTTGCTTTTAATACAGTGGTTGGTGTTGTTGTTGTTGGTGTTTTGTTTGCACTAATTTGTTAGGCATTTGTTATTATTGTTTTTGTATATTTTTTTTATATGCAGCATTGGGGCGATATAGAATTCACACAATTTTATATGTAATACGTATGTATATGCACAAGCACATGTACTTTTGGTTATTTTATTTTTTTTATTTATTATTAATTATTATTTCACGTCGCGGATTTTTTTTTTAGGTTTTATTATTTAATTTAATAACTGGGTGGAGTGGTGGGTGACTATTGTTGTTAAATTTTTTTTTTTTTATTTGTGTAAAAATTATAATTAAGAGCAACTGACAAACAAAAAAAAAGATTAATAAAAAAAAGTTATTAAGACCTTTTTTGTGGAGCAATCTATTTCCTACAGAACATGCCTTGCGCGTTTGATTATTATAATTTTTCAATTTCAATTTATGTTTAAAATACCATATCCCAAAAAATTTAACCCGATCGACTCATTTAGTATTGCCATGTTCAAAGGAGAGATCCTGAGAACAACGTCAAAAGAGCAATATCATAAACAACGTTCCAATACGGAAAAAAGAAAGGTAGGCCTAAACACTCCTGGTACGAGCATATGCTAAAACACCCACATTCACTTGGCCTCAGAATGGAACAATACAAAACCAAGAGGCTTGCAGCCGATTTCTTAATTCAACCAGGCGAACCACGTGGGAGGGGTATGATCCCCCCAACATCGATATCATACCAGCACCGAAAAAAAGAATCAATTTTTTGGATGTTATAATAAACAAACAGAGTAAAGAAAATAATTATATTTATTCGATTATGTAATACATATACCTGTTGAGTGTTTAATGTTTATTCCGACTTGAGACAATTTTTCCCAACTTAAGAATTGAATTGAACAGTCAATTTATTTACATAACAATGAGCGTAAAATGGGAAAAAAATTAACATAAAAAATTAAAAAAAATTTTTGGTGAGACTTTTAAAACAAGGTCACGGTAGTTTCACTAAGCCCTTCAAGCAAACGAGTCTGACCTGGATCCGAATCGGCTCCGAAGTGAGTCCGAGTTCGGCCTCGAAACGGGCCCATAGCTGATCAAATTAGTATAGAAGTTATAATTACCACGGAGCCGTTTGCGCGCTTTTTTGGGTTTTTTTTTTTAACTCAGAGCAGATCACAGAGGATATCCGTTTTTTACCTCAGCCCAATTTTTTAGCTCTGAGCTTTATCAACTAGTTTAGGATAAAAGGACCGAGCAAATCAAGCGTAAGCAGGCTAAGGCTGAGCGAAGCAAACTTCAACAATTTGCTAAGCGGTTTAATAGAAAAAATTGATACGATGACCCGTTTGACGGGTTTTTCTCGGAATTAATATGCTGGCTGTAGGAAAAACTAGCTAAAATCAACAAATATAGAGCGAATACATGATCGCTCGTCGCCCTTTATTAAACTTCGTCGCGCGTGGAGTTGACGTTTAGATATATTTATAGTTTTTATGAGCTGCTTTTTGTTTACTGTTTCTTATTTTTTTATTTTTCTAAAGTTCATCAGTGGAACTATTTGGTTACAAAAATGAAAAATAAAAAAAAATTACTACTTCAGTTTGTGGTGTAATAATTTTTCGTTACGAAATTTCTTGGCTCGCTCCCCATGCCAGGCCTGCGTTATAATCTATGCAATAGCTTAAAAATCATAATGAATACTGAATTTTTCATCGAATAAAAAAATAAATTGCACGACTGGGGTCGCACGTACTTGCTCTTATGCTTAAAGTAACTATAATGTTAAAGCTTTTTATTCAAGAAATTTAAAATTTGATATTTTGAAGAAATTTCATAAGTATTTAAAAAAAATTAAATCTGTTTTTATAATTAATAAAACTCCATTTGAAATTATCTTAAAAAAAAAAAACAAATATGCCATTTTATTTCTTCTATAAAAAGGTATTTTTAGAAAAAAATTTTCGAAAATTGTAGGAGCCGTTTTTTTAAAAAATAATTTTTTACGTATACAAATTTTTTAACATTTTTCAAAAAAAAAGTTGGTATGCCATTTTGAAGAAATAATTAATTTACACATAAAAACTAAATTTCAAAATTTTTCATTGATCCGTTTTCAAAAAATTGATTTTTCAAAAAAAAATTTTTTTAATTTTTTAAAAATCCAAAAATGCGTTTTTTGAAAATTTTCTAAATTCTTAATATTATCTTTACTTACACACGTTTGTATAAAAATTTTCATTTAAATCGGGTTAATGTTGTACGAGATATTCAGAAACGAAAAAAACCGTTCTATGACAGGTACCATTAATAACGGTACAAAAAATATTTTTTTTATTTTAAAAGTTGGCTCTTATGTGTAGTACTACACACAAAAATTTAAATCAAAATCGTTAGAGCCGTTTTTGAAAAAAATTAACTTTTCTATTTCCGTTATATGGCAAGTACCGTTAGTTTTGGTCATAAAAAAAAAATTTCAATTTCCCCTCTAAATCACCAAAAACTGCTAACTACCAAGTTTGAAGAAAATCACTTCACTCGTTTAGGCTGCAGCTCCAGATAGAGACAGACACACAGACAGACAGACAGACTGACAGACAGACAGACAGACAGACAGACAGACAGACAGACAGACAGACAGAATTGCCGGACCCACTTTTTTGGCATTCTCCATCATCGTAATGTCATGTAAAATTGTTATCTCGAGTTCGATTTTTTTTACGAATCCTAAACTTGCCCTATAGTACCTATATCGCAAGTAAAAACCATTTTTAAAGGCATTTTTGTATATGTAATTTTACGGCCCGTGCGTCGGTCGGCGGCGTCTCGCGACTGCATTCTGTTCACTCATTCTTTATCGATTTTGGAAAGCGAATTTTTTGACAGCTCTCATTTTAGTTGCTGAGTGACGAGTAGCGCATTCTGTTCAGCTCTTAAAGTGGCATACGCGAAATACTAAAACGACAAAAGTAACAATGAGAGATTAAAAAACCAAAGTGGCATACGACTAAAACGATTGGAGCGACAGAGAGATCAATTTGTCATAAAGAGCTTTCCTAAGGCAACGACGACCAACCATAAAAAAACGCCACCGACAGCGTTCTTGCATGAAGTAAACTCTACACCTTAAAGGTTTGAACACGCCGGAAAGTATGCGGTATAGCGGTTCTGGTACCAGTATGGGTAAAGTACTCAACCGAAAATTGTGTTCGATCCTATAAGAGCCAGATGTATAAATGTGGTTTAGCCTTGGTTCAGGAAATTAACTTGCCGATTCCGGATGCCTAGCTATGGTCCAAGCATAGATTTGACTATTTTTAAATATTTGAACTTTGAACTAGGGATGGACTTAGTTCCTACTTTTCGATAACTGTTACTACCTGTTATTGCTACTTTACAATAACAGGTATAAATACCTGTTACTGATATAACAGTTAGTGAAAAAAATTTACATAAAGGAAGAGAAAAAAACACATTTTCCTGCCTGTTAATTAATCATTATCCTTAATAGCTCCGTGCTTCCAAAGTCCTTCTGAGCCTGAACTAGACATTTTCTGTTATTTTGGTAGCTCTGAAAGTTATTGATTGATACTTGCAGGCGAATAATCTGCTAAAAAACAAATGCTCCTATAATACCAGTTACTCGGATGAAAATAATCTCCTTCGTCAAAATTATCAATGAGCTTATAATACCTTTTACTTGCGATAAAAATAATTTTAGATACTAGCAGTTCAGGCGAATAATCTGTTAAAAACACAAATGCCCCTATAATACCTGTTACTCGGATCAAAATTATCTGCTTAATCAAAATTATCAAGGAACTTATAGGTAATACCTGTTACTTGCGATAAAATTCATCTTTGATATTTGTAGTTCAGGCGAATAATCAGCTTAAAAATCAAATGCTTGTTATCAGGGGCGTACACACCATTGGGGCAAGCGGGGCAGTGCCCCGGGGCCCCCGACACGTCTTAGGGGCCCGAATGGAGACAATGCAGAGAAGGCAACTTTTTATACATTTGTATATCGAAGCAAAAAGATAAGATGTTTTACATGAATCACAGACAAATTATATTCTTCAGTGTAATGCATAATAAATCGGGGGCCGACTTCATATTTATTTCATCTCAAAAAAATATTACCTCAGGGGCCCCAAACAAATAAATAGCTTTTTTGAAAGAAAAATTATATAGGTGCCTATTATCTTAGAGCTCCAAAAAATATTACTTGAATAATCTAAGCGACCAACGAATGATACATCAGTAACCCAAAAAAAAGGAGTAGGGCTTTTACGTACTTTTTTATTTGTTCTTATTTTCTATATCAAAAGGAACCCAAATATCAATTGGGCCCCAAAATTTAGTCTTGCCTGGGGCCCCAGCAACTCAACGTACGCCACTGCTTGTTATCGCAAGTAACAGGTATTATAAGCTCATTGATAATTTTGATAAAGCAGATTTTTTCATACGAGTAACAGGTATTACAGATTATTACCGATAAAATTAGTTTTATTGTAGGATAAGAAAAAGTTGTTTGGATTAAAAGCAGGTATTTTTCATTTTATTAAGCTCTTATTACCGAAATTTTTTTTGGATTGCAAAAAAAAAATAATTTAATTGAAAGTAATATTAGATATGATAATATTAACTTTTATTTCAGTAACAGGTATATTGCCTGATTAGTAGCAAGTTGTTATTGCTACTTTCCAATACCTGTTACTGAATACCTGTTACCGAAATATCGGCCCATCCCTACTTTGAACCAGTGCTAAATCTCAGCTTTACTTTCGATTTCAGAACATAAAATTTGCTGAACGAAGTATTAAATACTTTTAATGTACAAAAAAAAAAAAATATAAAATATTGTTTGTTATAGAAAAATAGAATTCTTTAAATTAGTTGTCACCTTTAAGTTGTTTGCATTACAATTCCTCATTCCTTCCTCTTTATGCCTAGGTTTTTAGCAAGCGCGTGTAGAGATAAAAATAGTCGTGCGAGTTAAGTATTGGTCATAAACCATACTTAATTATAAGATGGACAGAGCAACGGAAAAGCTCTGCTGACTCCACATATTTCATTGACTTACTATTTGTTGCTTTCGTCACTTTTATATTGACCTATAAAAGTTACGAAAGCATAAGAAGTAAACAAAGATAGCCCGGGAGCCAGCGTCATTATTCCATGTTAATGATGATGGCGCTTAAATTATTTTTTTATCTGTAATTTAACCATACGTATGTAACACAGCCACACAAAAAAATATAAAAGTTCTGACCTGGGGTTGTGACCAGGTTTTTCTTATAGTTTTGGGGTCGCTGAAATCGAATCCGAAGTCCGTTTTGCTCCATCACGTCAGGTTTTCGAGATAACCTCAAAAAATGTAACGAAAACAAAAATTTTTTTTCTCTGATCTGGATGTGCGAATATGTTAATCATATAGTTTTTGGATCGCTGAATCCAGATTCGAAGTCAATTTTGCCCTATCACGTCAGGTTTCTGAGATATCCTCAAAAAAATGTCAAAACCAAAATTTCTTATCTGGAGTTGCGACTAGGTTTTTCATATAGTTTTTGGGTTGCTAAAACCGAATCCGAAGTTTCTTTTGCCGTATCATGTCAGGTTTTTGAAATATCCTCAAAAAATGTCTAAACTCAAAAAAAAAAGTTCTTATCTGACATTTTTTGAGGATATCTCAAAAAACTGACGTGATATGGCAAAATAAACATCGGATACGGTTTAAGCAACCCAAAAACTATATGAAAAATCTAGTCGCAACTCCAGATAAGAAATTTTGTTTTTTTGGTTTTGACATTTTTTTGAGGATATCTCAGAAACCTGACGTGATAGGGCAAAATTGACTTCGAATCTGGATTCAGCGATCCAAAAACTATATGATTAACATACCTATTCGCACATCCAGATCAGAGAAAAAAAAATTTTTGTTTTCGTTACATTTTTTGAGGTTATCTCGAAAACCTGACGTGATGGGGCAAAACGGACTTCGGATTCGGTTTCAGCGACCCCAAAACTATATGAAAAACCTGGTCGCAACCCCATGTCAGAACTTTTATATTTTTTTGTGTGGCTGTGTAGGGTAGGGCGAGGAGGTTTTGACACGTTAACGGATATTGTTAAAAATTAAGAACTTCCTTTTATAAATAGCCATCTTTTTACATAAAATGCTTTTTATTAAGGTTCAAGCTCATTCAAAAACAAATTTTAGTAAGTAAATTACTACCCATATCAAAGTTTGTTGTAAATTAGTAAATAAAGAAAAAGTGACGAAACATCCTACCTTGTAGGAGGTTCCGACTTTTAAGTAGGAGGTTTCATCATGCCATAGGAGGTTCCGTCAGTTCGAAAAATTACTTATCGACGAATCACCAGGAACATAAGAAATTCAAATTAGGGGTCTCTTTGGCTAACCATACAATAGGTGGGAACTCGTAACCTTTATTGGGTTCTAAAAAAAATGAATGAGGAGTCTGAAAAATTCAATCTCAAGAACTCTAGCTAGTTATATATGAAAAACTTTGATGCAGGCTCCAGGTCAATAATATTGACCTGGAGCCTGCATCAAAGTTTTTCATATATATATACTATTTGAAGAGGTCACTACAAAAAATTCCTATAATTCTAGCTAGTTATGCTCATTTGCTGTGCAAAAATTAATTTTTTGCTCCTACGAGTAAATTTTTGTTCCAATTTTAAATTAAAAAAGTGCTCTTTAAGTTTGCTTAAGCCAATTGAGAAATTAAAAAAAAAATATCTTTTTCTAATTTGCTTTGTCATTTGAACGTGTTTTAAAATATTCAAGTAAAAAAAGGGGCTCCGGTGAAAAAAACGCTCCACAAAGTCAGTTTTAAATCTTTCTTCATTGGTAAATCGAACCAGAAGTGCACTTATTAAACTTTAAATTGAAATAAAAACTGGCCGAAACAAGGTACAAAATGTTGAATACCTAAGGTAAACAAAAATAAAAGGAAACTTACATTTTCTTACAAAGAAAAATAAAGAGCAAAGGGGCCCAAATTTAGTTTTGCTCCGGGACCCCAGCAGCTAAACGTAGCCTCTGCTTCTAGCATGACTAACTTATCAAATGTCTTCTCAGGATAAGGATACCTACTTTTTTATTTTTGTGTTATTTTCACTGAAAGGTTATACAGGTTTTAATATGAAAAAAGCTAAAACTTACTATAAGAATAAAATAAGGATGTTCCTACATTTTGACTAAACCTCCTACGCAAAACATGCCGAAACCTCCTTCAACACAAGACAATTAATAAATTTATTTAGAAAATTTACACATTGATATTCACGTTAAATGATTACAATTATTAGAACACTATTATTTACCTAATTTATTTATCAACAAATCGCATTCAAAAACTTAAAACAAAAAAAAGTATCGCTTAAGAACTCACCAAGAAAAATTACATCTGCACTTCACAAAAAACAAAATACGAAATAATTTGTTCCGCAATTACAGTAATTGAACAGAATAAAGGAAAATAAAATGGTATACTTCGAAGCGTTAAATATAGGTAGTAATCGTTTCAATCAAATGTAAAGGAAGGGAGAAATTTGAGTTTGATGAAACCTCCTACATGTCGAGACCTCCTCGCCTTACCCTAATTAACAAAATATGTAAAAAAAAAAATAAATTCATCCACCATCAAATCTTTCAAAAATTAATGACGCTGGCTCCCGGGCTAAGAGTGAAGTAAGTCGAATGTGTGGTGGACTCAGCATTGTTGTGCAATACACACTTATTGACATTTCAATAGTGCAGTTATTGCAATTTTCCGGTTGGCACTGACATTCATTTTTTTTTTTAAAGTAAAGTTATTTAGTTAACACCAACCAACCAAGAAGAATTGAAACAAAAAATAGTTTAATAAAGAAAAAATTAAATAAAAATTGTTTCAAAGTGTTATTTATTTCGCGCGATCTGCGTCCTGGCCTTACCTTAAAAAAAAATATCTTCTAAACGGTTAAAGCAACCAATTTGATGCCAAGGACTTTTTTGTAGAACATTTAAGCCCTTACAATAATTCATCTTACTAATTTAATAATAATGACTTTTCAGTGAAGTAGAAAATTTTGAAAAGTCAAAAAAGTTTTTATATTTTTCTTTAACTTTCACCTAGAATATCTTTCAAATGGTTAGATTAATAAAAAAAGTTAGATTATTCAAAAAAGTGTATTCAACCTTTTTTGTAGAGCGTTCAATTTTCTACAAGAATATGTAAAAAAATTGGCTAAAAATTCAATTAATAAAAAAAAATTATTTTTTTTTTTAGTAGAAGCTTGATGTAAAAATGGAAAAGTGAAAAGCGGAGGACCTTCCGATTAAGATAAAGAGCTCATATTTGGTGAGTATATTCTAGAGGTGTCTAGCAATTGAGTTTTCGAGGTATCAAATCAAAAAACACCAAGTTCGATTTTTTGACCCACCTTAATATACATAATATGTACCTATATACAAAAATTTGAAGGTAAGTAATAAATAATAATAGGTATGTAGGTACCTACTTTTGCTTTTTTTTTAATAATATATGTATTTTTATATTATTTATTGAACAGTTAAGTAAACAGTTCTTTGAAATTGCGCACGTCCTTAAAAACTTGGTTTGTTTTGTTTTTCACCAAGTCTCTGAAATTTATTTTTTTTTTTTCATTTTGTCACTGTCAGCTGTGGGAAATTCCGAATAAGTTTCACAAACAGACAGTGGAGGAAAAATGGGTGCAAAAAAACCGCCGACGACTACTTTGAAGAATTCCCAGCCTTGAAACAACCAACCGGCAATCTCTTGGTAAGATATTTTATTACTTATTTAAATGTTGAGTTTACTCGTATATCTACTGTATTTTTCAAACTTTTTTTAATTTTATTATTTCAGTTGCATAAGGATTTCAACTGTATCTCTTCTGAAAACACCAACGGACTAATTGAGTGTTTTCACACATCCGAAAATTGGCTTATTAAATTAGCTGCGAACCTAACTGGAAAGGAAAAATGTTTGCTAA
This sequence comes from Episyrphus balteatus, assembly GCF_945859705.1. Classification (NCBI taxonomy): domain Eukaryota; kingdom Metazoa; phylum Arthropoda; class Insecta; order Diptera; family Syrphidae; genus Episyrphus; species Episyrphus balteatus. The sequence continues at coordinate 56,150,400 of NC_079134.1, read as the reverse complement.
ACTTGCTGGCTTTGGGAAATTGTAAGTAAAATAACATAATTTTGCTTTAATACCTAATAGTAAACCATTAAATTTAATAAAATATACAATATTGTTAGCTTATAATGGAAATAAATTAATTTATCTGTAAATCATTGAAAATTATTCTTTTATTTTATCATTTATTGATAAATATTTTGGACTTAAAGATTCCACTACAACCGAGTAGAGGGTTATTCCAACCGAGTACATTGGATTCTTCAACCGAGTAAGTATGTAAATGCGAACGAGATTATTGGCTACTCGAATCGAGTAGATTGGTTACTTCAAAAAGAAAAATTTCATACCCATCGCGAGATAAGAAGTATAACTTCTAAAAATGAACTGTTACTTCCAACTTGCACCCCCTTGCGCTTAAGATAGCGAATTGAAATTTCAAAACGTTAATGTTATAGATAAGTGGAACAAATTTAGCGGGTGGCTCGATCGAAAATCGAAAAATAATTTTTTGGACCACCTATGTACGTACAAGTCATACATGGTACAATGTACACTAAGCATTACCAAACAATTCATACAAAATTATGCCTCATTTGAAAAAAAAATTGCCTTTTTTAATTAAATTCTACCTCAATTAAGATTTCTTAGTTTAAGTTTAAATAAAGTGCACGACTGGGTCACACGAACTTGCTCTTAGACAAGTGGCTTAAATTTTTAAGACTTTTTGTATATAAATTTGGAAAATTAAAATAAAATTCGTTTTTTTAAAATATAATAAAATCTGAAAACAAATTGCCCTTCAAATCAAGTATGCAGTTTTGATTGATATATTGATGCATTTTAAGAAAAAAAATAATTTCAAAATCGTTGGAGCCGTTTAAAAAAAAAAAATAATTTTTTATATACAGTAGCGAGCAAAAAAAATGCAAACGAAAAAGGTTAAAAGAGTTTTCTATGATAACTAAGTCATTTTACATCGTTATGCTACCAAATTTGGCACACAATATTGAAAATGTTGTATTTTCACGAAACAGGGTCGATTTGTGGAATATTTTACTTCAAGGCAATTATTTGGCCAAAAGTCTACCTAAATATGCGTTTTTAGCCGAGCAAAAAAAATGCAAATATGTGAAAAACAATAAATTAAAGTGATTTATTCATATTTTTTGATAACATTTTTTCGTTTTTAGTTCATATTATATTTATTCATATTAATATTTTGTTGCGAAGCCTTTATTCGAAACAACAGCGCGCAATCTTCTTGGCATTGAGTCTATTAAAGACTCCAAAACATTTGATGGTATTTGTTCCCATTCCGATCGAATGTGATCCATCAGCTGTGCACAATTTGAGTGCTTCCGCTTCCTAATCTCCCGATCTACAAGATCCCATAAATTTTCTATGGGATTGAGATCAGGAGATTGCGGTGGCCACTCCAGAACATCGATATTGGCCTCTTCCAAGTAGCTCCTTACTAACCGGCTGGTATGTTTTGGGTCGTTGTCGTGTTGAAATAGGCTATTTTCGGGCATATTGGATCGAAAATGTGGAAGCATATGGCATTCATCCGACCACTTATTTGACACAATTGACCCACTCCTTCACGAGAAAACGAACCTTAAAAATAGCAGAGCTATTAATTTCATTTCTTGACTATCTTATATTACCTACCCCACACCATAACCGATCCTCCTCCATGTTTAATGGTAGGAACTTGATACTTGGGGTTATAACGATGTCCTGGAGGCCTTCGCACATAGTGAATGCCATCTGATGAGAACAAGTTAAACTTGCTCTCATCGCTCCATAAGACCTTAGCCCACTGTTCGCTTGTCCAGTGGATATGGCGCCTCGCAAAGTCAAGCCGCTTTCTTCTATTGATGGAACTTATGAAAGGTTTTTTGGCCGGCCGTCTTGCAAAAAGTTCCGCATCGACTAAACGTCGTCTGATTGTATGCACTCCTACGTTAACATCATATTGCTCGTTTACATCTTGCATAATTTCCACCGCAGTTTTTAGAGGATGGACTTTAGCTTGTCTTTCAATGATTCGGTCTAGCCTGGAGGTTGTCTTGCGTGGGCGGCCACTACCAACCTTCCGATTGGCATCCCCTCGTGCCCGATATCTGGAGACAATGCGCGAAACTGTTGATATCGCCACTCCAAACTCCAATGCAATATCCTGCATGAACCGTCCGTTATTAACAGCATTTATGATAGCTTTTTTGCTATCTGTCGATAGGTGCTTCTATTTATTACATATTCCAATTGATTTATACAAAAAAATATATTTATTTTACTTACCTTCGTAGAAATATTTGCCGTTTGCATTTTTTTTGCTCGCACTGAAAACCTTATTTACCACTTAAAATTTTTTCTGACGACACCAGACGAGCAGCACGGTAATAATGCTTATCAATATCAAACCTCCACATACTGTGATTACATTGTACAAAAACAAAAGCCAGTTTTTACCGTTACGAAAAATACAGTTTACAATTATTGCTTTTGAGCTCTTTGTTTGCATTTTTTTTGCTCGCTACTGTATAAAATTTATTGGAAAAATAAAATTGGTATGCCATTTTCTAGAAATCACTAATCAACATCATAACAAAATTTTAAAAAAATTCATTTTGATATTTCAAAAAAAAATTTTCAAATTTTTCTTTTAAATTCAAAAATTATTTTTTCGAAATTTTATTTTTGGTTTATATTTAAATTATATAAATGCTTCTTCACAAAAAGTTTCGTTGAAATCGAATAAGCAGTTTCGGAGATAATAGGATTTGAAAAAAAAACTCCTCTATGGCAGTTACCGTTAATAACACGGTGTTACAAAAATGAGGTTTTAAAATATACGCGGGCGGAGACCTATCAGGTTTTGTAGAGCTAGTCGCACTGAATACGAAACGGTATTTGAAAATCCCCTAACACCCCCAAAATCTGGAGTTACGGGCAAAAAACGGTTTTTTGGACCTTCACCCATTGAAAAAAATCTAGCTTCGACAATTTTTTACCCATTTTCGATTTTTTTACAGTTTCTGATAGAAGATAAATATACCTTTTTAACAATGTATAAAACATGTAACTCGGTTAAACCACTTAGAATTTATAAGATGTCAATTTTGAAGTGATTTTCATAAAAAATACCTCGATCGATTGGGAAATAGATATAGTTTTAGAATATATTTTTTAAATAGCATGTTGTTTTGAAAACATATACTTTAAATTGATGCCGAAGTTGGGCAAATGACAAAAAAAATTGAATTTTTGAACTTTGACATCTTATAAATTCTAAGTGGTTTAACCGAGTTACATGTTTTATACATTGTTAAAAAGGTATATTTATCTTCTATCAGAAACTGTAAAAAAATCGAAAATGGGTAAAAAATTGTCGAAGCTAGAATTTTTTCAATGGGTGAAGGTCCAAAAAACCGTTTTTTGCCCGTAACTCCAGATTTTGGGGGTGTTAGGGGATTTTCAAATACCGTTTCGTATTCAGTGCGACTAGCTCTACAAAACCTGATAGGTCTCCGCCCGCGTATTTTTTGACTGTTACACCGTGTAATGATTTTCAAAAAAAAATGTTTTGATTAGAAGATAGACCTTGTCTTAAAACTAACATTTGAATTTTTTAACCAAAATCGTTGGAGGCGTTTTGGGCAATTTCAACTTTAATAAAATCGGTACATACCAAGTACCGTTATTTGCTGTCCAAAATAATTAATTCCAAAAATCCCTCTGGAGAGTCGCTACATACCAAGTTTGGCATTAATCGGTCCATCCGTTGAGGCTGTAGCTCCTTATACAGATACACTGACAGACTGAAAGACTGACTTCCGGCACGCGTGCCGGCGGCACTCACTTTTTTGGCATTCTCTACCATCGTAATGTAATGGAAAAATGTTATCTCAACTTTTTTTTTACGAATGCATAACTTGATATATGTATAGTACTAGGGTGTCCGTTATTTCCCAAAGTGATGTTTTCGGGGGAAACACCCCCTAGATCGAAAGTATATGTAAAAAAAAATTCCCATACAAATTTGTATGGGGAAAGTATGACCCTAGGGCACGGCTTAATGACCTCCAAAATTTTTTTTTTTGCTAAATTCCCCTTATTTAGGCCCTAAACTTTCGATCTAGGGGGTGTCTCCCCCGAAAACATCACTTTGGGAAATAACGGACACCCTAGTATAGTACCTACATATATCGCAAGTAAAAATTGTTTACAAAAACGAAATATTTAATTTATTAACTTACATATACATTGAAGCAACTTATTTGAGACGAAAGAAAACGTATTTTATTCGAAAGGAATTTTTCAAAGGAACTTTGGACATTTACTTCTATGGAAGAAATAAGCGACTTTTTTTATAAATTTTGATCAATAAGAAATTTTTCCTAGTTTAAGTTCATTCAATTTTTTTTTCTCATAATTATTTACACTGCGGAAAAATACGCAACGTAAAATGTAATATGGTCAACGTTAGTTAAAATGTTAGTAAGTGCAAAATCATATATTCAATAACAAATAAAAAAAAATACGTAATTCAAAAGTAAAATATACATATACATTAGGTCGTTCGTTATTTAGGTTTTTTTTTTTCAAGTTCCTAAGTGGAAAAACTGTTTCTAAATAATAAAAAAAAATTCCCTAATTTTTTCGGATTTTTATTTTGACGCTAGATGGCACCCCAAGAGGGTTAAAGTTTTTTCTCATATGTAATAGGTAGTAGGTACATGTTCATTTATGAGGCCATTTTTTTAAGATATAGCCTTAGAGTAAATTTATGTTTTATTTTATTTTTCATTCTACTCATATAATTGTTTTAATAAAACTTACTTGGTTTAATAAACTCAAAAAAGACATCCATCTCCTGACTAAACCCCTAGTCTTAGAAAAATGGTTTATACCTTTTTGAAAAAGGTGTTTAATATAGAAAAGAACCTCATCAAAAATGTTTACTCTAAGGCTATATATAAAAAATGGCCTCATATGTCAACATGTACCTATTTCAAATGAGAAAAAACTTTAACCCTCTTGGGGCGCCATCTAGCGTCAAAATAAAAATCTGAAAAAATTATGGGATTTTTTTTTTATTATTTAGAAACAGTTTTTCCACTTAGGAACTTGATTCAAAAATATCGAACGCCCTAATATATACATATATCGCGACCTAAGAACAACAAGGTTCTAACCGACAATTTTGAAAAAAATGAGTTTGGTATCAAATCTAGGTCATGGTATAAAAAGACAAGGTATGATCATTAGAGCCGCCATCTTACAAAATGGGGTAATAAGGTTTTGACGTTTGGCATTTGGCAAAGTCAAAAGCAACAACAATTTCCAAGACAAATTTGTTTACAACAACAATTTCAATGGGCTGGGCTGTCAAAACCTTAAGTAGCCATAAGTTTTGACAGTTCTCGATACTGAGTTTTTTCTAATGATCATACCTTCTCTTTTTATACCATGAATCTAGGTAAGATCGTGGTGCTCTTTCGATTCCCGCTATCTATTTTGCTCTATCTCTTTCCGTTTCGATATAACCTGGGCTACAGAGTTCTATCTACACAATTTTCATTTGCGATTTAAACAATAAGGTTCTAACTTCCACTTATTATATTTGATTTGTGAGCAATAGGGTTGTAACTGCAAACAATGTTGCAGTTAGAACTTTATTACGAAAAAATTGAATGCTGAGCAATTAGACTTTGTTTATTATTTAGAAATAGAATTTATTATCAAAACTTTAAATAATTGCAGTTATCCACCACTCTTAAACAAAAAGAAAAAACTAATTTAAATCTTTTTATTTCAACGCATTCCAACTCTTCAATATCGAACAACTAATGTCACAAGAATAAAAACTGTACATAGAACCTTATTGTTCTAAATTTAACTGTCTCATCGTTGAGCAACGAAGTCCTACATATTTTTTCAAAGTCAAATTGTTAAGCTAAATATCTTCGTTTAGCCATTCTATAACTTACCTCAAAAGTCTAGAAAAATCTCATGTCCGCAAGTCGCGATTTTCGAGGTCAATCGCGAATTGGAGATTTTCAAAATTAGCAAAAATAGACAACGGTAATTATAAACACATATGATATATGACCTCGAGGTATTTTTTAATTCTGATTGCAAAAAATCTAAAATCAAGTCTATCTGACGTCTCTGAAAAAAGTTATACCTCTTTTCATCTGTAGACCCATATTAATTAATTAAGGGAAATTTTGGGATATGCACTAAAAAACATCCTGGTACAATCTTGGAATTAGTGCTAACAGGCTAATTTTTTGGTTTCTATCTTTGTTTGGATATTCTAAAACTTATGCCAAAAATCTAAAAAAATCTCATAACCGCAAGTCCTTATTTCCCTGGTTTGAAGATAAGGTGCAGATTTTAAAAAATTGAAAAACAACACTTCAGATATTTTTGTCAGATCAACATGAATATGGTGCATTACTTTTCAGAGATGGTCAAATTAACTTGCTTGTGGGTTTTGTTGGAATCAGCGTTAAAAAATACCTTGAAATCATGCGGGTTATGTGTGTATACATAAAAGAATCTAAAGTTTTCTTATTATTTTTTTTAAATCTACACCTAACTTAACTTGCGGACATGAGACTTTTTTAGATTTTTGACTTAAGTTTTAGAATATCCAAACAAAGATAGACACCAAAAAATTAGCCTATTAGCACTTATTCCGAGATTGTACCAGGATGTTTTTTAGTGCATATCCCAAAATGTCCCTTTTTCTCAAAAAATTGCATTTTTTTTATAGATGTTTGAGTTTTTTCATTGCATTGTTTTGATTATTAATGATAATGAATATGTAAACCTATATGCAAAATTTGGTTACCCTTACCATAACGTTTAAAGGTTTTTTATTAGTAAGTTTGCAACTGTTATAATAATTTGGGTCTACAGATAAAAAGAGGTATAACTTTTTTCAGATACGTCAGATTGACTTGATTTTAGATTTTTTGGAATCAGCATTTAAAAATACCTCGAGGTCATATATCATATGTGTAAATAATACCATTGTCTATTTTTGCTAATTTTGAAAATCTCCAATTCGCGATTGACCTCGTAAATCACAACTGGCGGACATGAGATTTTTCTAGACTTTTGAGCAGTGGCGTACCTTGTGTTGCTGGGGCCCCAGGCAAGACTAAATTTTGGGGCCCAATTGATATTTGGGTTCCTTTTGATATAGAAAATAAGAACAAATAAAAAAGTACGTAAAAGCCCTACTCCTTTTTTTTGGGTTACTGATGTATCATTCGTTGGTCGCTTAGATTATTCAAGTAATATTTTTTGGAGCTCTAAGATAATAGGCACCTATACAATTTTTCTTTCAAAAAAGCTATTTATTTGTTTGGGGCCCCAGAGGTAATATTTTTTTGAGATGAAATAAATATGAAGTCGGCCCCCGATTTATTATGCATTACACTGAAGAATATAATTTGTCTGTGATTCATGTAAAACATCTTATCTTTTTGCTTCGATATACAAATGTATAAAAAGTTGCCTTCTCTGCATTGTCTCCATTCGGGCCCCTAAGGCGTGTCGGGGGCCCCGGGGCACTGCCCCGCTTGCCCCAATGGTGTGTACGCCCCTGCTTTTGAGGTAAGTTAAAGAATGGCTAAACGAAGATATTAAGCAAAAAAAATTTCTATTAGCATTCATTCTGAGGATAACCCCTTTTGACTCCTTATTTGACTGTATTATTAAAGATTTCTTATAAACTCATCGAATTATAAACAAAAAGTTAAACTTTTCATACACAGTGACCGTATAAAGGTGTTTGAATATTCAGAAGCGTTTTTCTCAAAACACACTTGGGTGTACTTAGAACCTTGAACCTAGAACAACTAGGGTCGCGATATATGTATAGACTCAGGTATCATCAAAATCAAACCTTTAGCTTACCTTGTAAATACGTCAGGATAATGAGTTCTCGAAAACGATTTTTCCAGTTCTTCCAATTGAAAACTTGTAAATGTAGTTCGATAACGACGTTGTTTTCGTTTTGGTGCGTACTCATCAATTTCAGTGTCACTATTAACATCAGAAATTGGACTATTCGTGCCACCGCTTGCTGAAGTTGACAAAAACGTTGTCGCATTGTCAGGATTGTTTTCCTGATGAGCTAGTTTGGGTTCTTTTGCTAAGTCTTCCAGTTTGACTTCCTCCAATATGCCCATAATAATGGGCAGTACACATAAAAAAGGACTAACCTTCGTATTGTTCAAGGTCACAGCTTTTTAAATTCTGAAAAAAAAAAAATAATTAAATATGAATTTAAAGTTTGAAGTGGCTTATTATACAAAAAGTACCTCTACATTATTGTACAAACACAAAGGGCATTACCAATAATCAAAATTAGTGCTATGGTTTTAAGAAAATCTGCATACCAATAATGAATTTAATCTCCACTTTAGACGTTAGCAAAACATCAAAATTTAATACACGGCAATCCATGTTTAAAGTCGAGCACTCAAAAACAGAAAACTCGTGACTATGTTAGTGAAAGGGTTGAATTGTTTATTGGCAGCATTTTGTAAAAGTTCAGAATTTTAACCTTCTGGTTAAGAATATATCTTGCTAGTTTGAAAATAATGAATTTTCAGTGAATTGGAAAATTTTCAAAAGTAAAAAATGTTTTTATAATGTTTTTTAACTTTGACTTCGAATATCTTTAGAACGGTTAGATTAATGAAAGAAATATTTGAGTATGAAGTTTTTATCATCAAAGAAAATTGAATTTTTGGTAGTTCGGACTCCGAAATTTTCCATCTCCATGATTTTGACACTTGAAATGCTAAATGAAAAAAAAGTACCTGATTGTGTGGCTTTTAAATCCACATAAATTAAATTAAATAAAACCAAAAAATAGTTATTGGGCACGTTCAGGAAATATTAAGGACTAGATATTTAGGCAACGTCCTTTTCTGGACGGAAATTTGAGTAAATTGACTAAATTAGTTTGGATGTGATGCTACTGTCAAATTTCGAAATTTATTTAAGAATTTTTCCGTTCGCATGGGTAAGACACCAAATTTCACTTAACTGTAATAAATAAATACAATTATCTAATTATAACCGATAATGCACTTTTTAGTTGTTTTTCACACAAATACATTTAATTTTGCTAAATTAATTCTTTAATTAAAAACAATCTGCTGTCATGTTGACAAAAAAAACTTTCCTAAATTTTTAGGGAAAATTTTCTTGTCTAACTTTCAAGTCAGCTTTCCAATAAAATTACCTAAATTGGAAGGATTTTTTTTTGACAGCTGACCAATCAGAGACCGAGAAATTACCTAAATATTTAGTCCCTAACGTTTCAGAACCTGCCCATTGTACTCATTTTATTTTCCTTGTCATTTTACACCATAAAAATATTCCACTTAAAAGTATATTTACCCAATATACTGAGATGTCACCACCATGTGGTTAATGCATCATCGACCTCCCGATTGAAAACCGAATGCTCTCCTAAATAATATACCAGTCAATGTTCGGTGCCTTGTTTCTGTAGACAGTCGAACTAGTGAAAACGTGTTTTGTTTTAATGAATGCTTTACTTTACAATGCATGATTCAAGAGCAACATTTTCGCCATGTTCGCCACACTCAATTTAGCCACTGTATTCGCGCAGGGTGCAGGTATAAAGTTGAATGTAGGATTCCGACTTCTGATTTGAAATTCAATATTTTGCACAAACATTTAATTAATTTATTACTTTCCGCCATAGATTTCCTCAGCTAACAAAATGCCCAAACACGTTTTTTTCTTCATTTGTCAGCTCCATTAATTTGTAATCCGTATTATTCAAAGAGGAAGATTCTATAGCAATGCCATCTTCATCCTCGATCCTCCTGCTGGAATATCCAATGAGAGTCCTGGCTCCAACTAGTAGCTGCTAGCTGCGCGATCTGCGCCAGCCTCGTTCATAATGACAATGTTTCTTAATAATGAATGCAAATTGAACACAGTTTCGTACTCTGAGCGAATGATGGGCCTCTGTAAATTCAACTGCAAATCCGACAATTTAATGCTCACATCAGTCGGACTGAAGTAGTTCTTTGCACATTTGATTAATTTAACTCCTGAATTTAGTTTTCCCACTTTAGCCAACTGATTGAGTTGTTCGAAGTAATTGGTCTTTTTTTCAAAAAAAAGTTGCTCGATGTATAGTTAATTATGCAAAAACATATGCGAATACCTTCCCAAGTAGGCGGATATTGTTACCGTATAAATTAATTTATACGCGTGCTGAGCATGTTCTGATTAAGCGATTCAACTGATGTATGGACAGTAAGCAAACTCGTGGACGGTATTTTGATGTTTACTGAATAAACTTTTAGACATGTATTCAAGAACTACAAAAAAAAGAATACACTCCCTCACGTATTGTAGCATTTTTGCTTCGATTGTCATTGTCACATTCGCTGTTGATGACAATTTATGTAGGGAATTAATGCTTGAAAGTTTTTTTTTAGCGATCCCATAAGAGGAAAAAAACTTTCAGTGATCAAGCGCATACCTAGGTATGTTTGTACACTTACATTATATAAAATCTTGTCCAAAATGGTTGAGTGTGAGATGACGATGCACAGCACAAATGAATTTGGTGAATTAATTAGCAATTTGTAAAGGTAGCTTGAAGTAAGTTTTTAGACTTGCAGCAGATTTTCCAAATTTGGAGAATGTTTATACATACATACATATTAAGACAAATCAGTTCTACGAAGTTTGAAAAAATATACGGGGTAAGAATGTCAATTAAGTAGGTATCTTCTTAATTCCGTAGCTGCAGAAAATAACTTAAAGCAAAATAAACTAGGACTGGACGTTATCACCGCATAAATACAAATTTTTTAAAATTCAATCTCGTTATATTACACTGGTTTGCAAGGGTTTTGTTGCCAAAACAAAAATATACTTTTCTGAAGTTTTACGGTGTGCTGAACTCAAATCCGAAATCAAAAAACGTTTTTTTTGAGTACTTCGGACCTTATTCTTTTATATAAGGAAAATTGTTTTAGATTATTATAGTTGCGGTTTCTAAAAGAACTGTTTTCTATCTTTTCAATATCTTTTTTATTGCCCGAGATATCTTAAAATGAAGTTAGTGGGTTTGGCTTCATATATAATAAAGGAGATAATGGCGTTATAAAATGTCTATGGTAGAAGTTTAAATGCCAAACAACTAAAGAAATCTCGGGCAGAAAAAAGATATCTTTAAATAACGTTTTGGAAAAACCGCGAAAAATTTGGAAAAAAGATTCAATGAATATGTAAGAGCAGTTTCTTATTCGGATCCTTCTTCTGGCCTGTCGCAGCATCTCCGTTGTTCGGGTCATTCATGTTCAATTGAAAACATTTAGGTAACTTCTTCACTCTTCACAACCTAAATGCCGGACGAGTTATAGATAAATTTGAAATTTTTTAAATAAATAAACTTAAATTACAGGGAAAAAAACTCCTTAATAATCAAATTGATTTAACTAATAATAGTCCACTATTAAATATAAAATTGTAAGCTTTAAAAACTTCTCTAGTCATCGCTGTTTATTTGTTAACTCTTATTATGTATTTAAGCTTTGTAACTCTTTTATAAGAAATGTCAGTTCCTGATGATGTCTTCATAAGACGAAACGCCTCGACTAATTTGTAATAAAATAAAATTTATCAACATCATTATGAAACTTTAAAATAACAAGAGTTTTTATTATTTTTTATAATGTCATCAAGGTTTCACCAAGTGCCAACCAAAGACTCTATAGCGTCAATCAAAGATTTAACATTGTCATAGCTGCAGTTATTAATATTTGAATTTTTATCGAAAATATTAATTAAAAGGTTTAAAGGACTATTAGCACCGTAGGTTGATCTACTGTAAATGTTAGAAATTGGAAACTGCCTTCTCAAACTATACTGACTAGCAATGAAATTCAATCGACAGAGGATCGATGGAGCTGAAATCGATCCATTGATTATCCCGACAATAAAACAAAATTGTAGATACGCTCTGTGACTAGTTAGAGAATACGTTGAGCGTAAGGTGGCAAGTTAATTCAATTTGACCATGCTAGAAATCTTAAGCAAAATCTCATAAACCTTCTTTGAACGGACTCCAATCTATTTATATGAATCGCATAATATGGCGTCCATATAACGCAACCATATTTTAAAATGGATCTTACGAATGAGACATAAAGAGTTTTCAAAACATAAGGATCACGAAATTCTCGAGCAAATCTTTTGATAAACCAAGAGTCATGTTAGCTTTTTTAATAATGTAGTCAAAATGGTCAATAAAAGTTAATTTTGAGTCCAACACTATCCCAAGGTCAGTAAAATTAGACAGATTACACAATGATGACAAATTAATAGAGTTCTTATAGACAATCACATTTTTCTTGCGTGTAAAACACATTGTTTTACACTTGTCAATATTTAAAAATAAACCACTAATATTGCACCATTCCTAGAAACTTTGAAGGTCTTTTTGTAAAATATTCTTTAACAGAGTTAATTGTACAAAAATTTTAACATCATCGGCATATAATATAAGAGACATAGAATTAACTAGGACTGACGGATGATCATTAATAAATAGTACAAATAATAACGGACCAAGATGGCTACCCTGAGGAACACCGGAGTTAACTGTAAAACATTTAGAATGTTCACTCTTAAAAACAACACTATATAACCTATCTTTGAGTTATGAAGATATTCATAACACAAATCTGTCGCTAATACCTGTTTTTTGAAGTTTTCTTAACAGTACATGGTCACTAAATTTATCAAATGCTTTGCTAAAGTCAGTAAAAATACAGTCAACTTGTTGTTTTTTTTCAAACGCGTCAATACAAAATGTAGTAAACTGTAACAAATTTGTTACAGTGGATTTCTTTTTAACAAAGCCATCTTGATTGTCATATAAAACGGAGGTACAATGAAAAGACATATTATCACAAATAATAGATTCAAACATTTTAGGAATAGCAGATAGTTTAGCTATTGGTCTGTAATTTAAAATTAAGTTTTTTCTACCTTTCTTGTGAGTAGGGATAAGAAATTCATTATTCCAAAGGGTCGGAAATTTACAGTTTTTTAAAGATTGATTAAAGAGTATATATAATGGGTATGACATATATATTGCACATTTTTTTAACATAAAAGCGGGAAAAATATCAGGACCGGGACTTAAACAATCGTCTATTTTTTTAATGTACTCTAAGAAAGTTGCCTCCGAAATAGCAAAGTCAATCGAATTAAGATGTAGAAACTCATCAACAGTATCGCAATAAGTATCGCAAGAAGAAGAAGATACATCAAAAGCAGACTTAAAATATTCGGCAAACATATTTGCTATGTCCTCTGGGCAATGACTTTCTACATTTTGGTAGCTCATATTAGTTGGGTAACCATCAGATTTTCTCTAAAGATTTACAAATTTCCAGAAATTTCGTGGATTAGATTTAAGATCATCTTCAGTTCTAAATATAATGTCCGAAAAAAGAAAATTAGAGTAGTTAATAAAATCATCTTTAAGTCTATCATATTCATTTTGAGCTTCATCACTCCAGGATCGATTCAACTTCACCCAAGCCTTGTTGCTTTTATTTTCAAGAGTTACTGAAATACAGCATTTTCTAACGGTAATATTTCAAAAACGGGAGCTGATTAATTTGTTTTGACTTCGGATTCGAGTTCACATCGAAAACCTTCAGAAAAGTATATTTTTGTTTCGGCAACAAAAAAAAGTTTAATTTTCAGTGTTATAGATACATAAATAGAGGGCGATAGTTAAGTTCTCAAAATTCTATGCTCTTATTTGTTTCTAAATAAAAATAGAACTCCGGATGCCAAAATGTGTTGTCGTTTTCGAAAAATAAAAAAAAAAGTATTATCTAAGTATCTAAGAAAACGCTTTATATTTTGTTTGTACCTGACTGAATTTGTTAGTAAATTTATTTATGAAACATAAACGTTTCTTTATTTATTTTTTCAACATTCAGACATGTATAAGCATACAATAAAGTAAGAGTATTAGATTAACCCTGATATAGTCCTTTTTATCATTGATAACGACTGAAAACTGATCTGTCAATTTTACTTACTAGGTTTGGGACCGCACAGTGTGCTAATACAAACCAAATCAGTTCTTGTAATGAATGGAGGATGGTCTGCAAACCAATCCTGCAAAGTTTTAACGGCTTTACCATCCCTGAGTTTTCTTGATGTTGCAGCATCTTTGTGGTGATGATATGTTCGATCTAAATTAAGCTTGCAAAAATGTTCAATTTGGTCGGAAATAGCTATTTGCAATGGGATGCTTGTAATCCACCGAGCAGTCGTTGCAGGCGTTACACCGCGTCCATGAGTTAAGCCTTCTCTCGAATGGACATTTTTCATATACGTCTGCTCAATGGTCATATTCGACCAAGTTCCAGAATAGTATTTTTCTGTTCTTCGGATTGTAAAATAGCTTTTGCCCGTGAATTTATTATAATTTTCAAGAGTCATTTTAGTATGGATGTTGTGCATATCTTGAAGGTATAAGTATGCGTGTTTTGCATAGCTAAAATGAGGACTTGTTACAAAAAACGGAATCATTTTTTGAATAGTATCAAGGTGCAGCTTCCAATTCCCAGAAATTTTGAAAAACTACACAATCTTCTTGTATACTGTTTGATATAGGGTTAATAACTTGTAAGTTTTCCACTTTAATTGAATGTAGTCCGGATTTGGTTTTGCAAAATTGTATCAAATCGACACGATCGAATTTTCCAACTTCTAGGCTTGGTGGAATTTTTGTGAGTCTTGGGATTGGAGATATAAATAAATTTTCACTGTAAGGTGTTAAGCACTGAATTCCAACCATTGCATGGAGTGTACCACTTCCATCCAATGTAGAAGTCTGGTGGTCACATTGTCAAAAACAAATTGAGTAAAACCTTCACTAGTACCATCGGAACAAGGATGCATAACACTTGATGCTTCGAACAATCTTGCTTCATGATAAGAGGCGGAAAATCCCAATGACGATAAAATATCCAGAAGACTACTGGAACCAAACTTTTTTAACAAAAAACTGCTGAGGCAGCTATAATGGCATGTGAAATTGATGTAATTTTCACCTCGCCATTTGTCCAACAATCCTTCTTTACTTTTCAAAATGATGGTTTCAAGCAACAGTTCCAAACTTTTTAGAATATCCTTTTCAGCATCGGCAAGAAATTTCATTGGAGATGGATACTTCTCTAATACTCTAATTTATAAACTGCAGAGCGAATATCTTCTACAATAATCTCTCCCGCCTTTTTCACTATTCTAAGACGTTCATTTTCTATGTTTTCTAATTTTTTTTTCAAACCAAGATTTAAGAAAAATGTCTTCACCTGCGTCTTTAAAAGATATAATTGGAGGTTCACCTTTTAGAAAAGTATTATTTATTTATTTTATTTATGATTTTAGGGAAAGGAATTGGTAGAAGTTTACCTTTTAAACAAGAAACTATTATTTCATTCTGATATTTTGCTTTGAGTTTAAGCAATATCAATTTTTGTGAGGGTATGTCGCCGTCAAAATTAGCTAACAGTTCATTGAATAAAAATTGACACTCTGCTTTGTGTTCACTCCGAAAAATAGTTTCATAATAACCGAAGTTTCCTCACATTCAGGTTTTCCTATTTTTCCACCAAGAAGTTCTAATCTTCGAATACAATTTGTATGGTACTTCACGGATAGTAAATTAATGTTCCTTATGGTCGAAAGTCGGTCAAGTATTTCTTGATTTTGGGGCAAATTCTTTTTTGCAAGTTCAATTATACTTTCTTGTTTTGAAGTATTTTTAATAATGTGAACATCACCTTAAATAATTATTTAACACTGGCTATCATCTATTCTATTCAAAAGTGAAAAATGTTAACCCAGATAAAGTTGTTGTTTTTTTCGCCTTTGTGAAATATATGACTCATTCGCGTCTTCGCCACAAATCAAAAAAAGATCATCATATTGAAAATCTGTATGTTTCCGACACGGTTCCGTTCCAACAACTTGGCTAGCTTTTCTTTTCTTAGCTGCACTTATATTGGATTCCCTCACATATGATTTATAACAATCTGCATGCACATTTAAAGCATTATTTCTCTCCAAAATTTGATTAATCCCATCATCTCTCATCAGACTTGCATTTACAATTGTTTGGATGCATCTTTCCTTCAAAACCCTACTTGGTTTACTTTTTAAATCAATTTTGCAAAAAACACATGTTTCCATTGTGATTTATAACAGGCTATAAAGTTCATATATTAGAATACACTTATGCACGATGCACGTTAGGCTTGTGTAGTTCGCGAACGAACTAGTTCAATGAACTAGTTCATCTTGGTGAACTAGTGAACTTAGTTCACTTACTTAGTTCAATTTAGTTCGCGAATAGCGAAAAAGATTTTTTTTCAACAAACTAAACAGCAACCTAGAGCAGTCGGAATATGATATTACAAAACAGCTTGCGCTCACTCTACATTATCATTTTTTTTTATATGTATTTTGGGTGAGATGAACTCCCATCTGTAGGTATAGGAAATTCTAAAAATTGGTCCTTCCTTCCTTGACTTAAACGCCGACAGCGCCCTTTTAACCCAACAGACCTTAAAAGAATAGGGGTTCAGAAACCAAAGTGCATATGAAATTGCATCCAATTCTTTGTGGAGCGAAATCAGTTCTTCTGCTTTACCTCAAGATTTAGATGTAAAACAAAAGGCACAAGGTCGCTTGTGCCAATATCAGCGTTTCTCTTTCAAGCACGACTTATTACTTGCTCTATAGGGCAAGTATTGGTTTCGTGTAGAAAAAAAAATTTGAGGTTTTAATCAAAACCAACATTACGATGATGGAAAAGATCAAAAAAGTGGTTTTCGTCATGCCGTCCGTCGGTCTGTGCGTGTGTGCGTCTGTGCGTCCATCTGTACATCGAGCTAGGGCCTAAACGGATGGATGGATTTGCTTGAAACTTGGTACAGATGCTTTTTAGGTTATTCCCTAGGACATATTATTTTTTTAATATCTCCTTTTTAACGCATATCACCCATATAACGTTTTCGAGGTATTGCAACTTTCTCGAAAACGGCTCTAACGATTTTGATTAAATTTGGTATACGTAATAGACTTATTGATTCTAACAAAACTGCGTTTTTAGTTGTTCTCAAAAAATGCGGAGAACGGAAATATGGCGTTGCCGTTTTTCAAAAATTGGCATGTTTTTTTAAGTTCATATATTTCATCAAAGCATATAAGTCAATTTTATTAAAAATTTACAGTATATCATTATAAAGTACAGTAGAGGAAATTCCCATAAAAACACATGGTTTTAAGGCATTTTTTGTTTGCTGAGTGCAAGTTAGCCATTCATTTTTATGAAATAAGAAAATGTACTCAAAGTTGTTAAAAAAAATATAAATTTATTCACTTTTAACTAAATTAAATAAAAGTTATTAACAAAAAACAAAAATTACTCAAAAAAAGGAGGAAATTCCCATAAAAACACTTACATTTTTATTAAAAAATAACGGTTAATTGGTGTTAAGAAAAGTGTTTTTGATAAAATCAATATTTTGTAGAGCCACCACTTGCTCTTACAATCGATATCATTCGCCTTGGCATGGATTCCACAAGCCTTTCCAGTTCCGCGGTTGTAATTGCTGCCCATTGTTCAATGATTGCGTCTCGAAGCTCTTGAACGTTGTTAAATTGGCGCCCGTTGCCATAAACACGCCTGGATAGTATTCCCCAGAGATTCTCTATGGGATTTAAGTCGGGACTTCAAGACGGCCAGTCGAGAAATGTTATTTGTTTATCCTCAAACCAGTCTCTCATTCTTCGAGAGACGTGGATAGGAGCGTTATCCTGCTGGAAAATGAAGTCAGTTCCGCATAACTCTTCAGCTCTCTCAACCATAACTTCTTCTAACAACTCAGCATACATTTCTGAGTTCATCCTTCCGGGCACAAACGCAATTTCAGTCTTTCCATTTGCAGCAAAAGCTGCCCAAACCATTACGCTACCACCACCGAAGTTGCGACTCATTCTCACTACAGCTTGAAGACGTTTGTCATGCCAATACGACTGAAATCCATCCGGACCATCCAAATTGAACTTTTTTTCGTCACTAAACACAACCTTTTTCCACTCTTCGGTCCAGCTTATGTGACTTCCAGCGAAATGAAGCCTCGCTGACTTATGGGCTGCATCTAAAGGTGAAGCCAGGCATTTGTGCCTGGAAGGATGAACTCAGAAATGTATGCTGAGTTGTTAGAAGAAGTTATGGTTGAGAGAGCTGAAGAGTTATGCGGAACTGACTTCATTTTCCAGCAGGATAACGCTCCTATCCACGTCTCTCGAAGAATGAGAGACTGGTTTGAGGATAAACAAATAACATTTCTCGACTGGCCGTCTCGAAGTCCCGACTTAAATCCCATAGAGAATCTCTGGGGAATACTATCCAGGCGTGTTTATGGCAACGGGCGCCAATTTAACAACGTTCAAGAGCTTCGAGACGCAATCATTGAACAATGGGCAGCAATTACAACCGCGGAACTGGAAAGGCTTGTGGAATCCATGCCAAGGCGAATGATATCGGTTGTAAGAGCAAGTGGTGGCTCTACAAAATATTGATTTTATCAAAAACACTTTTCTTAACACCAATTAACCGTTATTTTTTAATAAAAATGTAAGTGTTTTTATGGGAATTTCCTCCTTTTTTTGAGTAATTTTTGTTTTTTGTTAATAACTTTTATTTAATTTAGTTAAAAATGAATAAATTTATATTTTTTTTAACAACTTTGAGTACATTTTCTTATTTCATAAAAATGAATGGCTAACTTGCACTCAGCAAACAAAAAATGCCTTAAAACCATGTGTTTTTATGGGAATTTCCTCTACTGTATAAAATGTAAAAAAAAAAAATATTTTTAAAAACATTTTTGAAAAAAAAAAATTTTAATTTAATTTTTAAACTTTCGTTATTTTCTTTTTGATTTTTTTTTTTCGACAATAAATAAAATCTTAAATTTCCAATAGGCATTTAAGATAAAGATACTGTGAATTACAAGAGCAAGTACGTGCGACCCAGTCGTGCATTTTATTCTTATTTCTGAGCAAGAACAAAAAAAAGTAGCATATTTTGGTCCGATTTTGATTTAATGAAAGCAAAACGAACTTCTTCTCTCGACAAGCTCGACAAGTATTAGAACGAAATTAAGAATTTTTATAAAAAATAAAATATTTACCTACCTATCTGTTATTTTTAGATTGTATTTGTTTTATTGTGTAGACTGCGTCAATTTAACATGAATTTGGATACAGTTTGTACAAACTAATTTTAATTCTAACAAAACCGGAGTGATTAAAATAAATTGAACTAAAATGAACTAGTTCAGTAGCGCGATTTGAACTAAAATGATCGATCATTGAAATGAACTATACTCTGTCCGATAAAAATTGGCAGTACAGGGAAGATGGGACATTTGCATCTCACTCTGCTTCACGCCTTCTAGATATGTCTATCACATCAAAAAGCTCACACAGCGATGCCGTACTATCCAGAAAAAATGTTTCCAAAAGGCACCAGCGTTACCATCTTGGCGGTAAAATTTCACAAAAACGAATAAAAAAAATTAATTTTTCTTTTTACACCACAATAACACAAATAATTATATACAGATATCTCATCTTCATAGAAAAAAGTGACATATGAAACTGAAAATCACCACTTTGAAGAGCCTTTAAAAAAGCTCTTTTCAATGAAAAATTTGAGAAATTTTAAAATGCTTTTATTTCTCTTTGGAATTTTGATTATTTATTCTCTGATTCTCTTTTACGTGGTCTTTGAGAGTGAGTATCATGTGTTTTCACGGCTCTGCCTCAGACAGAGCGAGAAGATCTTTTTGTATGGATAGAAAAGAGAAAAAAAATCATGGGCATAACGGTCTTGACTCTTGAGTTGGAATCGTTATTTTTCTGTATCTCTGAAATTTGTTCTTGTATTCTTGTTGTGTTTTTGCATTGCAAAATCGCGCTTTAACTGTTTCTTTTTTAAGGCAGGATTTTTGGAAGAAAAATAGAGCTGTGTGTGTGCAGATGGATTGTGGACGTATTTAAAAATAAAAACCTGAGCAATAAATGCATTTTTTTTCTCTAATATTTTTTTCAATATTGTTTGTCAATTAAAAAAATGGAAAGGCAAACAGAAAATCGTCGTATTTGAAGTATAAGAGCACAAAAGAAAATAGTACTCAGATACGATTACAACTCAAGACCGTTGTGCACATATGTGTTTTTTTTTTTTCTGTCCATAGAAGTAGACCTTGTAGCTCGAGTATCGAGTCTTCCTGGCGCACGTTTTTTGTTTCTTTCTATCAAAAGAATATACGGTTAACGCTGGTCAGTCTGCCTTAACGAGAACGATTCATTAAAAAAACAACACAAAAAGCTTACTCAGTAGTCAGTAGTTCAGTACTTACTCACAAAAGATCTATTAGAAGAGAAAGAAAGAATAAGGAATATGTACTAGTATCTACATACATATTTGGGTTGGTTTTTTGTTTTTGTTTGTTTGTTTTTTTTTTTGCAATTTAGTTATGTTTTTGTTTCCTTGGATGGATGGTTTTGGGATATTTTTTGGAAATCAAGGAAAAAAGAATGCATGCACAGTTTTATTTGTTTGCGCATTGATTTGGTTTGTGTTTTTTTTGTCTTGTTGAACTGGGGTATGAAATCATGAGTAGGGGGAAGTGGTCACCCTTCGTACACGGTCACCCTTCGTACAGTGAGCTTAAAACAAAAACTAAACGGTATTCAAACACGTGCTTACTAGTGTGCATAGACATAGTAGGCGCCGAGCTGCTAGATAAATTTTGAATTCTAAGTGCAACGGATTCGGTCGCCACAAGACTTTTAGTGTTTTTTAGTGCTCTGAGTAATTTTTGTATGTACATTTGATGTCATTTTGTGTTTAAGTTAAGTATGTTTTTGGCTAAACAGTAATGAAGAATTGTTGTTTAAAGTTTTAAATTTGTGTTTTAATTACACAGCCACACAAAAAAATATAAAAGTTCTGGTCTGGGGTTGCGACCAGGTTTTTCATATAGTTTTGGGGTCGCTGAAACCGAATCCGAAGTCCGTTTTGCCTCATCACGTCAGGTTTTCGAGATAACCTCAAAAAATGTCACGAAAACAAAAATTTTTTTCTCTGATCTGGATGTGCGAATATGTTATTCATATAGTTTTTGGATCGCTGAATCCAGATTGCAAGTCAATTTCGCCCTATCACGGCAGGTTTCTGAGATATCCTCAAAAAAATGTGAAAACCAAAAAAACAAAATTTCTTATCTGGAGTTGCGACTAAGTTTTTCATATAGTTTTTGAGTTGCTTAAACCGAATCCGAAGTCTATTTTGCCATATCACGTCAGGTTTTTGAGATATCCTCAAAAAATGTCAGATAAGAACTTTTTTTTTAGTTTAGAAATTTTTTGAGGATATTTCAAAAACCTGACGTGATACGGCAAAATAGACTTCGGATTCGGTTTAAGCAACCCAAAAACTATATGAAAAATCTAGTCGCAACTCCAGATAAGAAATTTTGTTTTTTTGGTTTTGACATTTTTTTGAGGATATCTCAGAAACCTGACGTGATAGGGCAAAATTGACTTCGAATCTGGATTCAGCGATCCAAAAACTATATGAATAACATATTCGCACATCCAGATCAGAGAAAAAAATTTTTGTTTTCGTGACATTTTTTGAGGTTATCTCGAAAACCTGACGTGATGGGGCAAAACGGACTTCGGATTCGGTTTCAGCGACCCCAAAACTATATGAAAAACCTGGTCGCAACCCCAGACCAGAACTTTTATATTTTTTTGTGTGGCTGTGTTATAAATATTGCAAAATCTCTGTACATTTTTTCAAAAATCGATTTTTCTGCATTATGTACAGCTTGGGGAGCATTCGTACAGTCAAACATGGGGCACATTCGTACGCATACGTATGCCCGCCAGTAAATTTTCTTGAGCAGATAACAATCAAAACACGGAGTTACAGTTTTATTGAAATGAATCTTAAACCTCTATAATAAGTTTTTCGCATTCTGTAGTAAATTAAGGTTGGTATTTTTATATATGTAAATAATAATTTGTTTCAGAATCGTCGAATCGCGAAAAATTAAGTTTTTTATTTGTTTTTGTTTTTTTTCTGAGTCAAGTTCAATTAATTAATAAACTAATAAGTAATTAAATGTTTTAAAACTCAAATTTGGCATTTGACAAATCAAAAGTTAGTCAAATTAACGTTTTAAATATCCTGTACGAATGTACCCCATGTGCTGTACAAAGGTACCCCACGGGTGGGGAGGATTCGTACAAAAATCTAATCCCAGTAAAATGGCTATAACTATTTAAGCCTTTGACTTAGAAGTGTCAAATTTTTTTGTAAAGCGTAATAATATACATATTACAAATAAAGTCCATTTTCTCGAAGCTGGAGTGAGTAAATAAATAACTAAAAAAAAAATAAGTAAAAACTGTACGAAGGGTGACCACTTCCCCCTATCTAATTAGGTAGGTGAAACAGGTCGGACTGGGGCAAAAGGGCCCGGGTGGCAAAATGAAAAAGGGGCACCGCTGTATACAAAAAAATTACAATACTACAAACATTTCTCGAAGAAGAAAAGAGATATTTAAGAGATTTAACGGATTTAGAAAGACAAGATTTAGTTCTTTTAGAAACCGTTACAAATTTATTTATAACAAATACAAATGCTAAGAAATAACCTCGAAAACTGATTAAAAGCGGCATTTTCGATATTCTAACGGGATTATCTCAAAAACGTGATGTGATAAATTTTTTTTGACTTCGGATTCGAGCTCAGCACCCAAAAAACCTATAGAAAAGTATATCTTGGTGTCTGTAACAAAAACCTTGTTGACCAGTGTTATCTATAAATCAAGAACAGCGGAAACGGAGAACATTCAAATGTCTGGTTTGTCTTTGATCCATATTGCAGAACCAAATTAAATACCTTACTACCTACTAAATTGGAAAAAAAAAGGGAATAAATTCCTCCTTTATTTAGTTCTTTTATTTTTCATGTCTTAGCCCGATCATCCTAGACAAAATTTCACTATATATCAAAGTTAATTTAAGTACAAAATTTTTTGATGCAGTTAGGTTCCTTTGATGGAGGAGAATATAAAACCACAGTTTTACACCAAAATTTGATATGGCGTATCCCGGAAAATGACCCCTGACCCCTAGGTAGTACGGAAAAAGTGATTTCAGTCGAATTTAATAAAATTTTAGTATGTTGTAGTTCATGTGAAGCCCATTACAACTCTCTATGGATGCAACCCCCTTGCCCCAAGTATACCCCCTCTTACCCCCTTTTTTACCCCATTTGTACTCTTTTAATGGGTTGAGTACGATAACTTAGGTGCCCAGAATTGATAACGGTTTTTTGAAGAGGAGTTCAATTCAATAATTTTTCTATACAAGGATTGATCTATTTACCCCCCACCGCCCCCGTTTAGGTGGGAGGGGCAATTTTCTAAAAAAATATTTAAATTAAAAAATTATTAAAAAACAACGGCAACACTTACAGCTATGAATGATACCATTTTCAAAAGCCAGAACTGCACACTTTAATTTAATTTATAAATCAAGTTTTAATGAATTGTTTTTGAAATATTAGATTTTTAAGTCAAAATATTGGAAAAAAAAGTTTTTAAAAAACACTGAACACTGAAAAATCGATTATTTCAAAAACAATTCATTAAAATAACTTGTTTTATAAATTAAAATCAAGTGTGCAGTTCTGGCTTTTGAAAATGGTATCATTCATAGCTGTAAGTGTTGCCGTTGCTTTTTAATAATTTTTTAATTTAAATATTTTTTTTTGAAAATTGCCCCACCCACCTAAACGGGGTAGGGGGGGGGGAGATAGATCACCCCTTCTATAGAACAATAATATTTTATTGGACTCCTCTTCAAAAAACCGTTATCAATTCTGGGCGCCTAAGTATCGTACTCAACCCATTAAAAGGGTACAAATGGGGTAAAAAAGGGGGTAAAAAGGGGGCTAAGGAGGGGGTATACTTGGGACAAGGGGGTTGCATCCATAGAGAGTTGTAATGAGCTTCACATGAACTACAACATACTAAAATTTTATTAAATTCGACTGAAATCACTTTTTCCGTACTACCTAGGGGTCAGGGGTCATTTTCGGGGATACGCCATATTAAATTTTGGTGTAAAACTGTGGTTTTATAGTCTCCTCCATCAAAGGAACCTAACTGCATTAAAAAACTTTGTACTTAAATTTGATAAAATTTCTAGATTGATCGGGCTATCTTGTAGATAAACGAAAGGAATTACACATTCTAATTTTGTTGTTGTTTCGTTTGTGTAGAGTTAAAAAAATTACTAATTTAACAATAAAATTATTTAGTGGAGTAACTGAAGCTAAAAAATGTTGTAAAGGGCGGAAACAGATCCGATATTCATGATCTTTTCTTACAAACGTCGGTAATTTAAAAATACTCTTATCTCTATGAAAAATTGTTTGAAAAATTGCACTGCTTCCGTTTTGCTTTTAAAATTTAAATTACTTAAGACTTTAATTTGTGTTTTGTTGGTTATTTTTTTCAAAAAAAAAATTCCTAAACGATATGAAAAGATTGCCTGAGTTGTTTGAAGACATTATTAAAGCGGCAGAAGCAATTTTCTAACAAATTGACAAATTTCAAAATGAAGTAGGTATACGGAAATTGAAAGCAGTGTATTTGAGAAACTGGTCCCCAAACTCAGAATTTTGAACTAATCTTTCATTTCTCTTAATATTTAGTAGGTATAGAAGAACGGTCACGTAGTGAGCAATTACAGTGAAATTTAAACCCATAAAATTATGAAAATTATTATAAGATACCTAAACCATAAAAAATGATTTAGTTACATCACTAAACAATTTAATTCAGATGAATTTAATACATAACATTTATTGATTCTGCATCAGCTACTAAGTACATTAATCAACAATATTTTTTTCGCGCAATATTCTTATATTATATGCATACAAGAGTGATTTATACAGGGTGATTCAGGAGTAATGTGCCAAAAAGCTAGAGCGTGTAGGTTAGGTCGAGACAAGAAAAACATCGTATCGGAGGGAGGCTCTATTCCTCTTCGTTTAGCGGGGAGGGGCAATTTAAAAAAAAATTGACTTATTTTGGAAATAAAATTATTAAAAATCAAAGGTTATACTAATAATAACGTGTTACACCTTTTTGTAAAGCCAAAACCCAAGTCTTTTACAAATATTTTAAACAAAGCCATTTTATGGCACAGTTTTTGAAAAATTAATTTTCATAATAAAAATTTTGAAAAAAAAAATTGGAAAAAAAAATTTCAAAGTAATTTTTTTCAAAATATCATGTAATTAAGTACTAATTTAGTTTTTTAAATTCGATGCTCTTATTCATTTTTAAACAAAAACAAAAAACCAAATTGAAAAATATTTTGTGATTTTCGAAAAATTAACAAAAAACCAAAACTACTTTTTTCTAAATAACCTCTTTATTTTTTTGTTTTTACGTGGCTGGACTTGTTGATAAATTAATTTATGAAACATTAACCATTCGTCAACTATTTTTTAAGCATTTAGACTTAATTAAGGATACAATAAAGTGATACCGTATTGGATTAACCCTGAATTGATCAACTTTTTTCATTGATAACACCTGAAAACTTACCTGAGAATTTTTCTTACAATGTCTGGGGTGCCCGCTGCTCATGGATTCTAGCTTTAAGGGGTTTTAGGCAATTTCTTAATGGAAATTGAATAACAAATAATAATGTACATCCAAAAGATCAATCGAGGACAAGAAATGGCAAATACGAAGGATAAGAATTCAAATGTTATCTAGGAAAAAATGATTCTCTTGAAACCTTTAAAAATCAAAGAATATGATTTAAAAAGTCCTTTTTTTTAATTTGAACTACTTGCGCAAGTACTATTTCATTGTTTTTTTATAAAAAAAAATAAAACAATTATACTGCCTTAAGACCCTTACAGCTAGAATCCTTGGGCAGCGAGCACCCCAACCCCAGACATAGTAAGAAAAATTCTCAGGTAAGTTTTCAGGTGTTATCAATGAAAAAAGTTGATCAATTCAGGGTTAATCCAATACGGTATCACTTTATTGTATCCTTAATTAAGTCTAAATGCTTAAAAAATAGTTGACGAATGGTTAATGTTTCATAAATTAATTTATCAACAAGTCCAGCCACGTAAAAACAAAAAATAAAGAGGTTTTTTAGAAAAAAGTAGTTTTGGTTTTTTGTTAATTTTTCGAAAATCACAAAATATTTTTCAATTTGGTTTTTTGTTTTTGTTTAAAAATGAAGAAGAGCATCGAATTTAAAAAACTAAATTAGTACTTAATTACAAGAAATTAAAAAAAAAAATTACTTTGAAATTTTTTTTTCAAAATTTTTATTTTAAAAATTAATTTTTCAAAAACTGTGCCTTTGGCTTTACAAAAAGGTGTAACACGTTATTGTGTTACCCCCCCCCCCCCCCTCCATACGATTTTTTTCTTGTCTCGACCTAACCTACACGCTCTAGCTTTTTGGCTTATTACTCCTGAATCACAATGTATAATTGAATATGAATTAAGAAAAAGTTTCAAAAAAATTCAAAAATTTTTGAGAAACCCGACCTTTTCTATAAAAGGTTTATTTTGGTCCTAGACCCAATCTTCGCTTTTTGTTATCTCGAGTTCGATTTTTTTTACGAATTCTTAACTTTTCCGTAAATCGTAAACCGCAAGTAAAAAAATGAATTTAAATTTAAAAGAATATTTTTTGGAAAAAAAAATTAATTGAAAAAAAAAGTTTATTGCAACTGAAAAAAAACAACAGAAAAATATTTTCATTAAAAAAAAAATAATTATTGCAACTAAAATTGTGAGAAGTTCGACGAATATTAAAAATGAACTATTTTTTGCCCACACCCCCACACTTTGCATTGATTTGTTTTTTCTATGGAGAAGTTTTTTTTTATTTGCAATAGGTACAATTTTTTTTAAGGCAAAATATTGTTTTTGTCAATAAAGATGGTGCAATAGTATTTTTTTAATGCGAAACAATATCAAGTTGCAGTAAATATTTGTTTTAAAAAAGATTTTTTACAACCCTGCTTTTTTTTCTTGCTTCCATCAAAAAAATAAAGTTCATCTAAGAACTTGCTTACCTACTTATCAATCTACCAAAATTTTCACAGATTTAAGCGACGCATACAAACCAGACACCACACTTGTGTGCACACCGGAGCGAACACACAAGTATCTTGTCTATGGGCCGGCCGCCTTATGCACGCAGACGTCATGTCGCCCAACGACATCGGCTTAATGTATAAGAAGATACGCACGCTATGCTCATGTTCATATTTCACCAACACTCTGCACCTCATATGTATGTCTATATGTCTACACACAATTGAACAATCTGATCGGTGCCCAGTGCCCATGAAATCTCAAAATCAGCCGACACTCCCTTATAAAATATTTTCAATTACATACAGTTTATGTACATATCGTCGGCGTAAAGCAAAATTGTTCTTAGTCCTTAAGGAATCCTATGTACTTAGAACAATTTTGCTTTACGCCGACGATATATACCTATTTGAAATATTTCACAGCAGCTGATTGCTTAGAAAGTCAAAGACGAATTGAAATCACGTCTATCTACCCACTTGCACTCCTTTTTTTTATTTTCGCGGGAGAGTGAGTAAGGTCATGGTCTTAAGAGATCCTTTTTATTGTTCTCTTTTTAAATTAAAAAAAGCTTTTTTTGCGGCTGAAAAATTCTCTTCTCCTTTTTGATTCCAATTTAAAAAGCTCTTGTCGGCTGAAACGTGTCGGCTGGAAAAAATTTTGATGACAATTTTTTTCAATGGGATGCGATATCTGTATATAATTGTCTGTGGTCCCACTGATTTTAAAAAAGCTCTCCCATAAGGTCTGTACTGCCAATTTTTATCGGACAGAGTATAATGTGCCCAACTCAAATACACGTGTAAAGAAAGTTAAGATAATATTTACTTACCACGCTTCGGGTGAAGTAAAAACCTTAAATTTCTTATGAAAATTTTGCACAATCCAATTAATTTATATTTTTTTCGCATGGAACATTCTTCAAAACACGATGCCCACCAATGTTTGAAAGAAATTATCACAGTGTTTTTTTCAACAAATTAAAAGTCATGCATTTCAAATAAATATATCAAATGCAGCATTTGATATATCCTTTGCAACAAAAAAAATGTAATGTCAATCAGACCATCCATTCGCTGCATATTAACTAAAATGCACATGCACACAATTGCAAACAAAGGCATAAGGATCCAATTTAAAAAATTTTCTTGCCTTTGATAGCTTGTATTTAATCAATGCCTTGAGGTTAGTTTAATTTAAAATTTAAAAACTTACCGTTTATTACCTTTTTGCTGCATTTTAAAATCTTGCTTTGAAACAAAAACGTCGAAAATTAAGAAAAAATACAAATTTTTGAAAGAGTATATTTGTGCCATTTTTGCACAAAAAAAAATAAATCAAACGATACATATTATCAAAGGTCTTAACCTCTACTTTATTTTATAGTCCAGTAATTTTAGGTTTTATCTGCGGAAAAATTCCTACTGGGCTGAATTTTGGTATACAGCTTAATGACGGCTTTGTTATGAAGATGTGAAAAATCGACATTGATATCGTGTCCGCGTTAAGAGTTATAGGGGTCAAAAGGTCACAAAAACTGGTTTTTCACGATTTTCAGCAAAACGGTAAGTCTTATCAAAAAATTTTCAATGCAAGAATTGTAGACCAGATTATTATATATAAAAAGTGTCATGACACTTTTTTTCCTAAGACCCACCGTTTCTTAGGTATAATTAGAATATTTTTAAGAAAGATGGCCACCTAGGTTTCTATAGATTTATTTTATACCACAGGTGTTTAAAATTTTTCATAAAATACTTTTTTTACATTTTGCATCAAAAAACAGATTTCAAAATTTTTTTTTACGAAAATGTGCAATAGCTATGAAATTTTTAAAGTGTTTATGTACTCATCCAATTATTGTAGAAAATTATAAAAAAAAGAAATAAATAAAATTCATTCATTCGTGGTTGTAGTGAACGAAAACATAAGATGATAAAATTTAAAATACACTGAACGAAAAAAAGTCCATATTTTATGAACTGGTTGCGATAGAACTTTTTTCTATCTGTTTTTAGAACAATCATAAGTGTAGCTATAAGCCGTTTTAGGGTTGTCCATTCTCTATTGCACACCCTGTATATTTTCAGACATATTCTAAACAAAAATTCCCAGGGAAATGGTTTCGGGAGAAGGGCCCCAATCGGAAAAATGGCGAAAATTTCCATTTTTGTTTGGTTTCCCCATATTCTTAACAGTTGAGGAACGAAATTCAAGCTAAAAAAATAATGAAATTTCAGGAACTTTTCAGTTAGGAGTTTTTTTTTCAGGAATAGGATTATGACGATTACAACTAAACTTCAACTTTTTGAATCGTTATACCTAAGAAACGGTGGGTCTTAGGAAAAAAAGTGTCATGACACTTTTTATATATAATAATCTGGTCTACAATTCTTGCATTGAAAATTTTTTGATAAGACTTACCGTTTTGCTGAAAATCGTGAAAAATCAGTTTTTGTGACCTTTTGACCCCTATAACTCTTAACGCGGACACGATATCAATGTCGATTTTTCACATCTTCATAACAAAGCCGTCATTAAGCTGTATACCAAAATTCAGCCCAGTAGGAATTTTTCCGCAGATTGGGCTTAAAAATGACTAAAATTACTGGGCTATTATTAGTACATAGTTTGGATGGTCTGGTTCAGGAACCAAATGCCAAGTGCTTTAGTAAAAAAAAAAAAACTCATTTTTTTAACTTTTTTTTCATTGATTTTAGGTTAGAATTTTAGTCAAAACTAATTTTAAACATTTTTTAATCAATTTATTTTTATAGATAATTTAATTTTCTATGAAAAGTGCTTTTGTACCACCTTAATATTAGGCTTGGTTCTCGAGTTATATCAAAAAAACTAAAAACCGACCATTGTTGCCGTTTTCTCAGAAATGCACCAAAGGATTTAGTAGCACTTTTGGCTCAGACATTCTTTTATGGCAAGGTATCAGATTCAGCAATAAAACCTCTTGAACGAATTTGTTCCACTCAAAAGGGTCTATTCAATAGACTATAGCAAATGTTTTAATAATATGGGTTGATAGATGAAAAACAGGTATAACAGAGACGTCAGATTGCCTTGATTTTAGATTTTTTGGAATTAGCGTTAAAAAATACCTTGAAATCATATATCATATGTGTATAAAATACCATCGTCTATTTTTGCTAATTTTGAAAATCTCCATTTCGCGCTTTGATCTTGAAAATCGCGACTTGCGGACATGAGATTTTTCTAGACTTTTGAGGTATGTTATAGAATGCCAAAACCAAGATAGTAAACAGAAAAAAATTTCTATCAGCATTCATTCCGAGGTTAAACCCTTATTTGACTGGATTAAAAGGGTTATCCTTGCCACACTCAAGCGACGGAGCGGTGCGTTAAGATTGTTACTAAAGCTTCGGCTGCTGTTTGTACCCCAATGAGACGTGATGGATTTATAAGAACAAGAATTAAATCTCGGAAAAAATGCCTTTTTTTAATTCTAAAAAAGATTTCAAAATTTTGTAATATTTTGTTTAACTTGTAGTTCTTGCTGTTTCGAACTTGATTAAAACTTTTTTTGTCTTAATATTTTTTCATTAATTTTAGTTTTAAATGTCCCTTATTGTTCTTAATAATAAACACCAATATAATCTGACTAAAAAATAAATTATTTGTGTTCGAAAAATTAATTTTTATTCTAAGTAGTTTTTGGATTCATGAGACTTTTCAATGACCTTGGGGCAGTATAGGATCGTAATTTTTTTCAAAATTTTTATTTGCCTGACATCATGATATATTGTGACAACTAGTGCCCGAAAACTGAATTTTGTTTTACAAAAATCGATCCACCTTATATATGCATTATATTGCAGATGAAGATTACTCTGCAATAAGATTTTACATGGCACAGTTTGCGAAACAGACAAAATAGAGACAATAATATAACCATTTACTGGAAAAAGGATACATTTTATTAACTTTGAATACATTTGGTATTCAATTGAAATATTTTTGTATTATCTAAAAAATAAAATAAAATTCTTATTATAAACTTATAATATAAAAAGACTACATTTTAATATGCAATACTTGAAATTTTATACATAAGGTATTAAATTCTAATATAAACTGTATTATTTTTTAATACAACTTTTATTGAAAAGTAATACAATTGTATTTAATTTAAATACATTTTGTATAAACTAAAAATTTTTAACATGTGTTGTGTATTTAATTTTAGTTTCTTCTGGTGTAGACCTATGTGTAACCCAAAAAGTATTAAAAAAAAAAGCGTGTATGTACTATGTACACGTGATTGAAGTTATACTTCTCCCTCAAATGCTTCATACATTTGCCACATGCGACATGTAACTTGCCACATTCAACTTGCCACATGCAACTTGCCATATGCAACTTGCCACATGCAACTTGTCACATGCAACTTGGCACATGCCACTTGTACTTCCTTACCTTGCATACTGAATGCAACGAGGCATTCGTGCTACTTGCCACATGCAACATGCACTCGCATTATGTTTCATGCCACTTGCCACATGCAACTTGCGACATGAAACATGCAGCTTGCCACGTATGGTGTGTTTGTTTTTTGATTGCCGTACTGCGGCGTACTGCATTTTCAAATACTAAAGTACTGCCAATTCTAAATGTGTAACGACAGCCCTGCTGCCCAAATGTAAGTCTCGGAGATAGTGATTCCCTCTTAACCCCTTTGACATTCTTGTCAAAAAGTAAATTTTCAGGGCTCAACGCCGCAAAAGAAGTATAACTTCAATCCTCCAGATTTGTTTACCGTGCAGGACATTTAAAAAATATTTTCGTCTAAATCCCGATGTTTTCGATATGCAGTGAACTTCCGCACTTGAGGAACATGAACCTGGTCCTGGTAGAGAGTCAACAAAACGTCGCCCTAGTATTGGAGTGCCGTATACGCCAAATTGCATTTTTTGAACTAGGTATGCAGTCCTGTTTTCGAAGTTGCTCTTTTCAAATATGCTATCCGTTTTTTTCTATCTTTTTTCGTTGCCGAGATATTCACTATTGTTTTGACAAAAACAAGAAATTTTGGCATTTACGTTAAATTTTTCATGCAATGTAAGAACATTTTGAGAATTGTTTTGACGTACGTTATGTTTTTTTTACGAACGTGTATATGAATAAAAGAAACTTCTGATTTTCTTGGCGTATAGTAAACTCATTATGGACAAAAATTTAAATATTTTGAAAACTAAACGAATTGCAGGTGTCCATAATAAAAGACACATTTTAATTATATATCATACTAAAATATCAAAAAAAAAACCAGCGGTTAGTTCTTTCGCAATTATCTTCCGAACATTTAAATGCGATTTCCCAAAAATGTAAAAATGGCGTATACGGCACTACAATACTAGGGCGACGAAAAGTTGAAAAAGAGCTGATGATTTCTCTTTGGTACCTCGGAAATCCTGAATGCATGAGGGACATGGTTATTATTTTCAATATGCATATATGTTTTTTGTTTTCAGTTCACATTTGACGTTGTTATTCCAGATCAATTGCAGACAGATTCGGGGTATCCATTGCTAGTGTTTTCCGAGGTGACTTTCTTATCAACGAGAACCAGCATTTATTTGGAGATTCGGCTTATCTTTCAAAGCAATGACTTAGTTATATCTCCATTCAAAGACAACGGCCGACGAAGGGACGAAGAGAAAAATTTTTAATAGTGTCCATTATGGTGGTCGAAGCTTGTATGGGAAAAATAAAATTTTCAAATTAACTTTGGGCCACCCCCCAGTTTGGTTCGACATCCTATTGGTATCATACTGTTGAATTTTCAGCCTCCTATCTTATTTTTTTGGAAAAATGCAAAATTGATAAAAATTGTTTGAAAGTTGTGGTTGTTGTACTTATTCTGAAAAAAGTAAGGAAATAATAATTTCTGGGGCCACTTCCGTTCCAAGTAAATTTCGTCAACAGGTAGTACACACACTTTTCATTTGCACATTTTGCTCATTAAAATGCAACACATAAAAAAACAAGTGTAATGTAGATACTTGGGACCAGACCAAACATGTCTTTCAATATGTTTTTGGGCCCGTTGAATCCGAATTTAAAGTCCGTTTGGCTTGGCTCGGTCACCCTACAGTTTTGAGTAAAATGCAAAAAACTAAAAAAAGCATTTTTTCGCCTTTTTTAGGTTTTTTTTCCATTTTTTCTCAAAACTGTCAGCATTTACTTGGAGATTCAGCTTATCCCTCAAAGCAATGGCTTAGATCTATCTCCATTCAAAGACAACGGTCGATTAAGGGACGAAGAGAACATTTTTAATACTGTCCGGCTGTCCGCATTCGAAGTGTCGAGTTACAATAGAGCGTACTTTTGGTCTCCTAAAAGGCAGATTTCGAACGCTCTTTAAAATAAACTCTTTAAAGCGAACATCAATTGTGAAATACATCATAGTTTCACAATTATATGCATAATGAGCAACGTTCAAGGTGACTTTGATGCCGAATTTAATGACCTTGATGTCCTTACTGCTGAAACAAAGAGAAATCCTTTGATGCATGCTTTGTTTTGAAAGCAGAACTAACTGAAATAAGAAACAAAAAATCAAAACATTTTAAGTTTGTTCAACAAAGTTTTTATTGCATGTGTTATATTAATGGAATAAAAACTAAAAACTTTCAATTAAAAACAAAAAAATGAGAAAAACAAAATCTTCACTCTTAAACATATTTACACAAAGAAAAATAAAAAAAAAACATAAAATAGGTTAGTCAGACTTATAAATTTTCATTTATGTGTTAAAAAAAAATCAAAAAAAAAATCATTACTTAACGACCATCTTTTCCAAAAGATTCAGTAATTTGTCGTCTTTCCCATTTCTTCTATATGGCGCTTTTCAACTGAAGAGTCATCTCGTCCTCGTTTTTTTTTCAGCTCCTCTATAACTCGGTTCATCCGAAGTTTCCACATCAAAAAGAACTTCGCAACTGTTATGTCGTTTTCGATTGGCTTTCCGGAAGCGTTTGGAATCATTCAGAAGCCTTCTAAAAGTGTTTTATTCGCACGAATATGACAGAAAGAACGCTTCTCAAAATAAAAATTTTCTTGATTTCAAACGAAATTCACCCAAAATCATTTAGGCATATTTATGTCGTTTGGATTTCGATTTGATGTTCAGAAGCGTTCAGAAGAATTCAGAATTTTATTGATATGAAAACGACAGCTAGAACGCTGCTCAGAAGAGAAATTCTCTTCTCGATTTAAAATCAGAAGGAACATTAAAATGTCAACAAAAAAATTCTCAATCATATTTTTTTTGTTGTCATTCAAAAAGGTATTGTCTATTTGACATTTGAAATTTCACAAACACCAAAAAAAAACAAAATTGAGTGGAAGCGACTTGGCCTGTACCATTCGATTTCAGAATGAGTAAATTCTTGAGTAAAACTAATCGAAAACGACATTAATTGAAATTAATAAAAATTTAGTTTGAAAAAAAAGAGAACAAACAAAATCCGTGGGGAAAAAGAAAGTTTAAATAGATCGCAACCAAAAAAAGAGAACATAGTCCAGTCATTTCGTCGGAAAAAAACGGCTTAGAAATGCAAATGAACCGAGAAAGTTAAATGTTTGATATGTTGTAAGGGGTGATTAGAAAACCGTAACTTGAAGTCTTCTACCAAGTTTTCCTATGTGCGTATTCCGCCATTTTGAACGGATGTCTTCATTAATTAAAAGAAAAAAATAATTAAGGTCCGACCTAAATGAGTTGAATGAGTTAGGGTTTGCAACTTTGATAGATAAAATAACATAGAGATTGAAGGAAATTACTAAATGAACGCTTAATAAAAAAATCTATTGTTATGAATTCTTTAAAAAAAAATTTTAAGAAGGTATACTGTATAGTTTAAAAATGTGTAGAAAAAAAAACTACTACCAATTTCTTCTCATTATTAATTAAATCAATTTACATAAACATTAAAAAAAAACATGAATCATTTTGTTTTTTTTTTAACCTAGCTTGGCGGTGGGTACGGACTCATTAATTTTGCGGCTTGAGATCGTAATTTTTGTCAAAAATAAAAGAACTAAATACGAAATTGTAGGTCTAAACAGGG
This sequence comes from Episyrphus balteatus, assembly GCF_945859705.1. Taxonomy (NCBI): domain Eukaryota; kingdom Metazoa; phylum Arthropoda; class Insecta; order Diptera; family Syrphidae; genus Episyrphus; species Episyrphus balteatus. The sequence goes on along the minus strand of NC_079134.1, from coordinate 56,114,959 downwards.
CCTACAAGTCTGCCCCAATAGTTTTTTTCACAAAAAAAAAAAATGCCAATAAACAAATGCCATGTCCTAAATTTTGTACTTTTTCGATCAATATCTCGATAACGATGATACGCAAAAAATGTCTATGCATGAATTGTAGACCATGGTAAAAGCTCCAAAAAAGCATCAATTAAAATTTTCCTGCGGAAAACGCACATAGGAAATATTGGCCGGAAACTTCAAGTTAAGCTGTTCTAAGCACCATCTACATTCTACAACATATCAAAAATCTAGCATTCTCGGTTTATTTCCATTTCCAAACGTATGTAATGACTGGACTAATTTGTTCTATTTTAAAAGATACGATGGACATCCAATTCCCCAGCAAACGTAGAACTACAGAAAAAATCGGTGAATTATGTACCTACATACGTAAAAGAAGTAGATAGGAGCTCGGAAAAAAACTCAGTTATATACTTCCTATATATAAGAATACGTGAAGCAACTATCTCTTTCTCGCATGCAAGATGAAATAAATTTCCCCTCCATCAAAAGTACAGACAACGGTACTTTAAAAGTACATCAGCGAAGCACATCTGGAAGTACTTCTGATGTATATTTGCCAGCATGGTATTAAAAGAGAAGGTATGATCATTAGAAAAAACTCTGTATCGAGAACTGACAAAACTTAAAAATGGCTACTTAAGGTTTTGACAGCTGCCCATTGAAATTGTTGTTGTAAACAAATTTGTCTTGGAAATTGTTGTTGCTTTTGACTTTGACAAATATTAAACCATTATATTTATTTAATATTTATTGGAAACACACAAAATAGTTTTTTTTTTTTGAAAACTAAAATAAAAAAAAGATCCCTGGCCTGGTCAGTTGAAAATAGTGAAAAAGAAAAAATTAGTCTGCACTTTGGTGGTGGTTTTTGTATCTATTTTTTTTTCTTAATGCACAAGGCTGAAGCTGTGAAGCGGTGTCAAACTTCCCGATGATGGTGGAATTTTTGTGCCGAAGAATTTGTGTGGTAGATTATTAATTTCACTAATAACTGAGAAGATTATTTATTTTTTAAACTAAATTGTTTTATTTTAATTGTCCAAAGGAAAGACAAAAAGTCGAACTCACATTCAAAAATAATTTGCTCAGAAAAGTTATGTTGCTGCGGCTTTCAAGGTTTCACTAGAAAATATAAAATGAAGCAAAAGTCAAAACAAACGCGAACAAAAGAGACAAAACTTTGTACATTGCGCTCTTTTCCTCCCATTTTACAAAGAAGGAGAAACAAAACAATTTTTTTTTTTTTTTTTTAGGGGAGAGATTTTGGTAAATAAAGAAATACATACATCTACAAACTAGACTTTGTTGGTGGTTGTATTTTCCCCTAAACTACTGAGGTGTGGTTTGCAGGGTCGTATTGCTCTTATCAAACCAAATAGAATCATTTGTCAAATAAGGTGAAAAAGGGGTAAACCTCCGAATGAATTCTAATAGAAATTTTTTTTGCTCAATACCTTCGTTTTGGCATTCTATATAACATACTTCAAAAGTCTAGAAAAATCCCAAAAAATTAGCATAAATAGAGGATGGTATAATATACACACATGATGCATGATTTCAAGGTATGTTTTAATGCTGATTCCAAAAACCTAAAATCAAGGCAGTCTGACGTCTCTGAAAAAAGTTATACCTGTTTTTCATCTGCCAACCTATATTATTATAACAGTTGCAATCTTACTACCGAAAAACCCTTAAAAGTTATGGTAGAGGAATCAAATTTTGCATGAGGGTTTTAATATCCATTATCATTAAGAGTCAAAAGAACGAATGGTATTTTTTGAGAAAGGGGAAGTTTTAGGATATACACTAAAGAACATCCTGGTACAATCTTGGAACTAGTGCTAATAGGCTAATTTTTTGGTTTCTGTTTGTTTGGATATTCTTTAACTTATGTCAAAAATCTAAAAAACCTCATCTCCGTAAGTCCTAATTTTCCAGGTTAAACTAAAGTTAGATGCAGATTAAAAAAAATAATTAAAAAACTTAAGATTTTTGCATATGTATATGTTATGTATACCAACATAACCCACATGATTTAAATTTATTTACTAACGCTGATTCCAACAAAACCCACAAACAAATCAATCTGACCATCATTGAAAAGTAATGTATCTTATTCATGTTGTTCTGACACAAATATCTGCAGTGTAACTTTTAAATTTTTTAAAATGTGCACCTTATCTTCAAACCAGGAAAATTATAGGGGTATTCACGATCCGGTGCAACAAGAAGGTGTAAAATTGAAAACTTTATTTTCCTACTGCTACAACTACAAAACACAAATTTTGCACTATTGTATTTTATTTTTGCAATAGGGTTAGGGTATTGCAAAAGTGTAAAAGTGTACAAAAATTGTAGTCTGTATATTTGGTTATTTTAGTTTAAGAAAAGGTTACACTTTTGCACTTTTACAACGATACAAGACCATTTTTGCATTTTTGAAGTAAGTTATACAATATCCAAACAAAGATAGAAACCAAAAAATTAGCCTATTAGCACTAATTGCAAGATTGTACCAGGATGTTTTTAGTGCATATCCCAAAATGTCCCCTTTTCACAAAAAACTCCATTTTGTCATAGATATGAATATTTTTTGCATTGCATTATTTTGATTCTTAATGATAATGGATATGAAAACCTTCATGCAAAATTTGTTTCCTCTAACATAACTTTTTAGGGGTTTTCGGTAGTAAGTTTGCAACTGTAATAATAATATGGGATGACAGATGAAAAACAGGTATAACTTTTTTCAGACGTCAGATTGCCTTGATTTTAGGTTTTTTGGAATCAACATTAAAAAATACCTTGAAATCATGTATCATATGTGTACATAATACCATCGTCTATTTTTGCTAATTTTGAAAATCTCCATTTCGCGCTTTGACCTTGAAAATCGCGACTTGCGGACATGAGATTTTTCTAGACTTTTGAGGTATGTTATAGAATGCCAAAACGAAGGTACCTATTGATCAAAAAGAGGTTGTTTGTAAAGCCGGTTTACGGACGATGATTTTACGTGATAACGTCGTCAGAAAACAGGTTGTGTGGTTTTGTTTAAAATGAGTTGAATTGAAGAGTTTACTTTTTTCAAACAATCATAATTTACAAGAAAAAGCTAAAAAAAATACCTTTTTTATTTTCTCATTATATTAATTTTTTTATTTTAAAAGCTTACAAGCTTACAAAAAAAAGCCAAGCATTTCTTCTTTTATTTTTAAATTTTTATAATGCACCCCGAGTATAAAAATAATTTATTGAAAACAATCATTTTCATCAAAAAAAGCAAAGAAAACATGAATTTTTATCTTCTCACGTCATTAATTCCATTTTTTCCCTAACAACCTATAACAAATTTTATACCACCTGAAAGCTTATTGTCTTAGCTTAAAATGTATATATCGATCAGGGCTATGAGACATCTACAAAAAGACCTAGAATTTTTTGAACTCGATCAAATTTCATTAAATAAACCAAAAAAAAAAACATTTATTTTTATGTTCTCAGGCTATGGAATCAATTTTTTGTTTGACAACCTATAAAAAATATATAGGTACCATGTGAAAGTTTAGTATTTCATATGATCCATCTCATTTCAAAGATGCCTACAAGAGAAGTTAGAATTTTTTAAAGTCAACCATGGCGAATTTCCAGACTGAGATTACGGTACTTCCCACCTGGTGGCGGTTCAGGGAGCAACAGATCTACACTAGTGTTTTGAGGTTTTTCGCAAGTTTCTTGGTTTAACATTGTGTAGCTTGTAGTTAGTCTATTCCCTGCAAACCAAACCTCAGTAGTTTAGGGGAAAATACAACCACCAACAAAGCTTATTTTGAGGATGTATGTGTTTCCTTATTTACCAAAATCTCTCCCCTCCAAAAATAGAAGTTTTGTTTCTCCTGAAAAAATAAACTCTTCTTTGATAAATGGGAGGAAAAGAGCGCGATGTATGCTATGCACAAAGTTTTGTCTCTTTTGTAATGGCGGCTCGCGTTTGATTTGACTTTTCCTACATTTTATATTTTCTAGTGAAACCAGTAAAACCTTGATAGCCACAGCCACAGCAACATCAAAAAAATTTTCGCTGCTCCATTTGAAGAATAAAAATGAAAACAATTTAATTTAAAAAATATATAATGTTCTCAGTGTTGAGTGTTATTTGTGAAAACTATTTTCCATAGGCGGATCCAGGGGGGGGGGGGGCACGGGGGCACGTGCCCCCCCCCCCCCCCCAGAACTTAAAGTTCATACTTAAAGGAAATCAAACTATAAGAGTTTTAAAAATATATGAATAATAACAGAAAGAACTTGAGTGAAATTCTTGTCTATTTCTGGCTGAAAATGCGAATTTTGTTGATTGTTTCATCCCTTTCCCATGAAAAGCTCCACCTCACAAATAAATAAACGATTTTTCGATTTAAAAAAAGTGAATTTTCTAAGTGATTTTGGTGAAAAATTTTGATATGGACATCGAATGATATTGAATGATATAAAACAAATAATTGTATATGCAACTCTATTTTTTCATACAGAGGGGTTAAAAAATTTGCACTTTTTTCGTTGTTTTTTTTCAACATTAGTGTTTTTAAAATAGCGGAACACGTCACAAAATTGCATAAACTATACATTATAGAACTGCTATATATGTAGAACAAACTTGCATTTCAGAAGTTTGCACCCCGAAAATAAAGACCCCTTGAAAAAAAACTCCTCAAAAGCGACCCTTACTTATAGATTTTTATAAATATTATTTTATTGAGAAAATTTCTCCTCTAAAAATATGTAAAAATAATAGTGTTCCAAATTTCAAAAGAATCGGTGCAGTATTTTTGAAGTTATGAGGAGCACCGGCGTTGAAAACATTAGTTGTGGGGATAACGATTTAAAGTTTTGAACTCTGGACTAAAAGACTAAAACGTTCCTAAGGGTAGTATTAAAATACTTATAACTTGGTCAATTTGGCTCCAAGAGACCTACGATTTGAACACAATATTCTTGAGGTATAAAACAATTTAACCCCTTGTAGCCCCATGTGACATTTCTGTAACAAACCGAAAAAGATTGCATAAAAGCTCTACAAACTATTTTTTTTTCTTTTGAAGCTTCTAATATTATAATCTTTAAGTATTGCTTTATCGAAATAGTACTTCAAATTTCTAATAAATAGCACCAATAGTTTTTAATTGACAGTTAATGTTGAAAGTTGCGCTTTTTTTGAAAATAAGCAAATTTGTATAAAAACTACGAAATTCAGAAAAAAAATAGTTTTTGTTAGAAAACCCCACGGGGTTTTATTTTTGGATTTTAGGAAAGTGCCTAAAAATTAATATTAGATAGTTTTTTGCTTGAATTTTTGAATTTTTATATAAAAATAAATTATTTAAACTTTTTTTTTTACTCCCAAAATATCGAAATAACTAAGTAAATAATGACTTTATTGAATTTTTAAAAAATACGTGTTTTATTAAAGATAAAGGCCAATCGATTGACTTATTAATTTTTAAATTTACGACCTTGGGTTACAAAAGGTTAATGCAAATAAAAAAAAAAAAAACTGGGTTTCCCGGCAAAAAAGTAGGATTCAGTTTTTTTTGTTATTCTTATGAACTTTAATATTTATTAGAATGAAGTCTTTAGTATTTGACTAAAAACTACTAGGTCATTAACTAATGGTATAATTATGTCCATAATATTGCAAAATTCTATACAAAATCAATTAAAAAACGTAAACATTTTTTTTTTCAAAATTTCTCAAAATCTATTTGGTGAAACAACTTAAGTCAAAAATTAAACAAAGAATAGATTACTAACTTTAATATAGCACAGAATTGTACGTGCATTTTCTGATTTTTTATATTTTTTTTCTTCCGGCTAATCCAGGAGTAAGAGGGTTAGCACTTAAGTGGCTTTTACTGTAACAAGAAAATGAAAATTTTTCCTTCCGAATAACTTTTTGGTCATTTGGTACCTATTTGATGTGGGAAATGTGCCTAAATATTTTTGGCCAGGTTTTAGACCACTGTGGGTCGTTAAAATTTTCTGCTTGTTAGTCAGTCGTATGGTACTTCACTTTATTTCTAACTGTTATTGCTGTTTTTTTTTTGCCAATCCGTCCCTTGTGCCCCCCCCCAGAAAAAAATCCTGGATCTGCCCCTGCTATTTTCTCTAAACAATATCTACCACACAAATTCTTCGGCACGCCACAAAAATTTATTTCCACAAATCAAAAAAAAAAAAAAAAGTAATACAAAAACAACCACCAATTGATTTGGAAAATAAAGGTATGCTGATTATAAAATTGATAAATTATAAAATTGTTGATTTTTCTGTGATTTCTGTGTTTTTAGTGGCGATAAATTCCAGACATCATTGACTGAGTTTACAGCAGCTTTAGCCTTGAGAATTAAAAAAAAAAAAATTACAACAAGATACAAAAACTACCACCAAAGTGCAGACTGCAGAGTATTTTTTTCTTTTTCACAGTCGCGTGGCCAAGGATCTTTTTTTTATGTATTTTGTTTAAAAAAAAAAACTATTTTGTGTTTTTCCAATAAAATATTAAATAATAGTTGTTTAAAAGAATTGTTTGTTTGTTTTGAAGATTTTTTTATTTTCAGATGAAATTAAAATATGGATTTAAGCAATACGGATATAAACCCATGAAAGTGCTCCAAATAAGTACTTTAAAAGTACAAGTTTTAGTGCTTTTTCTGTAGGTAAAAAAGTACTGGAAAATGTACATCAGAACCACTTCTAGAAGTGCTTCGCTGATGCACTTTTAAAGTACATTTTTCTGTACTATTAATGGAGGGGAAATTTATTTCATCTTGCATGCAAGAAAGAGATAGCTGCTTCACGTATTCTCATATACAGAAAGTATATAACTGAGTTTTTTCCCGAGCTCCTATCTTTTTTCAGTGGAAAAGAAGTACTTCTTTTACGTACATATTTCACAGGTTTTTTCTGTAGTTCTGTGTTTGCTGAGTTATTATGTGTGATATACCAAATGAAAGGTAATTGTAGCAGGATGCTAATAAAATTTCTATCTGCTCTTGGTCAAAAGTTATAACATGTTGAATACTAAAATTTTATTTTACCGTTATCTCAAAATTGTGTTTACGAAAATGATTGAAACTTCGCACACATTTAGTCGTAGCCATGGTCTATCATTACTCCATATACTTTATTCCTGTATCTATTAAAGAAAAAAAGATAAAAATAACAAACGATGAAAATCGGTTTAACACTGTCAAAATCGTGTTTTTTAAAAACTTGTTTCTTCTGTTCGTTATTCAGTCAAAGCTTAATTAATTAATTAATTAAAAGATCCCAATTTTTTGCACATGTATGCATAAGGCCAAAACCTACATGTGTTATAAGTTTCAGATTTTTTGAACGCTCCAAAAAAAAAGCTAAAAATCAAAAATTACCCAAAAATACCCCTAAAAACAAGGTGTTTTAAAAAATTCATATTTCGAAACGCAGAGTGTTGGAAAAAAAATCCGTATCAGACGCCTAATTTTTGTTCCCTCATGCCTCATCTTTCACTTGGAATCTTTAGAATGGTCAAAAAAAAATTTCTTTTGCACAAAATCATCATTTTGTCATAGCCCCATCACGTGTACAACGTTCAAACAAAACGTTATAGCTTAGTTTCAAATTTTTTTAGAATTTTTTCTTAAATGCAGTTATTCTTAAATTAATCTCATCTATCTATAGCAAAAAAAATCTATTCTCTACGACTTCGCGTTTAGATTTTAGCCCAAATTTCATCTTTCCGTTTTACTCTGTGTACCCTATTTAATGACGGAATTTTTAAAAATCCTTCAAGCTTTAGGTTATTATTTTTCAAATAAGCTATAGAAGATTTTTTTATCTCTAATAGTTTATTTTTAATTCTGAATTTAATTTTTTTGCCGCACTGCGAAAGTGCGAGAATGTAACGTTAGAAAATTGCGTCACTTTTTTGTGGTGGCTGTCATGGTTCATCGATTTATAAGACGTTATCACGTCAAAAAAGTCAAAAAAAGTTTCACAAAAATCTTTACAATTTAAACTTTTCTCCATCAATCGGTATCCGTATCGGTAACGAACAGGAAGTCCACTTTTCAAACTTCAAATTGAAAATAAAAACTGACTGAAAGGAACCTGAAAACCCCTCCTTATAAATACGCCACTGGTAAGACCTCATAATGTACTAATATATCCTTCAGAAAATACAACAAGAAAAACACCTCCTCTTATCTCAATTCAGCAGGAATGACGGTCATGTTCATGTATGTACCAATAAAAATTTGGTCCCAATTGCTAATTGGTGTTGTTATTAGGTATGATTATTTTTTTTTATTATTTGTTCCCAAAAAAAAAATATTGAAATGCCATTTTTCTCTCTATATGAATTCAGTTGCCAAAGATGCCAAAAGCGGTCCGATTCTACATGGCATAGCTCCAAAGCATAAGAAAAAACAAAACCAATCTGAATTCTTAAATACCTAACCTACCTTATTGCTATTAAATTAGTTTTAATTGGTCTTTTTTTATTTCGTTTCTCTCGTCTGGGATCAGAACACATTTAAAATTTTTTCAACTTAATTGTTTTATGTGATGATTTTCATTAGAAAAAAAAAATACAATGAATGAAGGCGGTACAAATAACGAAAAAAAACCTTGATTCAAAATAAATACAAAAAGAAAATGTGAAACACGCAACGCAGCAGGTGAGCGCTCGGTTTTAAAATCGTCCTTCAAATACATAGAACAAAATAAAAAAGGGAAAACTTGATTTCGTTGTGAATACGAGTAGGCATTTAAACACCACCATCGAGATCCTTGCAACATCTGCGATATGAAACTACCTTGATCATAAGACTAATACCGAACTGTCTGTCCAAACGGACATCCTCTTATTAAGGATATGCTATTACACAAATCTTCAGCCATAACCCACACTTGCACTTGCCTTTCCAGCGAGGAGCCACCGACAAATTTAGTTTGATCAACAAAATGCACCAGCAAGACAAGGAAACAAGACGACAAAGAGCTAACATCTAAACAATTTGGAGAATGTTCATTAAGTGGAGTATGTTGTATGTGAGTCATGATTATGTTGAGGTATCCGAATTCGAATCCGAAGCCACTTGTTTTTTGTTCGTTTTTTTTTTTTTGTCTGTTTGTATCATTGCCCCTGTCTCTTTCGGTGCAGAGGCACAACAGTAAAACATTAAAACATTTACGACTGATAACCTTATTGGCGCCAAAACAATAATGAGCTTTACAATATTCTTTGTTGTGGTGTTCGTTGTATGGCATTTTGGTTGTCGGACTGTCATGTTTGTACAAATGCATACATTAGTCTGGAGATTCGCTAGATTTTTTAAATTGTGCATTTTTAGATAGTTGAAACATATTTTAAGAGATATCACCACTGTCAATGGTGACAGAAAATGGTAAAACAATAATTACTTCATTAGTTTTATTCAATTCGAGAATTCATTTCATTCAAATATGGAAATATGTTTTGTTTTTTTTTTTTAATCGCAAGTAATATTAAAAATTAAAGATTGGATCGATGTAATATTTGTTTCCATATTATGTATGTACTCACCTACCTATATGTCCCTAAAAAACAAAGCGCAAAGCTGTCATTGTTGCGTAAAGCTGTCAAAATGTTAGTGCCATACCGACTTAATTCAGTTTGCACACCAAAGGATAAGGTTTTTCACAATAGGTATGTAGTTAAATCCAAATCCGCACAAACAAATTAGGTATCAGGGATGGAATGAGAATCGGCGATTGTGATTATTTATGATCGGTAATAATCACAAAAGACAATTTGCTCTGCGAAATTTGATTTTCGCGGACCAAATTTGGTTTTTTGTGACTATAGCCGATTACAAATCACAAAAGTCGATTCCAGAAAACAAATTGAATAATTTTTCTTGCTTTTCCAAGAGTAAATAAAAAGATAATAATGTGAATTAGGGGATATGGTGGTAAGATGGATTTCTTAAGCTTAAACGTCAACAATATAAAATATTACAAAGTGAAACAATCAAATTTATTTTTTAAATTAATTATTATTATTATAAGCTGCGTTCCTTTGGACTTATTTATCTACTGCTTAAAGCTACTTTGAACTACTTTTACTCTATCGAAAAAGTAGTTCTAAGTAGTTTTAAGTGTTAAGCCGTAAGCTGGATGCTGGATACTGGATGCACACTTGGTTGATCAACACGTTCAAAATACGTTCCAAATTGACATCATGAATAGTTAAACCTTTCCAAACTAGTTCGATTGATGTGTGGGCTCAGATATATGTCCTATATGCATCAGTTATAATTTGGAAATGTTTAACAGTATGCCGATTTCGAACGTTTTGTGGATCCAGCAGTAGATTTGCTGCTTTCTTCGATCGGCTATTCTTCTTGGATAACATATTTATCGACTCAATGATTAAAATGCTTACGAAACTGGACAAATTGTTTAATATAACTGAGTTGCAAATGTTTTGTCCGATACTGTATGATTCAAGAGATTCCATATATACTTTTTATAAACACTGGATTCAGGGGCGTAGCGAGGGTACAAGCCATGATTCAGTGAAATGCCGGTTCATTTTATGAATTTGCCGACTGTATCCGAATATTTTTTTTAATAATATTGGGTATCATAATTTTTGAGAACATAAAATAAATAAAACTAAAGTTTTCACGATTTAGAATTTAATTATTAAAATAATAATCTTTAATAAAATAATAACAGAACAAAAAAATAAACATCATTCATTCATTAAATTAATGAACTGAATTAAATCAAAAAAGATAATCACAATGTTAACATTTTAGTGGCCACTGAGTGAGAGAACTAAAACAACCGAATAAATCCATGTTTGGAGTTGCTTTTATCACATCAAAAATAAATCCAAAAAATTTAAATTACTTATGTGATGCTATCAATAAAATAAAATAATAATGGATTTATTACTTCGGTTGTTAGTTCCGTCACTCAGCGTCAGCGGTTAGTAAGATGTTTTAAAATTGTGAATTTATTGTTTTTATTCAGTTTCTGTTACATTTTTTGCAATACTGATATCATAGGCACTCTACAGTTTCTTTGAAGTTGCGAAAGAGAAAAGTTGCAGAACAAATCTTATTTCGTTTTTTTTTTTTGAAACAATAAATTATAATATGGTTGCATAAAATCTGCTCCGTAGCTTCTTAGTAACATGAAACACACGCGCATTTTTGTTCAGTTTCACAGATCCCAATACGTAAATGCAATCTAACTTAAAATATTTGAAGTTATCTGAAAACTATTTTAAAACATTCCAACAACTCAGATGTTTCAATAAAACTTCTTAATAATGCGTATGAAACTAATTTTTTCGATTTCTGTTGTAATTTGTAAATTATGTCTTGCTATTGAGTTAAAAATAAAATAATTATAGATTTATTACTTCGGTTGTTTAAGGGTGCCGTAAAATAACCCCGAGCGAAATAACGCCGAATTCCAAAATTCGGCCTTATTTCACTTTACAAGAGCGAAATAACGCCTTATTTCAACATTCGGCCTTATTTCACATTGACAAAATGAGATTACGCCGATTCTGCACCATTTCACTTTTTCGGTGAGGCAAATCCTGCCAAGTGGAGCTCAGGACCTGCAGTCAGTTTGGTATTGAAATGCCATATTCTTGGCACAGGGACATAAGACCCATGGACATATTAGCTACTTTTTATTTGTGGGACTTAAGTCCCACTTGAGTGAGACATAAGTTCCAAATTAAATGTGTAGCTTATGTCAAACTCAGGTTGGACATAAGACCCAAAAATAAAAGATGGGCGTTATGTCTCACTAACAAAGAACTCACAAATTATAAAATTATCTCCCAACTGGATTTGGGATTCGATTTTGCACTTATGTCCCACCCTATTGGCACACACGCCGATCCAATAATGTATCCAAAGTGACATGCAGTTCGGCTTTCGGGAGAAGCACTCCACACTGCATCCGCTCATGAAGTTCCACCAAGACATCACCTCAGCTTTGAACAACCATCAAGTTACTGTCGCATGCTTTCTGGAATCTGGATGTCGAGAAAGCATTTGACAGCGTATGGATAAAAGCCCTTATCCATTAACTTAATTTACTATTCTTTCCTGTAGCACTGCGAGAACCTGCTTTACGTTGACAATTCGCTCACATACTACAAGTCCGTCTCGCCAACGATAGCTGCCAGGAAAGTTGAAGGTCACATTCGAAAACTGAATGAGTTCTACAGTAAATGGGGTATCCGGATCAACTCATCAAAATCGCAATTACTGAGCTTCAGGAGGACGAAGCATTCGGTCAGATGCAAAATGTAGGAGCATCACACTTACACTACCTGATGGTACTTAATTGGCAGCCAAACGCAACGCGAAGTATTTAGAGATCAACTTTAACGAGCTCCTGAGGTTCAACCTTCACTCTAGGTCTGTTTTGAAAAAAGCCAACTACGCCTTCCATCGCCTTCACCCCCTGATGAAGAGAAGAAACGGATGAAGCCAGCCAACCAACGAAACTCCTGATCTACAAGCAGATTCTTCGACCTGTCATCGCCTATAGCTTTCCGGTATGGTATACCATTTCCAAGACAGCCATGAAGGAACATCAAAAATTGAAAATGAAAATTCGCTCGAATTTAATATTTTCACACCTCAAAATTGATTCTCCCGTGGGCAAATTTTTTTTCGCTTCGCGTTTGGGTTCCGAAAATTAAATAGATTCCCATGTAAGCAAATTTTTTTCCGCTTTGCTTTCCACAAATTAAAATAGGTGGGATTTATTTATTTCTTATCTTTGTATTATTAATTACTGTATTATTATTAATTTGACTGCCCTATTTGCGAGGTAATTTTCCAAATGACCCGCGCTTATGAAGCGAGGTTGGTTGTAATCGAAGTTTCTTTTTCATTTAAAGAATCTGGAACAAAACGCGAATAAAGTAGAACAAAAGTTATTATACATTATTGTTTTATATTTCGAAATTTTTGTTAAATTAAGTCTCGGCCCACTCAAGTGGAACATAACTCCCATAAATAAAAAGTGGCAGTGGGCGTTATGTCCCTGGGCCTTATGTCCCTGCGCCACGTTTTTATCACATCTTGAAACTAATCAAGGTTAAAGAATAAAGCCTAGTAAGCAGATCGGGAAAAAAATTAATTTTATCTCTACAAAACATTTTTTAATCCTAATTTTTAAGTTGGATAAATTATCTAGGGTTGTGTTTTTCAAGCTTTTTGAGTTCGCGACCCCCTCGAGAAAAAAAATATTTTGGCGACCCCCTAATACTATAATGTGTCAGTATTTTTAAATAGCTGTACACTGTTGTACCCTTTCAAAACCCGACCTAATTACACTAAATTTTACTTATTCGCGAAGAGATTTGTACCCCTGTTGCACATTTTGTTTTGTAATATTCTTCATGCTGTGTTGTAACTTCTGGGAAGTGTTTTTACCACACGATCTATGAAGGCTGTCATGACTACGAAATAGGTAGATTGGAGAAAATGTTTTGCTTGTTGCCAAAGCTTTGACCAACAAAGTGAACAAATTTTAAGGTTGAAACTCATAATGCCAAACCTTTCATGAACACACTGCTCCCTTCAGAGACAAGTTCTTGCATCGAAGGTAATGCCTCCATTATTGAATGATGTGCTTAAAGATTTGATCAGAGAAGTCTACTTTATAAAAGGCAAGGCCTTATTAAGGATTGTATGCTATTAAATGGGTTTACTCCATAATAATTTTTTTTATCACACATCAGAGTTCAGAGGTCAGTTTGCTGTCAAAGGGAAAAGTACTGACAAAAGTTTTAAAATTAAAAACTGAATTATTGGTGTTTTTACAAGATTCAAAATCTGACAATTCGAACAATTTTTCTGACCCTCCGTGGCTTCTAAAATTATCATTTCTCGCTTATCTTTTTGACCACTTAAACATCCTTAATAAGAGCAAAAGACGATATCAGAAGATTTCTCGGAAAACTTTGGTTATGGCCCGAGCCTCTACAATCAAAAAAAATTTGATTCTTTTTCCTGCGTTCAAAAGATTCTTCAACAAAATTCATCGGAAGAATCACTCCTTTATTCCTATGGTACAAAGTTTATTAAATTTGAAGATGAAACTATTGAGTTGCTTTCCAGAAATGGAGTCTCAAAGTGAAAATGGAACTAAGATGGATTTCAAATCCTTTTTTCAATAATTCGGTTGAACTTGTTCATCTACCATCCTTAAAACTCAAAGAAAACCCTATAGATTTAGCTGCAGGTGGCATGCTTAACATGGATTTAATTTAAAAAACAATGTCTAGATAAAGAGAAGAGGAGAGTATTCTGAGCTCGCTAACGAAGCTTTGTGGTTATTAGTGCCCAATGTTGGTCATATACTATGAAGAGAAACAGACTAATCTTGGAAAAAGATTTAGTCGTTAAATCATCCAAAATCAATCCAAGATTTCAATATTTATAAAAAAAAAAAATTTTTTTTTTTTTTATTTAGGATTATTTTTTTTTGTATCATTATTTGGCTTGCGACCGCTACCCCCTTAGAAACTCTTCGCGACCCCCAGGGGGTCGCGACCCACACTTTGAAAAACACTGACCTAGGGTAAACTGCCCAATTATTGGCACCTTAAGCGAATGTCGCACCAACTTTAGTTCGCAGTTTTTTCCGTGTAGCATAAAACTATTATAATATAAATACTTTTTTTTTGTAATTTTCAATATCTCGTTTGCTAAGAATATGCCAAAAAAGGCGGGAAGAGTGAATTTTTAATCAAAAAATAAAAATAGAAGCTGTAAATGGTTTTTGAACTCTAGGTGCCAATCACATGGGGAGTGGCAACAATGGGGCAGTTTACCCCAAGTAATTTCTATCAATGGTTTTTTCTTCTTTCAAATTAAATTCATTTTTTTTTGTTTTTGATTCTAAGTTGTATTTGCTTCGTCTTCACTTTCCAAGTATTTTATTAAAGAGTCCACCTTATTTTTGTTTGAATTTTTTTCAATTTTGTTTTATTTTTTTGCCTTGTCATAATTTTTGCCGGCAGAATAATGCTTCGAACATTATTTGTCCCTGCAAAATTAAGTGGAGACTTTTTCTTTACAGCGGCTCCAAATATTTAAATTCTGTGCGTGAACTGCTTACTGCTTGGAAAAATATTCAAGACAAAATTTGTCCCGAGAAAAATGTTTTATGAGAAATAAAATTTTTCCCGATCTGCGTAAGACCAAAAACTTTGTTGGAACCTATACCTCGATGGGATGAACATAAGTCCCAAATAGGTATTGGGGCCATTGTGCTTTAAATTTGGGCCTTATGCCTATGAAAATAAAAAGAAAGGTTAACTTGCATTTGCTTTAATGCTCACTTTTCTAACATTCTTTGACAAAGTGCAATATGGACGAATATTGAAATTCGGCGTTATTTAGCTTTTGTAAAGTGAAATATTATTTTACGGCACCTTGTTTTAGTACTGTCACTCAGCGGTCACTATGATGTAGTAACATTGTGATTTTTGTTTGTTATATTTCAGTTGCTGGTACGTTTTCTGAAATACTGAATCTAAGACACTCTAAATTTCAGTAGCTTTGAAGTTACAACAGAGCAAAGTTGCAGAACAGTTTTAATTTTGTTTCTTGAAACAATCAATTCTTATATGGTTGCAAAGATTCTCATCCGTAGCTGCTTTGTAACTTTAAACCCACGGATATGAAACTAATTTTTTTGATTTCTGGTTGCAAAATTAAAACCTGTGCCCCTTGGGAAACGGATGGACCGATTATTGTCAAACTTGGTATGAAGGTTTATTTGAAGATTCTCCAGAAAGATTTTTGGAACTATTTTTTTTTGGGCCAAAAATACCGTTTGTAGTAAATTTGAAATTTCTCAGAAACGAAAGTAAATTTTAAGACACTAAGGTCTATCTCTTGCTGATTTTTTTCTTTTTTTTTTTAATCATTATTAACGGTATCTGCCATAGAACAGTATTTTTCAAAATCCAATTTTCTCAGAAACTACTAATGCGGTTTTAACGATTTTTTTTGTAAAAAAGCATTTATATAATTTTAATATAAGCCAAAAATTAGACTTTGAAAAGATTAACTAAAAATTTGAAATTAATAGAAACTCAAACATATTCCTCGCCAGTAGTTGTGTTTTTTTTTTTTGGCATTGCTTTCCGTATCTGCAAATGGTGTTTACATGCATTACAAAAACAATACGCAGTTACCGATAAGAATAGAAGCTGAAGCAAGCTGTGGATAGAATTTTGACGAAGTGTATAAGTTAACGTCGCACACTGGGGAAATTTGTATGGGAGTGCGGAAAAAATTAAATAAAAACTGAACCACTGAATAGATTTGGATGAAATTTTCAGGGATGACAGTTTTCGTCGTAAGAAATTATTATTATTCATTTCCGCCCACTGCCACGCCCTTTTAAAAAAATTTGTGAGAGTAATAAAGAATTCCGATTCTAAATTTACTTGTACTTATAGCATTTTTTTAAAAAAATTTTTTTGTATTATTGGAACCACCTCACCGATTTTAAATACATTAAATGGAAAAGAATAACTCATAGTAGGTACTGTTGTCGAGGTCCACGTCCACGCAAAATAAAAAACCCAAATTATAGTTAAAAATTATTTAAAAAAAACACTTTTTTTATTTTATACACAATTTTTCAAAAGTTTATTCTTTTAAGAGAGCCATTTTTTCCTCAATTAAATGACTCTGGTTCTTCTTAATAAAGGAAGGGGTCAGATGATCTGTATTTTTCAATAATAATTTCAATTTAAATCTTGAGACATTCCATTAGATTTCTGCTTAGATCTTGGCATGAAATGCTTAAAATTCCCATTATTAATAAAATGTATAATAACAAGACGCATAATCCCTTTTCACTCGTTTTTAATTTGAATAGTTTTCAATATATTATGTACATACATTTCAGTTACATATAACGAAAATTAATTTTTCTGAGCCAAGTTCAAAAAATCAAATGTAATTTTATTGTAGTAGATTTGTAATGTATTACGAATTAATTTTATTTTCTCTATTTGTCTTTTCGGATAAGAATTTCAAGCTTGCAGCCAAAAAAACAAAAATCTGACAAAAAGGAGGTTTTTTACTTTTCAATTTTCTCGAAAACTAGAAGGCATAGAAACATATGGTTTTCAGTGTTTGGTAAGGAATTAATTAAGGCAGTGTTCTTCATCATTCAAATTGAATTCAAATCCCCAGCCTTGTCAAAAATAGTATTGGATATGTTTTTTTTAATTTTTTTTTCAAAATTTTGACTTTGAAATCGATTATTTCAAAAACAATTCACTTAAAGAACTTGATTTAAAAACTCAAATTAAGCCTAATATTTTGGCTTTTAAAAAAAGTATCATTTATAACTGTAAGTGTTACCATTGATTTTTAATATTTTTTTTGTTATTTTAAGTAATTTTTAATAAAATGATTTTTGCGACCAAATGAAGTTTTCAATTGCCAATAAAAAACGCAGTGGCACCTGGTGGCACCCAAATTTGGCCTTCATTGAAAGGGAATTTCATAAGGAAAAAGTTTTTAATAGTCTCTAACTGTAGGCAAGTGTAGCTAAAATAATATATACAAAAATATGAAAAAATCAAGCCATTTTTTTCTCTTTTCTTTAAATAATTATATAAAATAATTAACATTTTTAAAATTAATAATTTCTTTGATTTACAATAGACAAACGATGGCTTCTTTACGGAAAAATAAAAGTGTATGAGTCGGCTCAAGCTAAAAAAAATTACACAGCTTTAATTTGAGGGTATTTTCACTTCGTTTTTTATACTTTCAACAACTTGTCCCTTTACAAAGCTCTAAAAAGTAAACTACAAGTCCGATTTTAGTAATTCTTTCTGATTTTGATTCAGATTTTATTCTAGAATTTAAAAATACTATTGAAATATTCTCCGAGGAACCTTAAATTTTTGACTTTTTTCCGCAAAATCCCCAGTGTGCGTCGCCGTCGTCTTTTCTATTGGTGCGTGCATATAAATATGTATATTTTTTTTAGGTGTTGATGTTTGGGAAATCCTACACGGAAAAAAAGTGTCACCTTAAAATAAGATGATGCTCACATTAAATTTCACCATCTTAAAATAAGGTGATATCATACTCATTTCCAACAGTGAGATAGCACAGTGGTAAGGCACTGGCCTAGTCAGTCGATCTTGTACTGTGGAAGAGTGTGCACGCGCAAATCGGCTTTCACAGTGTTTAAAATTCGAATTCGGCAAGTGTTAAGTAAATTAGAGGCAAGTTAGCCAGTAAAGTTATCAACTCAGCGATAGCTCAAAGGAAGTGACGTCGGACCCGAGAGCTGTAGGAACGGCGTTCGATTCCCAGCTGGGCCAACGTATTTTTAAAAGTTTTTTTAAAAACAAATAAATTAAAATTAACATTCGCTCCAACCTAGTGGAATCGGATAATATAGCGGGGACATCGAAAGGTGCCCCAGCTACAGCAGCAATCAAGCCAACGGCAATAAAGCCAACGGCAACAACAGCCGATATGGGAGGGCACAAGAGGAGACGCATCTTTGCGAAGCCGAATCTGCCGAACAGGCCGAAGCGTCGTTCCCAAAACCCTTCAGCTGAGCTGCCAGCTGAAGAGGGGGAGGCGGCGCGAACATCCACAAGTCTACCAGCTATAAGTGAACAACAAAAAAGTGCCCTGCCAACAGACGAGGAATTTGGCTACGAGTCTGAAGGAGGGGAGGGACACTATACTGGCGACAGTAATTCATTTGCCGATCTTGCATCAGAGCCGGCACAAGATGAAGATGATTTTGAGGAGGAGATTATTCTTCAAAAGAAAATCTCAGAGTTTGAGGAGCAAATGGAGTGCCTGAAAGCACAAGTAGCACCCATTATAGAGATGCTGAAGGCAAAGCAGGAGACGCGCCGAGCCAACGAAAAAAAAGAGCTCGCCGAAAAGGAAGCCGCTAAAGCAGCCAAAGCAGCGGAGCAACAACAACAACAACTGGCTAAGAAAGCAGAGTTGCAAAATCAGCAACAACAACAAAAGCAACAGCCAAAACAACAGCAACAGCGGCAACGACAACAACAATTGCCAGCACAAAACGCACAACAACAACAACAGCTGCCTGTCCAAGTGCCAGGGCAGCAAAATCAAAAATCGCCGGCACAGGCGCAGCAAAAAGAAAATACACAGCCTCAGCAGCAACAGCAACAGCAAAAAACACAGCAGCAACAACAACAGCAAGCACCAGATGCTACCAAGCCTAGTGGTAGTAAGCAGCAGGAGCGGACTCATCAGCAGCAGGCCCAGGAGCAGCAGCAGCAGAGAGGACACCAGCAGCAGCCACAGACAAACAAACCAAAGAAAGAGAATGTGCCACCAATTAATGTGTTCAGGATGGAGCTAGAGGACACAATAAAGCTATGTAAGTCGGCCATAGGCGAACATTTTTTTATTAAAAGACTTAGTAATAGTAGACATGCTATCCACTGCAACACAGTGGAAGAGCATAAGAAAATAAAATTTTTATTAAAAGAAGCCACCACTGAGTACTTCAGTTTTACCCCTAAGTTGGAGAAAATCCAAACGGTCCTTCTAAAGGGCATAGATTCCTGCACGGAACCCCAGACGCTCTATGATGAGCTCTGCCGCAAAGCGAGTGATGATCTCGAGATCATCAGCGTCAAGCCATTCCAAACGGCTTTGTCCAGGCGGGAGAAACGGAAGCTGCCGATATTTTTAGTACAGCTCTCACCCAACAGCAAACTGGATAGTTTGAGGAGTATCACCGTCCTCAACTACCAGGTTGTCACTTGGGATAAATTAAAAAGGCGCGGTGACATGCTTCAATGCGTGCGCTGCCAAAGGTTCGGCCATGCCGCAGCCAACTGCGAAATGCAGTCGCGCTGTGTAAAGTGTGGAGAGAACCACAATAAGGGGGAGTGTAAACTCGGGGAGGAACGGGTCGAAGATAAGACCCAGCTTAAATGCGCAGTCTGCGGAAGCGTCGGGCACCCTGCTAATTATCGGGGCTGTCCGAGGTTTCAGCAAATGAAGCAGCAGAAAACGGCGAAGCAGGCTGTCGTTGAAAAACGTCCAGTAGGGCGTGCTCCGATTGTCAACCCAAGTATCTCTTTCGCCCAAATGGCGCAAAGAGCAATACCAAAGGCGACACAAAAGCCACCAAAGGTTGTCCAACAGGCCTCCGTGCCTAAAGCACCGGCGGCAGAATCAGAGGTTTTGACCTTGTTACTGAGCATTCAAGCACAGTTAACAGGGCTTCAAAGCCAGATAAGGGAGCAGACAGTGAGGGTAGATCATATCTACACTCAACTGCCTAGCTTAACGCAACTTAGGTCGTAATGGGCGCGCTGTCAGACAGGCCCCTTAGGATCCTAGCTGTGAATGTAAATTCACTGATTAGGGTCGAACGTAGAGCTAACCTTTTCCAATTGTTGAAAGATCTATGTCCCGATGTGTTTATGGCTAGCGAAACTAAGCTAAACCAGAAACATAAACTGACAAATATTAATTACAATATCGTAAGAAGAGACCGGCCCGACTCCACTCAAGGGGGCGGTGTTGCAATCTTCATACGTAAAGGCATTAGTTATAAAGTAATATACAATAGTGAAGTGCGAAAATTTCGATCGCTTGAGGTGTGCATTGTATGCATCCCTCTTCAACATGGAAAGCGGGTGTATGCAGTCGCAGCTTATGCGCCAGAAGCACCTCAACCAACTGACTTTACGGCAGAACTCGAAAAACTTTTTCAAGTCCTACGACTGAATTTGGAGGAAAACTATATCCTCATGGCCGGTGATCTGAACGCCAAACACCAAGATTGGGGAAATCAAATACAGAATCAGCGAGGTAATCATCTGTATAATTGGATGAGTCAAAACAATATTGAATATAGGGTTGATCTGCTGGCTACTGAAAGGCCATCGTTTCCAAGAAGCGGTTCTTCTCTGGATTTATTGCTTCTAGACTCAAGACTGACAATAACAGACTCTGTGGGCCAACACCCAAGAAACTGCCTTCGTACAATTGAGTACGACAGCGACCACTGCGGACTCGCCGCCGCAATACAGCTTCCGAACGAGCTTGTGGAATTGGAGGAGTATGTACCGGAGCATTCTTACAACTACGGTAAGATGCGCTGGCCACGCTTCACCAACGCCTTAGCAAGAGAACTGCGTTCGAATAACATAGCCCCTCCAAACGATAGAAATCTGTCGAACAGTGAGATTGATGGTTATCTCCAACAGATGGACGATACCATCCTACAAACGATGAACAGAACGATACCCAAATACAAAGAACGTGACCAAAATAACGTTTACCGAAACGCGACTATTGACGCACTCCACAGACAAAAAAGCGGACTATTGACAAGACTTAAACGTTTATACCGGCGATTTACCGACCCACACGATCTGGAGATTAGAACACTGAAGTCGTCGATCAAAAACATCAACCAGTTGATCAAAGAAAATTATAGGTTGTCTATTAATCTGTATTGGGACAAAAAAATTCGGGCCGTTAATTCTAGCGACCCGAGTATGTTTCCGCAGATTAATAAGATTTTTAGACGGAAGGATCAAAACGAACTTCCGTGTCTTAAGCTCCAGAGAACTGTGGAAAACAGAGACGTACTTCTGACAGCAGGCATAAATCCAGGGGAAGCCATCTTGGACGACGACCTCTTTATAATCGAAGATCCGCAAGAAAAAGTGGAGGCGGTGGGTGCTGCCTTCCAGCAAGTGTACAAGGTAAATGCTAGCATTAACCCGAACCACGACCTGGAAAACAGGGCCCTCCTTCATCACTTCTATCTACGTAATGATATAACGCAATGGCGATCTGAGAATCGCGGTTTTACCGGGTTTAATGAAGAGCACTTGGCAAACGCCATCATCGCCGAGCATGCTGGGGCTGACACCCTGTTAGTTACGAAGGTAGAGCTCAAGCTCATCTTCGATTCATTAAAGAAAAAGAAGTCAGCAGGAGTCGATGGTATATCCAATATTGTACTACGACATCTACCGCAAGAAGCTATTGACATTTTTGCCACTCTGTTCAACAACGCTCTGAATAATGCATATTATCCAAAGCGTTGGAAAACAGCAGTGGTACATCCTCTACCGAAAAAGGGAAAGGACAACTCCAATCCGGCAAATCTCCGGTCGATAAGTCTCCTTCCAAGTATTAGCAAGGTATTTGAAAAAGTTATCAATAGGGCTCTGTCTCAGTGGGCTGAGGACAACAATATCATACCGGATAATCAATTCGGGTTTAAGGCAGGACATGATACTATTCATGCCGCGTCTAAACTTGTATCTGATATCCAGTGGAACAAATCTAAAAAACAGTGCACGGGTGCCTGTCTTGTTGATTTGGAAAAAGCTTTCGACACCGTTTGGTTAGAAGGTCTCTATCTTAAATTAACAAGACTTGGTATAAGTAAACCACTTTTATATATGCTTTATGACATGCTCAATGGTAGAACGTTTGTTGTCAAAAGTGGCAATGTAACTTCTACTGGAGTTTTTAATATTAAAAATGGTCTTCAACAGGGAGCGGTGAACTCACCGATTCTCTTTAGTATTTACACCAGCGATCTGATAGGAAGTCTAACTCAGGCAATTGCGTATGCCGACGACCTAATTGCGTACAGAACAGCTCCAAAAGTTGAGGTCATAAGAATTCTCTTGCAACGTGACTTTGACAAAATTCAGCGATATTGTGATGACTGGAAGTTGAAAATCAACTTTCAGAAATCAGAAACGATTCTATTTAGGACTCCCTTGGCTAGGGCCTCAGGGGATACGCGAAGGAACTGGCGGAAGCTGGCGATCGCTGGACCACACGGACATCCACTGCCGAGTAAAAGTGTAGTAAAGTACCTTGGCATCTGGCTAGATCAATATCTATATTTCAATAGACATATGGATGCTGCTCTGGCCAGGGCGAGGGGAGCTTTTGCCCTGACGAAACGGCTGTTTTATAGCAGTCGGCTTGACACCAGGGTTAAGGTGATTTGCTACATGGCCCTCATACGGCCGATGATTGTCTATGGATGCCCTGTGTGGTTCAACGTTGCTCCATCTCAAATGGAAAAGTTTCGGGTGTTTGAGAGGCAGTGTCTTAGACGTTGCCTTGGTCTGCACAGAACACCCGAATCTGATTACACGCATTACTATTCCAATGAGGTCTTATACAATAGGGCCAACATAAATAGAATTGATAACTTTATGCTGAAGCTTGTTCGTGGCCACGTTTCAAGAGCAATGGCCTCTTCAAATAGCTACATTTTTGGGGCTTACTACCCTAACGACGAATACTTCAAGAGTGTGTGTTTAAGCGGCTATATTCCGCCTGAGGCATTCCTCTATTTAGATAGTCGGGGGCTTGTACAGGATAGATTGGCAGTTCCGCTAATCTACCACGTCGGGCGAAGAACCGTGGACAGGCGACTGCTGTATGACAGGGACATCCTCGCACTAGGCGGAGAAGGGCGTCTTCGGTTCAGTAGGACTGTGTCCGATCGGGACCGAAGAGATAGGGTAAGGCAGGAGAACCAGTTTTGGTGGCTTCATAATAGTGTAAATAGTTAAAGTGGTCTTTGTTTTTATGCCTTGGCCGGCTTACATAGTTTTAGGTGTTTAGTTTTAAGTAGGGACAGTCGGGGTGGCACAAAAAACAAAAAAAAAAAAAAAAAAAAAAAAAAAAAAAAAAAAAATACAAAAAATACAAAAAAATACAAAAAATACAAAAAATACAAAAAAATACAAAAAAAAAAAAAAAAAATACAAAAATACAAAAAAATAAAAAAAATACAAAATTGCTTGCTGTGGCTGTTCTAGTTTTTAAGTAGTTTTAAGTAGTTTAAGTAGTTTTAATTAGTTTTTAAGTAGTTTAAGTAGTTTTAATTAGTTTTTAAGTTTTAAAATAAACAAAAAAAAATGATCAGAATCCAAGTTTTTTTTAGAAATTATTTCTTGGAAAAAATAAAACCTTGAAATACTATTTGAATTAAATTAGTTTTAAGGCCGAAAGGCATTAGTATTAAGAAAAATGAAGAATAACTTAGAGTGCCCGTATAGGGCCAGTAAGTTAGTTGTAAGTAATTGATAAGTAGGCTAGTTTTTATGAATTTTTGTCTAGCTTTAAGATAGTTTTAAGATGATGAAAAATAAAAATGAATTTAAAATTGAAAAAAAAATTGAAAATTGAAATTTGGCACTGGCCTAGTAACCCAAAAGTTGTAGGTTCGATCCCCGGTGGCTGACAGTTTTTTTTTTTTGAAAAGTTTTTTGATGGTGTATCCATATTTTGATAGCACTATGCTCAAAGTTTAGTAAATTAAATCCAGCTTTGTAAAAAAATAGTATCAATTATTGAAAAAAAGCAAAACACTTATGAGCAGGGCAAGGATTTTTATGCACTAAAAACCCAAAATATGTGAATAAAATATGCACCTAAAATCTGAAAAAATGCGCTTAAGACAATGAAAATATGCATTCAAAAATAACATTAAAAACCAAAAAATTAACTGAATTCCGCCAAAATTTAAAAAAAGTAACAACATAAATAGAAAATATAAAATCTTCTAGAATAAAATACAAAAAACATTAAATTTATATTACATGTGTATGTAGATGCAAACAAATCAATAAAATAAATTGTTTTGGTATACACCACAAAATATTTCCTGAAATTTTAAATGATAAAATTCTGCCTATTTGGCCTGACATAACTTTTGAACATGAAAAGGAACTGTTCAAATTCAGTCGGTGTCATTGGAGCATTTTTGAATGCAAGTATCTCTCTACCCGAAAACTTCTTCAAAATTTTCAAAATTTTTTGCATAGTAGGTACTGCAGTAAAACTAGCTCTAAAGTATTTTCATGGATTGATAGTACTATAGAACTATATATACAGTGATTCAATCATTCAACTTCCACCAACTTCACTCAAATTTGTCATTCACATCATTGTATACTTTGTAGGTTCTCGTCTTAGCTTAGCTTGTAAAAGTTTAAATTTCCGGAAGGGAGAGGGCGTTATTTATCGCACTTCCAGTTTGGAATGATATTTGTGGTAAAGTTTCCATTAAAATTTTAATGAATGCGTTCAGATACTTATTAATGATTAAAGATAGGTTCACATTTATTAAAGGTGCGTTCACAACAACGTCGCACAACAACGTTTTTTCATGTTAAAGCCATAACTACAATGGCCTAAAAAGTGAAAAAGTGGGAAATTTACAAAATAAAATTTTTTTTATTTCTTTCTAGCAATATTTGTTTTTGTAAAAATTTTTGGAAAAAACTACCAAAAATTTTTTTGGAAACCAAAAAATAAGCTTTTTGCATCATTATTTTTTATTTTGTCTTCGTAAAAACTGTCATAAAATGAGTTTGAAATCTATCACTTTTTGACTTTTCGCAAAAAGTTGCCGTTGTAGTTATACTTTTAAAGCCTTAAGGCTTAAATACAATGACCTTAAAACTGAAAAAGTGGGAAATTTACAAATAAAGTTAAAAAAATTTCTTTCTTTCAAGCTCCATTTGTTTTTGAAAAAAATTACAAAAATTGTTTTTCAAACCAAAAAATAAGCTTTCTGCATCATTATTTTTAATTTCTTGGTCGAAAAATGTTGACTTATTGACTTTTTGCATAAAGTGGCTTTTAACTACATTGGCCCAAAAAGTGAAAAAGTACAAAAGTGAAAATTTTCAAACGCATTTTGTATGGTTTTTCGGGCTAGAAAATTAAAACAAAAAATGCGGAAACTATATTTTTTTTTTGTATAAAAACAATTTGTTAAAGGTAAAACCACAATGGCCTAAAAAGTGATAAAGTGGGAAATTTACAAAAGTAAAAAATTTTTATTTCTTTCTAGCGCTATTTTTTTTTTTTGGAAAAACTACAAAAAATTTTTTTTTAACCAAAAAATAAGCTTTCTGCTGGAAGGTATACGGAAGAAAAAAGACGTTTTTGTTTGTTTTACCTGAACCTTATAAGAAAAACGCTTTGCCATGCGGCGATAAAATATTAGTGACTTTTGTTCAAAAATGTAAACGTCTAAAAGTGAAAACTTGGTAAAATGGTAAAGGAACTGTCAAAGTCAGCTATTACATGAAGCCTCAAGAGGCTTGACTCTTATTTCGAATTTTCTTTTGATACACAGCCACACAAAAAAAATAAAAGTTCTGACCTGGGGTTGAGACTAAGTTTTTCATATAGTTTTTCAGTTTTTGGGTCGCTGAAACCGAATCCGGAGTCCGTCACGAAAACAAAAAAAAATGTTCTCTGATCTGGATGTGTGAATTTGTTAATCATATAGTTTTTGGATCGCTGAATCCAGATTGCAAGTCAATTTCGCCCTATCACGGCAGGTTTCTGAGATATCCTCAAAAAAATGTCAAAATCAAAACAAACTAAAATTCTTATCTGGGGTTGCGTCTAGGTTTTTCATATAATTTTTGGGTTGGTAAAACCGAATCCGAACTCTATTTTTCCGTATCACGTCAGGTTTTTGAGATATCCTCAAAAAATGTCAGATAAGAACTTTTTTTCGGATTCGGTTTCAGCAACCCAAAAACTAAATGAAAAATTTAGTCGCAACCCCAGATAAAAACTTTTGTTTTTTTTGGTTTTAACATTTTTTTGAGGATATCCCAGAAACCTGACGTGATAGGGCGAAATTGACTTTGAATCTGGATTCAGTGGTCCAAAAACTATATGATTAACATATTCGCACATCCAGAGCAGAGAAATTTTTTTTTTTGTTTTCGTGACATTTTATGAGGTTATCTCGAAAACCTGACGTGATGGAGCAAAACGGACTTCGGATTCGGTTTCAGCGACCCAAAAACTATATGAAAAATTTAGTCGCAATCCCAGGTCAGAACTTTTATATTTTTTTGTGTGGCTGCCCTACTAACAATTTTGCTTCTATAATGCTTTAAAGAAGCAACAATTGCATCTGTAAAGCTTTATAGAACCGAAATTGTTTGTCGGGTTGGTAACACTGGTCTGCAAAATTTAACTTTTTTTTCTCCTTCAAATAATTTTTTGATATAATGAAAGATTAGACTTTCCTGAATATAAATCTGGTATCAGAAAAATTCTATCAGGTACCATTTTTGTAAAAATGATTTTTGAAAAATGTGAGTAGTTTCTAAAAAACCCCTCTTTTAGATTCATTTGAACTTGTATATAATTAAAACTATTTGTCTCATTGAGCTCAAATTTGGAGGACTTATTCTTCATAATATGACCTATCGATTGACACCAAATATGTTCTTTTACATTCATGTTTACTCATTTTTAAAAATACTGATTGACAATAAAAGCAGACATTTCGAAATCCTTCACTATTTAGTAAATCCTACATGAACAAAAGCACCTTAATTAAGGAAAATGTAAAATATCAATGCCCATTATATTAAAAAAGTCAAATATGTAAAGAAAACCAAAATAAAAAACATTAAACAAAATTTTTACGTGTTTTGTAATTTTATATACTATTTTTTCTATTTAGAAATATCTTATTTTTAATAAACTATTCGATAAACTGCCTTGTAAAGCTTCAGATTTGTTTGTCCTAGAAACAATAGTACATTTTTCTTATAGTTTTTGATATGCTGAGTTAGAATCCGAAGTCAAAAAAATTCTATCACGTCAGGATTTTAATATATTCGCATTAAACTATCACAAAATCAAGTTTTTTTTAGAAAATCTCAAAAAAACTACTATATCTCAAAAACCAGAGCTGTTCGAAATTTTTTGAGCTCGGATTCAAAATCAGCACACTAAAGTCCATTAGAAAAGTATACTTTTGTTCTAGGGAGAGATATATTAATTTTTAGAGATCAGTTTCTTTGTGGTAAGATATGCCAAACCTTCTAAACTTACTTAAATTAAGATATCTCGGAGAAGATAAGAGATATTGAGAAGATTGAAATTGAATTTGAAAGAAAAAAATAAGTTCTTTCATAAACCGTATCAATTTTAATAGAAAAAGATTACATTATGCCAAAATATTTCTTCGAAAACAGCAAAAAAATGGGTTTTTGAGATTTTCTAACGGAAATATTTTAAAAACGTGACGTGCTAGGTCAATTCTGACTTCGGATTCGGAATCAGCATACAAAAATCCTTTAGAAAAGTATAGTTTTATTTAAAGGAGGATTTCCTTGCAGACCAGTGTAATCATTCTGTGAGGCGCGTACTATTACACGATGTCTCTTGAGTCAAGGACTCAAATTTGACATTTATCTTTTGAATTAAAATTTGTTGTTGTTGTATTGCACCAAGAAGCAAAAAGAAATGTGAGGGAATGTTGAAAAAAGAAAAAGTGGAAAAAGAAACGTCAAAAAAGAGTCTCGGACTCACGACCCATCTTTTTCATCTTTTTTCTCTTTTGCACTCATTATGTTTAAAAGAGTCGCGCCTCTTGAGGCTTCATGTAATTGCTGACAAATTCTTATGTTCTTTCAAGAGAGAAAAGGACGAAATTAGATTTCATTGGTATCAAAAGTGTTTACAAAAGATTGAACCTTATTAATAGACTCGATTTTAATAGAATTCGATTTTAACAAAAAAAAAAATTCATGGTAATAAAACAAACATCTTAAGGCTTAACTACATACACCACTTTTTGAAAAAGTACAAAAGTGAAAATATTTTTTTTCTGGCTAGCGCAATTTTTTTGTGAAAAAGAGTATACAATTTGTTTATTTGACCAAAAAATAAGCTTTCTGCATCATTTGTTTAAATTTTTCAGGCCGAAAAACTATACAAAAATGCGTTTGAAAATTTTCACTTTTGTACTTTTTCACTTTTTGAGCCAATGTAGTTAAGGCTTTATCTACTTCTAAACTTAGATAACTAAAACAATGAAAGTTAACCATAGTTAAAACAACGCACCAATGTGAACCCACCTTAATGTTTTTTGATTTTCGCTGAATGCTTTCATTCATTCATTCAGTCATGAATGACATTTCATTCCAGTCCCCCTTCAAGCAAACAGGTCCGACCTCGGTCCGAATCCGCTCCGCCTCAGGCGGAGCTGAGTCCGACTTCGGATCAGAAACTGGTCCGAAGGCGGCTCAAATTAGTATGGAAATTATAATCACCGCGAAGTCGATTGCATATGTATTGGTGTGGTGAAAATCTCCATTCCGAGAAAACGGAGCCGAAGGCGAACCTGAACCGGAGCACCAGAAAGAGGAATAAGAAAGGGATGACATTTCGCATTTGCGACCAAAAAAAGAACAAGATTTATTTTTTTTTTCACTGAAACTGTTTTATTTTTTATTTTATTTTGGCAAACGAAATTTTCACAATAAATACAATATAAAATACAATACATTTTTTTCATTTTATTTCATTTGATGCTGCTGCTGTTGTTGGTGTTTTTTTAGATACCCAATCGCATGTTTCACCTTCTAGATTTTCTTCATCATTAGAGATTACATCTACAACACAAGAAGAAACAACATTTTAACCCAAACACTTTGAGCGATATATAAAACATACCTTTTTTGTTTTCCATATTGTTTATAATTTAGTAAAATTGTTTATAATTAATAAACTAACATTATACAAACAACGACACGAGACACGATCGTGTCTGAGGTCGGAGTTTCTTTGTTGCACTAAGTTTTCTTGCTTGAAGGGGACGGACGCGACCAACAAAAAATAACAAAATGACGCTTTGGCTCTTGTTGGCCTTGTCTTTTTTTTCCTTTTCTCATTTTTCACCACGATTCTCGTTCGACTTTGTGTTCATACACAAAAAGTTGCAAGTGTGTGAGTGCAAGCCCGATTTTCGCGGTCTGAGGTCGGAGTTTCTTTGTTGAACTCAGTTTTCTTGCTTGAAGGGCCATCTCTTCAAGCAAGAAAACGGAGTTCAGAAAAGACACTCCGACCTCCGATCGCGAAAGACGGGGTTGCACCCACACACTTGCCACTTTTTGTATATGAACACAAAGTCGAAGGAGAAATCGTGGTGAAAAAACCAATACATATAAAATCAGCTCCGCGGTGATTCTATTTTCCATACTAATTTGAGCCGCCTTCGGACCAGTTTCTGCCTCGTAGTCAGACTCAGCTCCGCCTGAGGCGGAGCGGATTTGGACCGAGGTCGGACCTGTTTGCTTGAAGGGATTGGAAGTTTTCCAACAGATATTTCCAGTTGTTTTTGTTTTCCTTTGTTGTTTTTTTTTTACTAAAATATCGAATTTTATTTTAATCAATTTACCTATTTCGGTTAATAAAAACTTTAAAAATAATGCATTCTGCACATCTAGGGAACATTTGCTATAATTTATGCCCCTTCGGTTTTTGTGGGCC
This sequence comes from Episyrphus balteatus, assembly GCF_945859705.1. Classification (NCBI taxonomy): domain Eukaryota; kingdom Metazoa; phylum Arthropoda; class Insecta; order Diptera; family Syrphidae; genus Episyrphus; species Episyrphus balteatus. The sequence continues at coordinate 56,084,486 of NC_079134.1, read as the reverse complement.
GCGTAGTTTGTACCTTAAAATTCGCGTTCGCCGTTTTATTATATGATGATGAGAAATGAAGATTTCACTAAATTTTCAACAGTTTTTCAGTGTTTTAGGAGTTCAAAATTAAAAAGCTGGTGCGTTTAGAACGAAAAGCTTGGGGTAAACTGTTAAACTTAAAACTATCGATAGTTTTGTCGATAGTTTTTTAGAACTATCGATGTACGAGATAGTTTTTTACTATCGATGCTATCGATAGACTATCGATGTTTAACGAACACTATAGGCAATAAATCAAATACAAAACAAAACATTGGAATACATTAACAGTTTTCGAAAATACAGACCTTTAAGAACTAGATGTCAAATGTACCCCCTTCTCCCCTAATTATATGCGGCCTGTTTTCTCCGTGAACTGGGAATAGGTTTGCCAAACAAATACGCCAAGTCGTCACGTGAGTTCTTATTATTTGTCCTATAAACCAAAAACTTAACTTTTCAGGAGAGCGTTTTTAAACTTCAAAGTAGTGGTTTACTTATTTTTTCGAGCCTAATCGCAGTGATTTGTATGTTTTTTGAAAGATTAGATATTTTCCCAACCATACATAAAGCAATCTGCATGTTTTGGTTTTTCAATATTGATTTAACTGAGTTTAAAAAAAAGAAGTAAAATGGACATAGGACACAGGTCCATACAGTGTAACTTTATGGACCTGTGTCCATACAGTTACACTCTTGTGACACAAGAAACACAAAAGCTAAAAAATTTTTCTCCAAGGGAATTTGTATTGGATATACATAGGACACAAAAACAAAAAAAATAGGAAATCAAATATTTTTATTGAAATCGAAATTCAATACATTCTTTATTTGAGTTTAAAAAATTAAACGAAAATATTATACAAGGGTTTTAGTTTAGAGAACACTCAATCAATATGTCCTAAACATAACTTGATTTCCTTTTGTTCAATTCATATTTGTAATTTCAAGAAAAATGTATACCTATTTCTTTTAAGAAATGAACAAAATTTGCTGTTTAAATACGTGGTTCACGCAGAAACGAGACGATAAGAATGATGTCCTTCTTTTTTTCATTAGAGATGGTTACCTTAGCATAAAGCAACTATACTGTAATGTTTTATTTCGGGTTCACAATAAAACTTATTTAATTTCCACTTATATTTCCATTCAAATAAGAACACACTTTATTTCAACTCAATTTACTTTTATTATTCGCTCATCAAACACACTTTTAAATCACTTTATTTACTACTAACGATTCGCAACACTTTATTTCACTTTGTACTGTACTCTTTCACTTTCAAGATTAAACTGTATCCGGTCGGTGTCTACGCTGCTCTTTTATACCGGAATCTCGAGACTCGAGAACGTCCTCGAAGAATCTCGTCCCTGCCTCTCGAAACTTCCTTTCCAGGAGGGGCACTTTATACTTCCAGTCTAGTGGGATATTTTGGGATGTGTTCAGAGGGTAGTTTCTAAAGGTCCGTTCACATTTCTACCTTTGCAGTAGTAGGTAGTGTGTTCAGACTTTTATCTTAAAAGTAGTTCAGTAATTCATCGTTACAATACTATTGGCAACGCAATGACTTCAAAATTTTAGTATTTCGCCTCTTCCTAGGAGGAGCTATTATCGGGACGTAAGTCATTTTGTGGGAAAAATATAACTTCTTTGGATATAGGACATTTAAGCACAAATTTTGCATAATTTTAAAGCCAGTATTTGTCCTGCTGCATATAAAAACGTATATAGGACATATAAGCATAAAATTCATCGAAAAAATTTGGTCTATAGGACAAAATCATTTTTTTTATTTCGAAAACTAGAAGAGATAGGACGATTCTGATTGCAGCAATAGCAATCGAAAGAGCGTGGTCGAAAATATAAGATGGCATCTATATCTAACTCATTTTCGGCAAAAATGGTCTGTAGGACAAATAAGAACTCACGTGACGAAGTGATAAAGTTACAGAACAGGAGTCATGGTCACTACAGAGCATAAAGCTGCACATCATCACAACCATAATCCAAACCCAAATCAGCAAAATTCCACTATACGGAAACATCGAACTAAAGAATTACTAAATAATATTTAATAGAGATATTATCTCTTTTACCCGTACTTATACATTAAAAATCACTGTAATGCAAGTGAAAACCACAGACAATATTATTTGAAACGTCAAATCTCTTATCCATGTTTTGAAAAGCCCGCATTCGGAGTTTAAAAGTGAAATATCTTGGAAGACGAATTCCAGATCCAGACAAAATGACACATTATATTTCTCATATATTACAGAAAACCAAAAGCATCGCGATGACAAATAACAATAAAAAAGAAATAACAAAATTCCTCAGTACTAACAACAAGACGAAACGCGAAGATATTACGAGGCGTCTGTTGCTTGGCGCTGGTCACCACTTTTCAGGGGCCATCACGCTATCTTAAGCCCATTAACTCAGTCACTAATGGAACTTATCACATTAGAATCCACTCCTTTCCTTTCATATTTCTCTGGATATCTACAGAGAACTTGTCTGTCTGTAGTAAAGATGCACACAAACATATTTTTATGTCTTCTTGCATGTACCTACTTTGTTTGTCTGCACCGATTGTTTTATGAATTTATGAAGTGGGGCGATGAGTTTGTGCACTGCCAAGTCACTGCCACACTGCCACTGCTGTGGTAGTCAATCACACTAAAATTGCACCCTCTGGTTAATAAAAACGACATCCGAATTCTCGTCTTCCCTATAGATATCGACACATGTGTACGTATGCAAATAAAATTTAATTAAGATGGCTGATCACTTCTCCTTAAAAAGAATCCTTTGGTCTTTAACACACGATGCCATGTAATTAACAAGAAATGAATATTATTAACCAGCTACCAACTTAGTGTGTCGTTAAAATAATTCAGGATTTCACTGCTGCGCTGTGACTTTGAGTAGAAATTAGAGCTAATTTGACTACAGTTAATGACCCTCTATCAGTACGAAAAAAAAGATCCACAGTTATAGTACAGGTAAAATAGTACATTAAATCAACAAATAAAAAAAATTGTTAGGTACACTCATGAAACTTGAGAAAAAGTTTGCTTTTGGGATAAGAACCAAGGAAAAAAAAGTCTTTAAGAAAAAGTTGGGTGGAAGAGTGTTTTTTCGCGGACAAGAGGGAGGGGGTGAAGGTCAAAAATATAGTGAACAAAATTGTTTGTCGAATATTATCATATGACACATATTTTTAAGGTATTTTTAGATGCTGAATCTAATGGCATAAAAATAAAGTCAATACGATTGCTCTAAGAAGAGTTATAGCCGATTAAAAACAATGGTGCTTGTTTTTCGACTGCAACAGGCAAAATATAACCGAAACCCATGTTAAAAACATGCTACACTGATGAAATTCGGGATGAAGGTTTAAGGTAAATCAGGGACAAAGGATTCATAAGGTTCTTAAAAATATTTTTGGTAAAAGGGTGTTTTTTTGATGGGTTGAGTTTTTTTTAAGAAATGATGAAATTCGGAAATATGACCACAAAAACAGGGAAAAAATTGTTACATCAATGAAAATTGGTAAAAATGTTTCATTTATAACAGAAACCAAGAATCTAAGAAGTCTATACAAATAATTAAGGTTAAAGGGTTTTTTTTTGGAAAATAGGGAAAATCCGCGATAAGTCCGATAGAATCAGTGGTATAAATGGTACCCTTACGAAATTTATTAATAATGTTGTCTTTCCCATAGGACTTACATACGAATAAAACAAATGTATAAGTTTTTTTCATGTGAAAGGGTATTTTTTTTAGGTACATATAGAGAAACTATGGGTATATTTGAAAAAATGAGTAAAAAGCAAACTTTTTGTCAAGTTTCATGAGTGTTACAATTTTTTCTTTTTTAAATGCTTATTTCACCTTTACTATTATAACTTATAACATAATTATAAGACAACGCCTGGAGCCTGGACTCCACGAGTCGTTAAAGTAGGACGTGACCACAATAGGAGAACCACCTCTCGGAAACACAAAATAATATCCACAAAATCGAATAGGTACATCAGTTCCATTCTTAGGCTGGTTCGGGAAAATCTGTTCATTAAATACTGTCTACGATGCGTCTATGAAATCATTGAATAAGAAGTACAGGAATGGGTGTTTATCCAATTCAGTGAAGCCGCTTTTTATTAGTGTGAGTTGTACATATGCACATGTACATTGGTAAAGGGTCGGAGTGCAGATATATTGTCCACTCAAGGGGCGCCAACAACAAAAATGTAACTGGAACTTCGCTTTAAGAAAACGAATTAGCATATCTTGGGTTATTTTCCAGCGGAAGTAAACGCTGCTATTAGAAAATTAGAATCTGAAGGCCCATTAATTGCTGATATGTTTGAAATAATTGAACAACTACGGCCATCGTTTAATGTTATTCTAACAGAAAAGTTTTATGGCTCAATTCTGTGACAACGTTGAATAAGTATCTATTTTAAAACAGCCAAAGCTTTTTTGGAAAACTTGATAATTTATATTGAAACACGTTTTTTTTTCTGAGTACAAGCAACTAGAAAAATTAAAAATATGACAATTGAAGACTTTTCCTTCATTTCATGAATTTTTGGAAATTGTTAATTCCTAACACTTGGCGAAAGAAAGAAATCGTTTGCTTATAGAATCAGTTGAAACGGAATCTGTAACTAATGAAATACTTACTTTATCTTACTGAATGTTAATAATAAAGAAACAAAAATACCTGCGCTTTATTTTTTTTTTTGTTTTAATTATTTTATTTTTTTTTTAATTCATGTCTTTATGTGTATCTATTTATAGTTTTATAAGAGTTTTACAAAGTCATATATGAAAATGGCAATTTGTTAAAAAAAAATTATATCAGGCGACAAATATGCCTAAGAAAAACTGAAACTAATGAAATACTTACCTTTATGTTAATAAGGAAACAAAAATACCCGTGCTTTATGTTTTTGTCATTTTAATTATTTTAGTTTATTTTATTTTTTAATTCATATCTTTATGTGTATCTAAATCTAATTTAAAAATAATGAACTATTTTTTTCCACTTCAGATTCTTAGAACAGCTTAGAATAAGCTATTATCTACGATCAGAGGCTCATCATAAGTGCATGTTAGTGGTTAGTAAACAAAAAATATAACCTCCCACAAGCACAATATAAAACAAAATAATTAGAAACAAATTTACAAGTTATAAAATTATAAGTAAAAAATTCCAACATATATATTTTATTTTAAACATGGATTAACAATCACGATTGTGGAGCACTGGTTCGAAACAATGTTTTTAAACCCATTTTCGTCACATTAAAGTCTAAGGATGAATGGTTCAAGTTGAAAATTTCACTCATGCGACTAAGAGGCTCATTTAATACCATAGTTTGTTCTATGAAAGTGTTTAGTAGTTATAAAATAAAGTTGAAAAAAATTAAAAATAAATTTTTTTATTCTGTTTCTTAAATTTAATGTTTGATAAGTTTCCATCAAACCCCATTTCTAAATTTTGGAAATGGTAATCCTAAATGGAATGCAATGCTTTTGAAACATTTTAATAGCTAGATAATAAAAAAATCGTAGGATTTAATTATTATTTTGTTTTAAATTTCTTTTTTCTTTATTCGGTGCCGTAAAGACCACTATGCCGTTGAAATTTTCAAAAGATCGCTAAAAGAATCGCTTTCAGAACAAAAATGTCGCAAAACTAAATAAATGGAAAGAAGTCGCATTTTTCTCGAAGATCCTATCTGAAAAAAAGGTGGCTCTACCGTTTAGGTATATTTTTACAGAAAAGAATTAATTTAGTAAAACGTTTTTAAACAACAAAAAAGCTAAAAGCTGAAAAATGTTTTCATTTGACGAATTATTATGATACGTTTTCATTTTTTCTTTAAAACAAGTCACTCACCACACAATTAATGATAATGATAATTGATTCAACGTCATTCGATATATGTAAGTAAAAAATCAAATGTGTTTGAAAATTAACAGATTTTTTTTGTTGTCTGCACCCGCGATCGCACTTTGAACCCTTCCTAGTGAGAATTTACTTATTTAATTTAAATTTTATGGCTGAATCGAGATTTAACACTGGAGTACACGCGCCCTATTTGTATACACCGATGCCGATGAAGGCGTGGCCTACTTTGGTAGACCATTTAAAAAAGTTCATAGCTTTTAATTTTATGAAAATATAAATGTAACAAATATTTTAAATATAATATTTATTTATTGTCTTAAACATTTAAAAAATTCAATTCAAAAATATTTGGTAAGAACTTCAAATTAAAAAAAAATTACTTTTTGCATACAAAAAAGTATCAAAAATGACACTGTACAGATCAACGCTTCATATTTTTTTGGTAACTCTTCTAAATTTAAAAATAAATACATTTTCTCAGCATTGAAAACACAATTTTGGCTAGGGATTGGGACGAATTTATTTGTTCCAACTTCCAAGTTTTGGAATCTAATTTAGAAGGCTTATCTGAAATGACAACGTTATTACATAAAGTTATTAACAAAACTGTTACTGTGGTCTTATATAGTTACGGTGACCATCCGTCCCGGTTTACCCGGGACTGTCTCGTATTTCTATAGCTTGTCCCGGTTTTTTTTATTTTAGAAACACGGGACGTATAAGTGTCCCGTATTTTGAAATTTGTCCCTTGATTGTCCCGTATTTTTGTGAATTCTCTGATATTTGTATTCAAAATTTTAATTACTTTGTAAGGAAAACAAGAAAACAGTGGTTGGAAAATAAAAGTTTTTCTAATTTTCCGGATAAAAGCATTAGTTTGAAGATTTTTCGTCAATTGTTTAGTTCCAGGTTGAAAAGCTACTCCAGGAAAAGTTTTTATTTTTAATAATGAACAATATATAGAAGAATAAAGAACCTAGCAAAATTTTAAAACTTTTAAGGGCATGTTTAAAGTTGAATTAAAGATTACACAACTCAAAATCTATTTAAATAAAATTGAAATGTTAAAAACAAGTTTCCACGATTTTTAATAACAAAAATATTACAAATGAGTACCAATTATAAGATCGTTTTCTTCATTTCTGACTTCCTTGTAAACTTCTTGAATGATTTCAACAAAAATGTTCCATTAAAATTGTTAAAAAAATTTAGACCTCAAATAACATAGTCTATTTAAAAGATCGGAGCTCCAGAGCAAAAATAGAAAAATTCGTTGAAGAGTTTTTATTGTTGATTATGATTCTTTGGCATAAAAGAATACATAAAAGAGTACTACTAAATCCATTGGTGAAAACGACAACACTGGTCGGTTGTCAGCTTTTTGGATTTAACTCGAAAATCAAGACTAACTTTGAAATGGTTCAAAGATACTTTTCGTAACAAATTAAATCTTATGTCAAGTTAAGATGGTTAAAAAATTTTAAAAATTATTTTTGACTAAAATTCCTACCTAAAATCAAAGAAAAATTGACTTTATTGGGAAAATATTGGAAAAAGACAAGTTAAATTTTTGTAATTAAATTTTTTCACAAAATTCTGAGTTTGAGGAACATTTTTTCAAGAACACCTCATTCAATTTACTTTATTTTAATTTTAAAGATAGGAATAAACTACTGATGGCTTTGTAAAAGTGTTAATAAAGCCGTATAACCAAAATTCTTGATCGCAAACATATACCTATCAGTTTAAGCAAATGAACGAGGTAGTTTTAACTTGTTAATAAAATACTTTAAAACATTGGCCAGATGCATACAAAATAGTAAATACTAGCAATATGAAATTAATAAGTAAACTAGGTTTGATATGCACAAAATGTGGATTAAAAACGTTCATACTTTACAGTTTTTTAAGTAAAAGCATTTACTATTTTGTACGCATAAGTCAATGTTTCATAAGACCAGATTGTATGAACTTGATCAACTTGATTCTTACCTACTCTTGCATATGCGGTTTAAAAAAAGTCAATTAAAAAATATATAGTATATGCCACAGTGCAAGTGGACAACAGTGAAATAATGTGAACTACAACTTTGGCCTAGATGTTATTACAAAATTCACCCTTATAATAATAAAATAAACACTTGCAGTGAAGAAAATAATCTTGTCCGTAATAAAAACAGAATAATAATTTTTATCAAAAAAACAAAACCGACTTTCATGGATCAAAGCTGGGTTTTATGGTTTTTCTAATAGTTTATATGACCATAACTGAACAAAGTTGAAATGGTACCACACTGCATGCACCAACTTTCCAATACAAAAATAATTATCAAAACTGGATTACTCAGTCCAAAGCCATGAGGTAACAAACAAACAAAAAATACAGCCGAATTGAATACCTCCTCCTTTTTGGAAGTCGGTAAAAAATCAAACATTCAAAAATTACATTACATTAGATATTAATCAACAGAAACATAACTACGCGGTACAGAGGGGAAGACATCGTTGACAATTGTCTCATGTTATCGCACAGGTGGCTTCAGTTAAGCTGGCGATTTAGAAAAAACTTCTGAGCCGACCGTTGGGCTCAAGCCCACGATGCCTGGCTCCGCAGTCATCTACCCTAAAATTAGATAAATATTAATTTGTTAAATAATCACTTTGTTTGGACTCAGTAATTTTTGCTTGATTTGTTTTAGTTTCCTTGTAAATTTATATAGTTTTCTGATATTTTTTACAAGGAAACTAAAACACTAATGGAAGTTTTTAGTATGCAACATTATTTAAACATTGTCTATTAACGTGTTAACGAAGTTTGCAAGAAATTGCTTGAGCCGTTTTTGAGAAATCTAAAAAAAAGTATACTACAAGTTATAGGTACGAAAAAAATCGATTTCCTTTTCGATTTTTTGCCCAAGAATATATTTTTAAAAATATCTTGAAATGCAATATTACTTAAAATCATTGTAAGTATAATTGTGCAAAATTAGAACAAAATCGATAAAGCCGTTAAGGAGATATGTGGAAAAAATCCAAAAATCAGACGCAAAGTCCAAGTAAATTTCACCTTGTTACAGGGCGGGTAAGGGGTATAGATAAAAATCCGAACAAATTAGATAATTTTATGACGAACAGTTTTTCTATAGACCCCTATTGACCTCCGAGCAACAGGTCGCGAGATATATGCGAAAAACTGATTTTCGTGACCTGTTGACCTCTATAACTTCTATCGCCGCCAATCTAGCAGTACTTACACTCCGCTTCAACTGAATAAGCACACAAATTTTCAAAGATATTTTGTCCATTTTTTCCTAAGATTGAGCTTTCATGTAACATTTGATGATGTTTACAGTTAGCTTGCTATGTTGAGAAACCAAATCAGGAAGAATAATTCTCAAAGTACCGCTATTTTTTTTCGTGTTCTCTTACAAAGCGTCCCATATGGAAAAATGCAGTTTTTTTTTGCGTCAACTGAATAGACACACGGTCTTTCAAGGTCAATATCTTCGTTGTTTATGAGAGTTTTGAGGTGTTTGGCATACCAAATCAAAGGTTGAAATGTTCTCAGTGAGATTTTGTCATTTAATTAAAATTAAAAAAAAAGTAGTAGATTAAAAGCTTTGAATACTGTCGACTGAGCTAAAATTAATTTGCTAACGCAACAAGTACTGACCGGGTCTGCTGATGGATTCATAATTGAAATCATCGGGGCCATCAAAATTGAACTTTTTCAAATGAGAAAAACCACTTTGCGTCACTCATTTTTCCAGCTCATATGGAGTCTAGAAAATTCTAAACGAATACCTTTTTGTTGCTTGTTTAAAGTTGTTTTCTTTTGGACTTTTAATGGGTTAAAATGATCCGTGCTGTAAATTACTCTGCGGAGTGTTGAAACACTTGCAGAAACACCAGCTTTTTGTTTGATTTTTGCCCCAAGGTCAAATGAATTGGAGGCAGATCTCAAAATTTCTCGTCGATTAACTGCTATTTTTGCCGTTTTTTACCTTAAATCATATTTTTCCTGTACGAAATTTTATTTTTGAGGTACGAATAGGCAACACACTAAAACTCCGATCAATTTTGGTAGCTATAGCAGACCCGGTCAGTACTTGTTGCGTTAGCAAATTAATTTTAGCTCAGTCGACAGTATTCAAAGCTTTTAATCTACTACTTTTTTTTTAATTTTAATTAAATGACAAAATCTCACTGAGAACATTTCAACCTTTGATTTGGTATGCCAAACACCTCAAAACTCTCATAAACAACGAAGATATTGACCTTGAAAGACCGTGTGTCTATTCAGTTGACGCAAAAAAAAACTGCATTTTTCCATATGGGACGCTTTGTAAGAGAACACGAAAAAAAATAGCGGTACTTTGAGAATTATTCTTCCTGATTTGGTTTCTCAACATCGCAAGCTAACTGTAAACATCATCAAATGTTACATGAAAGCTCAATCTTAGGAAAAAATGGACAAAATATCTTTGAAAATTTGTGTGCTTATTCAGTTGAAGCGGAGTGTAATTCTAATTCCAAGTAAACTTAATTTTTTTGATGCAAACCAGCTTAATTTTGTTAAGTATTGTATTTCTACAAGGGTTTTATTGATTTTCAAAATTATATATCTAACTTTATGTCCAATATGTGGTATACGAGTACAAAATGTAACACAATGGGTGGGGAAGAGCCGACATCGAGCAAACGATTTTGGGAGTTGGTTCTTAAACTGTCTCTATTTCGAAAACGAAGCAAAATATCGAAAATTTTTATTTAATCTTTTTGTCTTGTTTTGCCAACTTGTTTTGCGCCGGCGCGATATCAATGTCGATTTTTCACATCTTCATAACAACGCCGTAACGAAGGTCTATACCAAAATCGAGCCCAGTAGGAATTTTTCCGCAGATTGGGGTAAAAAATGCCTTAAATTACCGGGCTAGTATCATACTAGTATTTTTCGCATTACTAGCCACCACATTTGCGCAAGTGCAAATAACTAATTATAGTAACGAGGAATATATTCTTATAGAGGACGGACCTGCTGCACTATTCTACGTAAGAGGCGATTTTTATTACATAATAAATTTAACACATTACAAAAATATATTAAATGATATAAGAGGTAAAGGTGCTAGGGTCACCAGTTTAATCAAGACGAATCTTGAAGCTGCAGACAAATTAATTAATCAACTTATTATAAGAAATAGATTTAGAAGAGGAATAAATGAGATCGGTACTCTATGGAAATGGATATCAGGAAGTCCAGCCAGACCATGACGACAAAATAAAAATAGAAACAAAACAACAAGAATTAATTGAATCTAACAATAAACAGTACCAAACAAATTCAAAGTTATTTAAAACAATAGAAAAACTTACCAGTGAGAATAATAATATTGACAAAGAGGACGAACTAATTTTAAAATTTCTAATTGAATATTTAAGAGATATTATCAATACCATCAATTTAAGTAAAAATGGAATTTTAAATACAGTAATTTTAAATATAGAAGACTTAGAGAAAATCATAAAAACAGAAACAATGCCAATTTCAATTATAGATGTTTTAGATGTATCAGATTTTCAAATTATTCAAAGTAAGAAAATAATCATGTTATACATTCAAGACCCGATGTTAAGGAAATAAACACTAAATATATTGAAGAAAGCATTAATATAGGTGATAGGAACAGATCAAGTTGTATTGTACCAAGAAAAATATAAAATGACAAATTGTAAACAAGAATTAAACAATATGTATTGTAAAATAAGTAACGAAACTAATTGTCCTACAGATTTATAAAATAATAACAAAGCAAACTGTCACAAAATTAAAGAGAAGAATCCAGAAATTAAAATAATTTAAGATGGTATAATTTTTGTAAGTGGGGTTACCATAATCAATAGAAAAATATATAAGAGTACATATCTTATTCATTTCAAAAATGATGCAATTATAAATTCTAAAGTGTATGAAAATAAAGGAACTTAAATTGTAAAACATATTAAAATGAATGTACCATTGGACATTAATATTTTGAAATATTTAGAATCAAGACCTTAACCCATTGAAAAAAATCTAGCTTCGTCAAATTTCTACCCATTTATAGGATAAATATACCTTTTCAGCAATGCATAAAACATATAACTCGGTTAAACCACCTAGAATTTATAAGCTGTCAAAATTCAAAAATTCCATTTTTTTCGTCATTTACCCAACTTCGACATCAAATTAAGGTATATGTTCTCACAACAACATGCTGTTTTAAAAATATATTCTTAAATAATATTTAATTCCAAATCAAACGAGGTTTTTTTTATGAAAATCAGTTTAAAATTGGCCTAGAAAAAAAATTTTACGATTTCAACCCAGATACAGAAATTTGAACTTTTAGGTATAGAACTGTTGAAAATACGCTCTCAGAGTGTATTCTACTTTGACTCATTTATACTTGTTTATAAATTTTGTTTTTAAATTGAATTTGCCTAATTTGTTTTTTGTTATCAAAAATCAAATTAATATTTTATTATTAAAATACATTTTCAACTGAGAAGTTCTCTTTTTATTTCCTAAAGGAAATATCCGTATTCCAACAACATATTTCATTAGGTTATGGGCCCAGCATCTTGGCAAAATAAATAATAATATTTTTTTGAAAAATTATTGAAAAGAAATTTTGCAATTTAAGAATGGACTTGAAAGCGAATGTTTCCTTGTTGAATGGGGGAAATTATATTTTCTGGAAGACGAAAATTCAAGCCGTTTTAATAAGGGATGAGCTTTGGGATGTAGTAACCAAACCCAAACCAACAGATGCCAATGATGAATGGAAAAAGAAAAATAATAAAGCAAAAGCTTATCTAACTTTAAGCGTTGAAGATAGTCAACTGATGCATATTGCTCATCTTGAAGATGCATCGAGTATTTGGGAAGTTTTCACAAAGAAGTATGAAAGGTCGACTTATGGAAGTAGACTTTATTTGAGAAGAAAATTATATGGTATTCATTACTCTGGTGGTAAAATGAGTGACCATATAGATGCAATTCTGCGTGTTGTTGGTTCCCTGAGATCGTCAGGAAAACCTTTAGACGAAGATGAAGTTGTTGCTATTCTTTTGATAAGCCTGCCAGAATCTTACTCTGGGCTCGTTACTGCTCTCGAAGGTCGAGATGAAGCTGATTTAACGATTGAGTATGTCACTGGTAAAATGTTGGACGAATACCAAAGACGTCTTGAAAGCAATGGTGGTAATACTGAAGATGAAGTTGCTATGTATTCTGCGGATAAAAGTAATTACCGAAGGCATCCGAAATCTAGAAAACCGAAGAAAACGGATGGCAAAGAAGTAAAGAAATGTTTCTTCTGTAACAAATTAGGACATGTGAAAGCAGACTGCTACAAATATAAGTCTTCTTTGCAAAAGGAGATTCATGCTAAGTCATCTGTAGCATCGACGATGAATGAGAACATCAATAACAAAGATTTTCTGTCATTTGAAGTTTGTGCAGAAGTAAGAGCTCAGTGTGGTGGTTGGTACATCGACTCTGGGGCCAAAATTCATATGACCAATGACAGAAATTTCTTTACTTCGATTCAAAATGACAACACAAAAATATATCTTGCCAATGGTTCATCAGTGATGTCTTCAGGAATCGGATGTGGCTGGTTGAAATGCCATGTACCTTGTGGCGAAAATCCTAAGATACTTTTAAAAGAAGTTTTATACGTTCCTGAGCTGGATGGTGGACTCCTTTCCGTGCAAAGAATAGCTAATCAAGAGCTTAAAGTCATTTTCGAAGAAAATATTTGCAAAATCTTGAAAGGGTCACGAGTGATTGCTCAAGCGAGGCGCGATGAAAGTCTTTACAAGCTGCAAGAATCTTTTGAGATGTCCTGTAGAGCTGAAAGTTCATTGTGCATTCATCAATGGCATCGTCGTCTTGGACATAGAAATCCAGTAGCTATCGAGAAACTTGTCAAAGAAAATCTAACAACTGGCATACACATAAAGAGGTGCTCTGGCAAAATTGTGTGTGAGCATTGCATTAAAGGGAAGCTTGCGCAAACTAAGTTCCCAGTGAGGCAAAATAGAGAAAAGGAACCATTCAGAATGATCCATTCTGATCTCTGCGGTCCTATGCAGACACCAACTCCAAGAGGTAACAGGTATTTTTTAACACTAATTGACGATTTTTCAAATTATACAGTGGTACATTTGCTGAAATCGAAAGATGAAGTGGGTAATGCTATAAAAGGCTATGTTGCGGCCATGGCTAATAATTTTGGAAGAAAACCAGTCATTTTGCGATCTGACAATGGCAAGGAATATGTTTCCAAAGATTTGGAACAATTCTTTAAGAAAGAAGGCATTCAACATCAGTACACCGTTCCTTATACACCACAACAAAACGGTGTAGCAGAACGTAAGAACCGAACCCTTACTGAAGCAGCGAAGTGTATGCTTCTTGACGCCAATCTTCCAAATCGTTTCTGGGGTGAAGCCGTTTTAACAGCAGCCTATTTGCAGAATAGGTTACCAAGTAGCAACCTCGAGAAGACTCCAGTTGAGATGTTCACTGGAGATAAGCCTGATTTGAGCCATATAAGAGTTTTTGGGTCAAAAGCATTTTCTTTGGTTCCAAAACAGAAGAGGAAAAAATGGAACGACAAAGCTGAGGAAGGTGTTCTTGTTGGATACGATCTAAATTCAAAAGGTTATCGAATATTAGATCCAAAATCCAATAGAGTTTGGATATCAAGATCTTTGAGAATAATTGAAAATGAAAAGTATCTAGAGAACAAAGCAACGTCAAAACCTTATCTTCAAGAAAACAGAGCTTCCTTCCAAAGTAAAACGTCAAATCCTTATCTTGAAGAAAATTGCGAGTATGTTGCCATAGAACTTGGAACAGAAGAAAGCACTTTGTTTAGTGAGCCTCCTGTCATCGAAGATGAGACAATATTTCAAGACGAACCCCTTCTTGTGGATGAACAGTCAGAGGCGGAAAGCGGAGAACTTTTTCTTGTAGAACAGTCAGAAGCGCAAGATGAAGAAACTATTCTTGAGGAAGAACAACCAGAAGCGCAAGTCCAAGAAGTGCGAAAATCAAACCGTTCAAATAAAGGTATTCCGCCAGTTCGTTTGTCGTACAAGGCACAAGTTGAAGTTTCCAAAGAACCAGAATCATGGGAAGAAGTAATGCGTTTACCATTAGCAGAGAAACTTAAATGGATTGAAGCTGCACGAGATGAAATCAAGTCAATGAACGATCTTCAAGTTTGGACTCTAACAGACCTTCCAACAGGAAGAAGAACAGTAAGCTGCAAATGGGTATTTAAAGCCAAACTGAATGTAGATGGAAGCATAGGAACATATAAAGCCCGTCTTGTAGCAAGAGGATTTTCTCAAAAATAAGGTGAAGACTATGATGAGACCTTTGCACCAGTGGTAAAACACGAAACCATAAGAACTCTTCTTGTAGTGGCACAGTTGAGACGTTTGCATGTGCGTCACTTTGATGTTAAAAATGCTTATTTAAATGCAAAACTCAGCGAAGAAATTTACATGGACCAACCTCCAGGGTTCAAAATTTTGGGACAAGAAGAAAAGGTTCTAAAGCTCAATAAAAGTATTTATGGTCTCAAACAATCAGCCCGAGAATGGAATAAAACAGCAACACATATCTTATTTGAAATGGGTTTTAAGTCTTCAACAGCTGACTCATGTTTGTTTTCAAGAAAAGAGTGCACTGGTCAAACAACTTTCATGTTGCTCTATGTTGATGACATTCTGGTGGCTGGATTTTCTGAAGAGCTTGTGAAAAGTATTTTTAATGACCTACAGAAGCATTTGAAGATCAAAGACTTGGGTGAAGCAAAACATTATCTCGGTATAGAGATAAAACGTGAAGAAGATGGATCGTTCAAACTTAGCCAAAAATCCAAGATTCATCAATTGATTAAAACTTATAAACTGGAAGATTCAAAACCAACTTCAACACCAATAGAAACGGGTTTCTTGAGATCAAGTGAAGAAATAAGTCCAAAGCTACCCAATAACAACTTATATCGTCAAGCTATTGGATCATTACTATATATTGCAACCGTTTCAAGACCCGATGTTTCTTTGGCAGTTAATCTTCTGAGCAGAAGAATAGAATCTCCAAGTGAAAGTGACTGGAAAGCTGTTAAAAGAATAATGCGATATCTTGCGACTACAGTTAACAAATCTCTATGGCTCCATTCCAATGAAGACCGAAAATTGATTTGCTATGTAGATGCGGACTGGGCTGGTGATGTTAAAGACAGGAAATCAACAAGTGGGTATGTTTTCCAATTCGCAGGTAGTAGCATGTCATCAACTGAAGCGGAGTATGTAGCGGCCTCACATGCTAGTCGAGAACTAATTTGGCTACGACGACTTCTGACAGATATGGAAGTTAACGTTGACCAGCCCACAATTGTATATGAAGATAATCAAGGTTGCATTCGTCTAATTGAGTCAGATAAGTGTGGAGCCCGAACTAAACATGTAGATATTTGCCATCACCACATTAGAGATCTATGAGAGAAGAAGATCCTTCAACTTAAATACTGCCCATCAAATGAAATGAGAGCTGATATTTTAACAAAACCTCTTTCGAAGGATGTTTTCTTAAAATTCTCAAACTCCTTGGGAATTCGAGCAGATGAAGAATCAAAACATTCTGGAGCGAGAGGGGGTGTTGAAAATACGCTCTCAGAGTGTATTCTACTTTGACTCATTTATACTTGTTTATAAATTTTGTTTTTAAATTGAATTTGCCTAATTTGTTTTTTGTTATCAAAAATCAAATTAATATTTTATTATTAAAATACATTTTCAACTGAGAAGTTCTCTTTTTATTTCCTAAAGGAAATATCCGTATTCCAACAACATATTTCATTAAGAACAAAAATGTTGTTTTGGCACGTAATAGGATAACTTGGGCGCCAGGATTTGATAACAAGTTTTTGTAGAGGAGTTCAATACAAACATTTTTTTCTTTGGAAGGGGGGTCTAGCTCCCCGTTTAGGTGGGAGGGGCAGTTTTCTAAAAAAAATTATAAAAATAAAAAAAAATTATTAAAAAACAACGGCAACACTTACATTAATAAAGGATACCATTTCCGAAAAGCAAAACTATACACTTAATTCTAATTTTTAAATCAAGATATTATAAATAATAGTTTTTGAAATAATCGATTTCAAAGTTAAAAATAGGTGAAAACTATATGTTTCTGTGTCTTCCAGTTTTTGAGAAAATTGAAAAATAAAAAAGAATAAAAACAAAAAATATTTTGAAAAAAGAAAAATCTGATAAAATTTCAAAAACTATTGGTTACAATATATTGATTTAAAAATAAGAATTAAATGAACAGTTTTGCCTTTCGGAAATGGTATCATTTATTAATGTAAGTGTTGCCGTTGTTTTTTAATAATTTTTTTTTATTTTTATAATTTTTTTTTTTGGAAAACTGTCCCTCCCACCTAAACGGGGTGAGTTAGACCCCCCTTCCAATGAAAAAAATGTTTGTATTAAACTCCTCTACAAAAACTCGTAATCAAATCCTGGCGCCCAAGTTATCCTTCTACGTGCCAAAACAACATTTTTGTTCTATACCTAAAAGTTCGAATTTCTGTATCTGGGTTGAAATCGTAAAATTTTTTTTTCTAGGCCAATTTTAAACTGATTTTCATAAAAAATACCTCGTTTGATTTGGAATTATGTAAATATTATTTTAGAATATATTTTTAAAACAGCATGTTGTTGTGAAAACATATACTTTAATTTGATGTCGAAGTTGGGTAAATGACGAAAAAAATGGAATTTTTGAACTATGACAGATTATAAACTCTAGGTGGTTTAACCGAATTACATGTTTTATACATTGCTGAAAAGGTATATTTATCTCCTATTAGAAACTGTAATCGAAAATGGTTAAAAATTTGACGAAGCTAGATTTTTTTCAATGGGTGAACGTCAAAAAAAACGTTTTTTGCCCCTAACTCCAGATTTTGGGGGTGTTCGGGACTTTTTAAATACCGTTCCGTAATCAGTGTGACTAGCTCTACAAAACGTGATAGGTCTCCGCCCGCGTTTATTTTGAGTGTTGCACCGTGTTATTTAACTCTTATACTGTAAATTAAATCAACCAATTTTTTATTTATTTAAATCAATTAAATTTAACTGTAACTACTTGTAAATTCACATTTACGTTATTTAAGATACTATTTTATTGTAATATTTGTAAATGTTAGTTAAATCGATTAATAAAATATCAAATATCAAAAATAGGTTTCCGGAACTCCTCGTTGGGTTAATGACCTCCAAAAAATGTTGTTTGCTAAATTCCCCTTATTTAGGTCCTAAACTTTCGATCTGGGGGTGTCTCCCCCGAAAACATCACTTTGGGAAATAACGGACACTCTACTAAACAATAACATCATAAAACACGTGCAATAAAATTTCTTCTTAAAAAAAGTTGTTTTATTATTTTTCAATTTTCTCAAAAACTAGATGGCATAGGAACAAATGGTTTTCAAGAAATCAAATAAGACAGTTTATTTTATTAGAAAATTTTGTATTGAAATCCACAGTCCTTAAAATAAAATTGTATTAAATGTAATTTTTGTCAACTTTTTTCACAAATTTTAATTTTGAAATCGATTATTTCAAAAACTATTGATTGAAATAACTTGATTTAAAAACTAAAATAAAGTTGTATATTTTTTGTTATCACTTTACTCAGAGCAAAGAATAGGTGATGGTCAAAAGTGACAATCAAAAGGTGACAATCAACTATCACCTTAGCCGATTCCTTTCCACCCAGTTAATATGATATTAATTCATGACTAATTAATTTATCCTTTTGTGACCTTTTTAGTAAAATAAATTTTTCTTTTCCGTACTTTTCCACGGAAAAAGTAAAATTTATTAATTCATGACTTAAAATTCTATTCACATCTTTTTATTTGTATAATTGAGCAGTCTTTTTATTTTTCAATTATTTTGGAGTCATCACCATATAAATCATTAATAAACAAATTTAGATTTTTCGTTTGTTTATTGTTTTTCTTTTAAGCATTTCTTTCATTCAAACAACAAATTGTATACCTATATAGGCTAGGGTTGCCAGATATATTTTAACGAAACTAGTAATCGAGATACAAAATCCCAGACTTTCCCGGACAAATAAGGACAAAAAAAGAGTACAAAACTAGAAAAAAATGCATAATTTTATCAAAAAAATAACCGAATAATCCTATTAAAATTTAACTAAAAATTACATTTTTAACCCTTGTTCCCGAAGCATTTTTTTCTTATTTTTTCACAAATAAAAAAATAAATAAAAAACTCTGAGACAAAGTTTGGCCTTCTCGGTATAGTATTATAATAAACATTTGAGCTATAATACTACCAAAGTTGCAATGCAATTCCAGTTAAAAAAATTTTAAAGACGTCCCCCACACAGCCAAAAAAGAGTACAAGTCCGGGAAAAACCGGACGGCTGGCAACCCTAATATAGGCTAGCCTTAATTTTGTTTTTGTAGATATTTTAAAATGCATTTTTTTAAATTTGAACCTTGAATATAGTTCTCAGTTTCTTGGATATTTCAAATGCACAGAAGTTTTTTGTTCAAACCTATTACAAAAAAAAAAAAAAAAACAAAACAAACAAAAAAGCTAATTGATTGAAGAAATGATAACTACACTGTGACAGCTCAAGTATTACGACAAGTTCATAAAGAATTTTGGAACTGTTTTATTTACTCATCGACTATTGATAGTTGATGTTGATATGCGACCTATCATCAACATGGAATCTAAGTACATGTAAACAAGAAAAAGGTAGATGTGTTAACTGTTGAGTAACGGCATCTATTCCGATCCAATTTGTCTCTAGTACTATTTAGCGAAAATCAATGCAGCTATTTCCTTGGCCACTAAAAGATAAGATTTTAATCTTACTTCGAATAAGGTAAGTAATACGTCGTACGTACCTGCCCGTCTTATTATAAAAACTTTTTATAATTAAATAAACTTCAATTATGCTAAAATCAATAAAATCAATTAATCCATTCAAATAAGGGTTTAACCTCGGAATGAATGCTAATACAATTTTTTTTTGCTCAATACCTTCGGTTCGGCATTCTATAACATACTTCTAAAATCTAGAAAAATCTCATGTCCCCAAGTTGCGATTTCAAGGTCAAAGCGCGAAATGGAGATTTTCAAAATTACCAAAAATAGACGATGGTATTATATACACATAAATGATACATGATTTCAAAGTATTTTTTAATGCTGATTCCAAAAAATCTAAAATCAAGGCAATTTGTCGTGTCTGAAAAAAGTTATACCTGTTTTTCATCTGTCAACCCATATTATTATAACAGTTGCAAACTTACTACCGAAAAAACCTTAAGAAATATGGTAGAGGAACCAAATTTTGCATAAAGGTTTTCATATCCATCTTGGATTTTAGTTTTTATTAAATATCTCGACTTTTCTTCATCTAATGTAAAAGCTGGTTATAAAAAAAGCATAGAAAATTAAATTTTGCGTCTTTTATGTTAAGAAAACTTCTTCGATATTCTATATTAATAAAGTTACAAGCCAAAAAAGTTAAAAAGTACAGAAAAAGAAAATTTAAGTTTTGAGCAGTTTTTAGAAAATTATGAAAAAACCTTCGGAGAGAAGATTGTTCACCAAAGTTCTCTACAATTCTCCTGCACAGTTTTTTTTTGTGTGTCGCTATAAATACAAAAATTATTATTACTTTTTTATTAAAAAATGCCCTTTTTGGTCTGTGTTTTTTATCTTTAATTTTTACTTAATTTTTGTTTCAACCAAATCTTGAATTTTAAATGATTAGTGAGTATTTTATAGCCTTCAAGTGTTACAAGAGAAAATTCAAGACGTCCAATTTTTTTATTTTTAAGTCTTTTCATTTGGGAAAAAAGGGTATTTCTTAACAAAAAAATATTAACAACTTTTGTATTTATAGCTTTGCAGTTTTGATAAAAACTGCTCAAAACTTTAATTTTTTTTTTACTTTTTGCTTGTACCTTTTTCAAATGTTTAAGCGGTTACCAATCACCCTAGACATGTATTTTAAGAAATATTAAACTCAAAGTTTATATTGCCGGAATTTGAAATCATTTGAATGGTTGTGCGAATATTTGGATAACTTTGCGGAATTGATGGATAGCGAAACATAATTTAAAAATAAGCTGCAAAGCAAATAAGGGGCGAAAAGAGAACTCTTCCCACAGTTCGTTTTCGAAACCGCAAACCACAATGTGAATACCCTTCAAATAGAGTGCATTACCCAAAGTGTCAACAACGGTAAAACAATCATACTTAATAGTAAAAGCAAGTTTAGTTCAAGATTTTTTTTTATTTATTAAATTTTTATTTTATTTAATAGAAAAACCAATAAAAACATAACTTTAATTAGTTTAATTCATTTTAAATAAAGTTTAAAAAAAAACCTTAACAAGTGGCATTTTACCCACATTTGAGGAGAATATGCCACTTCTGACGGGTGGACATGCCGACAGACATTTAGGTAGTATGTTCTTTTTAAGTTTAATCGCGTGAAACATCAGGTCCTTGTGCATCGATCTCTGGCATTTAGAGTATTAAATTCAGTCATACCTTGCTCCGAACTTGTCGGAGCAGCACAGGTCACAATTAGGCAAAAGTTGTCTGTATCCTCTTCGCCACTTGAGGAATCATATAATGCTGGTAGTGCTTCATTTTCACTTTGGTTTTCCTTTTTGTTCTATTAATTCTGCTTTGTTTTGTTGGTGCGCAACATAAGCGGCATTTCACCCCCAAAACGTCCAAAAATATGAAAACATCCCCGAATATTTTCAAAAATAAATAAACAAATGACTTGAGCGTCCGTGTGTTAGGAGAACTAAGCAACTGAACGAACTACATTGTCAGAATTGCCAAACTGGCGTATTTGGACATTTGCTTCGAGCTCGCTTCATGTTACGTTGGCTACTACTAATGAACTCCGAAGCGTAACGTGAATCGCAAAGCGCTATTATGAGCATTCTGCACAGTTTCCTATGCTTGAACTTTTGCTTTGACAAAGAGATCTGTCAAAGCAAAACCCGAAGCGATATTGTGAAGCGGCAATTATAATCGTGAATTCTATTAATCCAATAGTCAAGAACTAGATTTGCAGGCTAAGAGGAAACAACAGAGCTTAATTTTTTTTTCAAATGTGAAATTGTGTGAATTTAAAACTCACATTGTTTACCTCCGCGAATTAAGACTGTCTGACTTTTGGATTAAATATCAGGACGCATATGGCCATAAAACTGCTGCGTACTTCCATTTTGGTTATGTCTCCACTCTCAAAATTTAATGAGTTTGACTTTTAGGTACATAATAACAATCTGTGTAAAAGCAAAAAAACAAAACGGGAGAGGAAATCGGGTTTAAATGGTAGTTAATTCTATTACCGATCACTGTGCAAGTCGAAATCTTTGACACGTAAAATGAAACAAATCTGAAAGCCCTTAACCACATAATCTACCCACCAACAACCCGCCCCCTCCCCGTTTGTGGAAATATGATATTAGACTTGTCTTTTTTTGTACCACATTCCTTGCTTAAGCCTAGTATTCAGTTGAAGCGAAACGAAAAATTTCAAGTCTCCAAAGTCGACAACGAAAATGCTAACGAAAAAATATCATCGAGTATACTGTCAAAGTAATAATAAAAAAAATCAAATTAATTTAAAATCAAGAAAACCAACAGAAAATAATTTTTAAAACAAGAAATAAATGAATTAAAAGTGAAAAAACCGTCATCACTGCTCTTGGAGTCAAGAAAAATGCACAGGACAATAAAAAGTAAGCAACAAATGAGTGAAAACTCTCCAATTTTTCGCTAGAGCTGCGTACTTAAAAACGAAAAGCAAAACGAAATTTTTTGTTCAAGATTTCGTAAAGCTATATTTGTATGGAAAATATCGTTTCGCTTCAGCTGCGTACTAGGCTTTAAAAAACACATTTTTTATCGAAAGCAGTTAACTCGAATATACAAACCTACATTATATGGAAATTTCATTATTTTTTTTTTATATGCTTACTAAGCATTGCTTAATTTAAACACCTATAAAGGCCCTTTATAAAGCTTTAGGTTAGTTTAAAAAAAAAATCAGATTCATGTGTTCTCTGCTCGGTAAGATGTTTGCAGAAGTCAATTCACGTTCACCTAGGTTGCTAGTTTTTGTATCTGATAGCTTCCGATAACTTTTTGATTTTTGGTTGACTTAACCAACAAAATTGAAAAGCAACAAAGTGCTTTGATATCAATTCTAGTATCTACGTATGGGTAATGTTAATTCTTATCAGCCAATGAAGCAGGGATTGCTGTCATACTTTAAAAGTGGTTCCTTTTTGTTTGTTTAAAGTTTTACTCTAACTAATCTTTCCTATCATATATGTTATTGTTATTGTCACTTCAAAATGATTGACTGTTAAGTAATTACCTAGTTGATATCATAATTGGGTTTTATGATTTTACTTTTTCTATTGCCTTTACAGTTCTTATTTTAAGTGCATTAGTAAAAGCTAATATCGATTTCGATTCGAGTCAAAAGGCTAACATTTATTAGAGTCTACAAAGAGCTGTGTCAAAAGTAGGGCTTATTGAATATATTAAAATAGCATTCTTCGATGAAATGAAATGACTTACTTTTTATGAAAATCGGTTGGAAATTGACGAAGCTAGAGTACTTGCAATGTTTGAAGGTTTAAAAAACGTTTTTTGTCTCTAAACCCAGATTTTGGAGATATTTTGAAAAAGAAAGTGCGCAGTTTAATTATATTTAATATGACTTACAAAACATATTAAGTCACGAGAACAACATTTTTAATTTTTTTTTTTTTGTAAACAGTCACAGCCCTATTTATAAATTCATCATAGAGAGTACATAGCATTATGTACTCTTTATAATGTATTTAAACAAAAAATTGTGATTTATAATATTTATGCAACGTTTAATAAAGGTTGTATAAGCTAAACGAGTTTTTAGGTTGTTTAGAGCCTGAATATAATTTTCAGAGAAAGAAAAAAATATCAATATTTGTTTTTTCATTGAAGAATTTATTTTTTTGATTACATTTTCAATTAAAATTAAATTAAATGAACAACTTGAAGTCAACTAAATAAAAAAATAAGAAATTTGGAGATTTGTTCCTGATATAATTTACGAGATATAAATTCATGTGTGTAGTGTATTCATCTTTTTCTTATGTGCCTACATTTTCATACATGTGAACAATTAGTTATCAAATGAAATGTGTTTTTTTTAGAGATTTTCTTCTACATATGACATTGAGAACTTTCGCTCACGTTTTTGTTTTTTTTTTTTTTTGTTTATTTTTGAATCAAATGGAGTTATTTTATCGACAGATGGAGTTGTTTGTCGAACAAATTTTCCATTTTTAGTACTTATTTGGACACAAACCTAGCATAATTATAATGGCTAAGAAAATGTTTTAAAAATAGAAATTTATGTAACGTTGCATAAAGGCTACATAAAACTTTATGAATTGTATAACTATGCAGCCGTTTAGAGCTGTTTAGTGAAATCTAATAAATAAGGCTGTCAGTGTATAGATATTGAAATGTAAAAATCTGTTATTTTTCTAAAAAACACAAAAGCCAAAAAAAAAAAACTAAGTTAAATCTCATAACATAAACATTATTTCAAATACCTTTTTCGTGCTGATTTTTGGTGAATTATTTCTCAAAGATCAAATTTCACGGCTTTTATGTTTAAACGCCCACATCTCGAGTTTCAGATTTTTTTCATTTTATGTATTTATGTGTGACTTATATTCTACCCATAATCTCGTAAAAGCCCTTACTATATTTTCTTACTTCTGAGTTAAAGAGGGAAACACAAAATCTAATATCGCAATTTGCATATAAAAATGAAAAAAATCAAAAGTACATTTTGAGTTTTCTGACTTATTTGAAGACCTAGGCTAAAAAAATTAATGAGAATAAATCAGAGACTCTAAACTAAATATGCAAAAAATCAAAATCGAAAATTTTTTAGTTAGGGTCTTTACGATATTATGGGCAGTATTATAGTCGATACCAGTATCAATCTTTTTTCCACCACTTTTTGTTAAGGGGGGGGTTTCCATAGCATTTAAATGGAAGATGGTTGACTAATTGTTGTATAACTTTTGCAGTTTATAAGATAATCTTATGAAACGTACTTTTTTGAAAAGGTTATAAACGTATGCACATTTGCATCATTTATATTTCTTTTGCGATTTTTATAATTCTCTAAATTGATTTTTTTCCTGCAAATTTAGATTGAATCAGAATTTTGTGTCCGGTTATGGGTAATATGAATTAATTCAGATGCTTTAAAACAGAAACACAGTAGGTACATATTTTAAACTTCATATTATTAATGTGGCGTTTTTCAAAAATTCATATTTCGAAACACAGAAACTTAGAAAAAAATTCGACTCTCCAGAGGGATTTTTGGACAAAAAAATAACGCAACTTATCATGTACCGATTTTAGTAATGTTGAAATTTCTCAAAAACGGCTCCAACGATTTTGTTTACAAAACTCAAATGTTAGTTTAAAGATAAGGTCGATATTCTAATGAAAAAAAATTTGTTTGAAAATCATTATTAACGGTACCTGCCATAGAACCGTTTTTTTTTTTCAAATCCGATTATCTCCGAAACTGCTTATTCGATTTCAACGAAACTTTTTGTGGAGAAGCATTTATATAATTTTAATATAAACCAAAAATAAAAAAAAATAATTTTTGGATTATAAAAAAAAATTTGAAATTTTTGTTTGAAGAATCAAATTTTCGGAAACGGAACATTGAATTTTTTTGAAATTTTGTTTTTAGATGTTCATTAGTGAGTTTTACAAAATGGCGTACCAATTTTATTTTAAAACTTTTTTTCCAAAAAATTATTTATAAAAAATTAGTTTTTTAAAAAACGGCTCTAACGATTTTGAAATTTATTTTTCTAAAAATGCATCTTAATATATCAATCAAAACTGCATAATTGTTTTGGAGGCAATTTGATTTCAGATTTTATTTTACTTTTTAAAAAAAAAAACAATTTTATTCTTTTTTTATTTTTTTTGTACCTAAATATGTAGTGGGTTACATGCACGTAGGAAGGGGGGTCCCGAGTGGGCCAGACCCACCCTAGAAAATCCATGGCCCACCCTAGAAAAATCAACAGTACTACGGATCTTTTAGTCTGATATTAGCTCCCACTGACATTTTTTTTTCATAATATCGCTTGCTGAAAATTATAGGGTTGTACGTTGTACCTATGTATGTACATATGTTTATGTATATTGGTCTCAGCCAGCGATATGTAAATACCCCGTTCATATGAGCAGACTTAAAGGTCGGATTCTTTTATATTGTTCAATATACCTATTTATATTTTTCAATATACCTACATAATTCATTTTATTGATGATGAAAAAAATTGTTCGTGAATGGCAACACCAAAATAAAACTCACAAGACAACGCGTGTTGGAAATTTGTTATTGTTTAATATTTATACATTTTTTTAACATCATTAATTCTTTTGATTTGCAGAAAACAAATATTTATCTACGATAATAAATTATCCAAATTCACTCAGCTAAATTAAGCCAAAGATAATTTTTTTATTCACTAGACATTCAAATGTCGAAAATTTACTTTCGGCTAAACAACACGGCCTTAAAGTCACATATTTACCCGCGAATAACAATTTTTTTTGCAAAATTTATATGTCGTTTTCTATTTGCTTTTGAGATTTTTGTGTAAAAATCTAAGATTTTTCCACGCAAATAGAATATGAAATCTAGTTTTGTAATTGTGCACAACATCTGTTCATATAAAAAAAAAACATTTTAAAATAAAACAACAAGAAATGTTCTGAAAAATGTGTGAATCTTGATAAAAATCTAGATGCAGATTTTTGAATCTCGGATACATTTTTTTGAGTCTCAAGTCGCAAATAGATTATGAAATCTGAGATTTTTCCACTTTTCCCCTTTTCACCCCCTATTTCAGCTGTCAGTTTCACAAATCTGATTCTGAATCCCGTCCATAGAAAACGACATTAATTTGGCCGTACACATGCGGCTTAAGTTTCAAGAGCACGAGCACCTTAAAGGGGGGTGTGCAGTCACATAAATGGCTCAACGTTTATAAATCGGTGGAATGCTTTCACATTTATAAAGAGAATGGAATGAAATAAATTTTGTTATTTGAATTTAGAGAAATTGTAATTTAGAGAGCATAATTTTAGTCGTTGTTTTAGTACGAGCTATTATTTTTGTGTTTGTTTCTTATTCTTATTCAGACTAAACATTTTATTTTTTTAAATTCTATTTTGGATTGAGATTGAATCATACTATTATTTTGAACAACACATTTATTGATCGAATATATTATTATAAATAAAGTTTTGGCAAATTTCAAGTTATTAAAAACAACAGAGATTGGCGAATTATTTGCCAATGAAGGGAGCAGAGTATAAAAAAATTGCGCATTCATGTGGTTATGGCTTCAGGTGGACGATATCATCTGGCCCGCCCTAGACAAAATCTCTAGCTACGCCCATGAGTAGGTACCTACATTTTCCAAATTTCTATATAAAAAGTCTTAAAAATTTAAGAAACTTGAACTCTAAGAACAAGTTCGTGCGACCCAGCCGTGCATTTTATTTTCTATGGTATATGAAACGTCCTTACAAAATTTTATCAGCCCACCACTTTTTTTCAAAGAGCAATTGGTACCTAACATTCTGATTCTTATATATTTTTTATTTTGTTTTGCTGAATTGTTATATTTATATTCTTTAGTTGTATAGCTTTCTTCAAATTCAATTAAAACGCCATTTTTTAATATTTTGCCAATATATTTCGAGGTGATTTACACCTCATCTTCAGGGCTAAAAATAGTTATAAAATTAGCGTTTTCATATATATGTATATAACAATAATATAATATAATATAATAGATTACCTATGATATAATTATATTTATAACATATAAAATATTTTCACAGGCTACAACATTAATATTTATGAAATGATTGATTTAATTTTTATTTTTGATTTTTAATTTTAATTAAGAATCAAAACAAGCAAATTACTGAGTACAAATAAATAAAGTAATTATTTATAACAAATTAATATTTATGTTATTTTAAGAACTAACTATTAAGTTATGGTAAGTATTACTATAGTCTTTTTTATCAGTTTTAAAATTACAAGCTATTTCTTCGTACTTAATTATTTGAAGTAAATCAAAAATTTCCTACCAAATTTTTCAAAAAAACCTACCAATTCAAAGAAAAACCTACCCAACGAAAATTTTCGATATTAAGAGAATAAATTCTTGTTTAAAAAAATAAAATCCACGACTGGGTCGCACGAACTTGCTCTTGGAGTTAAAGTTGCTAAAATTTTTAAGACTTTTTATATAGAAATAAAATTCGTTTAAAAAAAAAAAATAAAATAAAATCTGAAATTAAATTGCCCTCCAAAACAAGTATGCAGTTTTGATGGATATATTAACGTGCATTTTTAGAAAAAAAATTTCAAAATCGTTAGAGCCGTTTTTTAAAAAAATAATTTTTTATAAATAATTTTTTGGAAAAAAGGTTTTAAAATAAAATTGTAATCCCATTTTGTAGAAATCACTAATCAAGAATGTGAAATTAGTGTCAACACAAAATATGAAAATGGATGAGTTCAGACACCAACAATGAGGATACTGCGTTAACATACACTACTTAATATTATTACTCTCGGTTTAGATGGGCACATTTGATTGGCACAAATATTTTGGGTAGATTTGACATAATTAAATTTTTTTTGTCAATTATTAAAAATAAAATTATTTTAGAGAAAGAACTTGGAAAAACCTACCAAATTGACTTCAAACCTACCAACCTACCCAAGGTAAAAAAACCTACCCAGTTTGGTAGGATCCTACCCACTCCGGCAACCGTGGGTGCAAAATCAAGAGTAGCAAATTTATGCCTGGGCCATAATACTATTTAGTACCTAAAAAGTTGTCCCTTTGGACAGTGAATTTTGAAAAAAATATGGACATTTTTATAAATATATTTTCATATATTTTAGTTGACATAGAATGGTTATACTTTAATTTATTATAAAATAACATTTGCTCCGATATGTTTGGAATGATATTTCTATATTTATTACAGTTTAAACAGAAAGTGATCAAAACCAAACAACTGCGTTACTTTACTGCAAATTTCAGTTTTATTTGTAAAATCATATAGTTAAGCTATCTGATATTCCTATTTGAAACTATAGGAACAAAGTTAGTCTCCTATGAAGTTAAATCAAAGAAAAACTAATTTCAATTAATTAATTATTCTTAATAGTTTATTACCAAAAATCAGCTCTAAAAATTTAAATACCACTGCTTTACCAAGATAAACCACAATGTTACCGTGATTTGTAAACAATTCGATCCAAAATTTGGGTTTCAAACTTGAAAAAGTAGGTAAATAATTTTAATTTTTTAACTCAATATAGTTTTTCTACAAGAAAAATAAAATTTAAAAAAAGGGACATTTTTTTTAGGCACCAAATAGTATTTTGCCCCATCATACAGTGGTATTGCACAAAGTTCACACAAAATTCCTGTGGACTTTTGGCCCATCTATTAAAAATTTATAACCAGCTAGGATTGCAAAATTTCATTATGAGGCTGAGTTCTCATATTCTAATTTTCTTCGCAATATCTCTCCAAAGCATTAAAGTGATCAAATATCTTTTAAATTCGAGTGAATTTTAGAAAATTACTTTAATAAGTATTCAAAATTGGAACAATCGTCAATTTTCGAAAGATTCTTCATTTAATGTTTAATTGGTGTCATGAAATTAGTCCAAGTGAAATAAGACCAACTTTCAAAAATTGGTTTGACTTCAATTTTCAACATTTATAAATATACAATTATTCAAAAGCTTTTTAAAACATTTGAATAAACATTGAAAACATCAAATGAGACTCCAAACTAATCGTCTTTTGAACAAAATGTTATTCTTCTTTGCTTTGTGCGAGTTTTCTAAAATTACTTCAATAAGCTTTAGAAACAAAACTCGAGTCAGTTAAGAAAAAAACAAACATAAAATTTTCAAAAAAAGAATTTTTTTGAAATTTTGTTTTTAGATGTTCATTAGTGAGTTTTACAAAATGGCGTACCAATTTTATTTTAAAACTTTTTTTCCAAAAAATTATTTATAAAAAATTAGTTTTTTAAAAAACGGCTCTAACGATTTTGAAATTTATTTTTCTAAAAATGCATCTTAATATATCAATCAAAACTGCATAATTGTTTTAGAGGCAATTTGATTTCAGATTTTATTTTACTTTAAAAAAAAAAAAAAAATTTTATTCTTTTTTTATTTTTTTTGTACCTAAATATGTAGTGGGTTACATGCACGTAGGAAGGGGGGTCCCGAGTGGGCCAGACCCACCCTAGAAAATCCATGGCCCACCCTAGAAAAATCAACAGTACTACGGATCTTTTAGTCTGATATTAGCTCCCACTGACATTTTTTTTTCATAATATCGCTTGCTGAAAATTATAGGGTTGTACGTTGTACCTATGTATGTACATATGTTTATGTATATTGGTCTCAGCCAGCGATATGTAAATACCCCGTTCATATGAGCAGACTTAAAGGTCGGATTCTTTTATATTGTTCAATATACCTATTTATATTTTTCAATATACCTACATAATTCATTTTATTGATGATGAAAAAAATTGTTCGTGAATGGCAACACCAAAATAAAACTCACAAGACAACGCGTGTTGGAAATTTGTTATTGTTTAAAATTTATACATTTTTTTAACATCATTAATTCTTTTGATTTGCAGAAAACAAATATTTATCTACGATAATAAATTATCCAAATTCACTCAGCTAAATTAAGCCAAAGATAATTTTTTTATTCACTAGACATTCAAATGTCGAAAATTTACTTTCGGCTAAACAACACGGCCTTAAAGTCACATAATTACCCGCGAATAACAATTTTTTTTGCAAAATTTATATGTCGTTTTCTATTTGCTTTTGAGATTTTTGTGTAAAAATCTAAGATTTTTCCACGCAAATAGAATATGAAATCTAGTTTTGTAATTGTGCACAACATCTGTTCATATAAAAAAAAAACATTTTAAAATAAAACAACAAGAAATGTTCTGAAAAATGTGTGAATCTTGATAAAAATCTAGATGCAGATTTTTGAATCTCGGATACATTTTTTTGAGTCTCAAGTCGCAAATAGATTATGAAATCTGAGATTTTTCCACTTTTCCCCTTTTCACCCCCTATTTCAGCTGTCAGTTTCACAAATCTGATTCTGAATCCCGTCCATAGAAAACGACATTAATTTGGCCGTACACATGCGGCTTAAGTTTCAAGAGCACGAGCACCTTAAAGGGGGGTGTGCAGTCACATAAATGGCTCAACGTTTATAAATCGGTGGAATGCTTTCACATTTATAAAGAGAATGGAATGAAATAAATTTTGTTATTTGAATTTAGAGAAATTGTAATTTAGAGAGCATAATTTTAGTCGTTGTTTTAGTACGAGCTATTATTTTTGTGTTTGTTTCTTATTCTTATTCAGACTAAACATTTTATTTTTTTAAATTCTATTTTGGATTGAGATTGAATCATACTATTATTTTGAACAACACATTTATCGATCGAATATATTATTATAAATAAAGTTTTGGCAAATTTCAAGTTATTAAAAACAACAGAGATTGGCGAATTATTTGCCAATGAAGGGAGCAGAGTACAAAAAAATTGCGCATTCATGTGGTTATGGCTTCAGGTGGACGATATCATCTGGCCCGCCCTAGACAAAATCTCTAGCTACGCCCATGAGTAGGTACCTACATTTTCCAAATTTCTATATAAAAAGTCTTAAAAATTTAAGAAACTTGAACTCTAAGAACAAGTTCGTGCGACCCAGCCGTGCATTTTATTTTCTATGGTATATGAAACGTCCTTACAAAATTTTATCAGCCCACCACTTTTTTTCAAAGAGCAATTGGTACCTAACATTCTGATTCTTATATATTTTTTATTTTGTTTTGCTGAATTGTTATATTTATATTCTTTAGTTGTATAGCTTTCTTCAAATTCAATTAAAACGCCATTTTTTAATATTTTGCCAATATATTTCGAGGTGATTTACACCTCATCTTCAGGGCTAAAAATAGTTATAAAATTAGCGTTTTCATATATATGTATATAACAATAATATAATATAATATAATAGATTACCTATGATATAATTATATTTATAACATATAAAATATTTTCACAGGCTACAACATTAATATTTATGAAATGATTGATTTAATTTTTATTTTTGATTTTTAATTTTAATTAAGAATCAAAACAAGCAAATTACTGAGTACAAATAAATAAAGTAATTATTTATAACAAATTAATATTTATGTTATTTTAAGAACTAACTATTAAGTTATGGTAAGTATTACTATAGTCTTTTTTATCAGTTTTAAAATTACAAGCTATTTCTTCGTACTTAATTATTTGAAGTAAATCAAAAATTTCCTACCAAATTTTTCAAAAAAACCTACCAATTCAAAGAAAAACCTACCCAACGAAAATTTTCGATATTAAGAGAATAAATTCTTGTTTAAAAAAATAAAATCCACGACTGGGTCGCACGAACTTGCTCTTGGAGTTAAAGTTGCTAAAATTTTTAAGACTTTTTATATAGAAATAAAATTCGTTTAAAAAAAAAAAATAAAATAAAATCTGAATTTAAATTGCCCTCCAAAACAAGTATGCAGTTTTGATTGATATATTAACGTGCATTTTTAGAAAAAAAAATTCAAAATCGTTAGAGCCGTTTTTTAAAAAAATAATTTTTTATAAATAATTTTTTGGAAAAAAAGTTTTAAAATAAAATTGTAATCCCATTTTGTAGAAATCACTAATCAAGAATGTGAAATTAGTGTCAACACAAAATATGAAAATGGATGAGTTCAGACACCAACAATGAGGATACTGCGTTAACATACACTACTTAATATTATTACTCTCGGTTTAGATGGGCACATTTGATTGGCACAAATATTTTGGGTAGATTTGACATAATTAAATTTTTTTTGTCAATTATTAAAAATAAAATTATTTTAGAGAAAGAACTTGGAAAAACCTACCAAATTGACTTCAAACCTACCAACCTACCCAAGGTAAAAAAACCTACCCAGTTTGGTAGGATCCTACCCACTCCGGCAACCGTGGGTGCAAAATCAAGAGTAGCAAATTTATGCCTGGGCCATAATACTATTTAGTACCTAAAAAGTTGTCCCTTTGGACAGTGAATTTTGAAAAAAATATGGACATTTTTATAAATATATTTTCATATATTTTAGTTGACATAGAATGGTTATACTTTAATTTATTATAAAATAACATTTGCTCCGATATGTTTGGAATGATATTTCTATATTTATTACAGTTTAAACAGAAAGTGATCAAAACCAAACAACTGCGTTACTTTACTGCAAATTTCAGTTTTATTTGTAAAATCATATAGTTAAGCTATCTGATATTCCTATTTGAAACTATAGGAACAAAGTTAGTCTCCTATGAAGTTAAATCAAAGAAAAACTAATTTCAATTAATTAATTATTCTTAATAGTTTATTACCAAAAATCAGCTCTAAAAATTTAAATACCACTGCTTTACCAAGATAAACCACAATGTTACCGTGATTTGTAAACAATTCGATCCAAAATTTGGGTTTCAAACTTGAAAAAGTAGGTAAATAATTTTAATTTTTTAACTCAATATAGTTTTTCTACAAGAAAAATAAAATTTAAAAAAAGGGACATTTTTTTTAGGCACCATCATACAGTGGTATTGCACAAAGTTCACACAAAATTCCTGTGGACTTTTGGCCCATCTATTAAAAATTTATAACCAGCTAGGATTGCAAAATTTCGTTATGAGGCTGAGTTCTCATATTCTAATTTTCTTCGCAATATCTCTCCAAAGCATTAAAGTGATCAAATATCTTTTAAATTCGAGTGAATTTTAGAAAATTACTTTAATAAGTATTCAAAATTGGAACAATCGTCAATTTTCGAAAGATTCTTCATTTAATGTTTAATTGGTGTCATGAAATTAGTCCAAGTGAAATAAGACCAACTTTCAAAAATTGGTTTGACTTCAATTTTCAACATTTATAAATATACAATTATTCAAAAGCTTTTTAAAACATTTGAATAAACATTGAAAACATCAAATGAGACTCCAAACTAATCGTCTTTTGAACAAAATGTTATTCTTCTTTGCTTTGTGCGAGTTTTCTAAAATTACTTCAATAAGCTTTAGAAACAAAACTCGAGTCAGTTAAGAAAAAAACAAACATAAAATTTTCAAAAAAAGAATTTATAAAAAAAACTAAAAAATCAATAAACAAATATTGTTGAAAAAAAAAAAATTAACGTTTCAACATTCTTTACAAATTAATATTCCTTAAGCACCTTCCACATCTTTTTCGACATTATGGAGTTCTGGCTCACTTTTTTGTGGGTTTCTGACACCCATTTATATAATTTTAATATAAACCAAAAATAAAAAAAAATAATTTTTGGATTATAAAAAAAAATTTGAAATTTTTGTTTGAAGAATCAAATTTTCGGAAACGGAACATTGAATTTTTTTGAAATTTTGTTTTTAGATGTTCATTAGTGAGTTTTACAAAATGGCGTACCAATTTTATTTTAAAACTTTTTTTCCAAAAAATTATTTATAAAAAATTAGTTTTTTAAAAAACGGCTCTAACGATTTTGAAATTTATTTTTCTAAAAATGCATCTTAATATATCAATCAAAACTGCATAATTGTTTTAGAGGCAATTTGATTTCAGATTTTATTTTACTTTAAAAAAAAAAAACAATTTTATTCTTTTTTTATTTTTTTTGTACCTAAATATGTAGTGGGTTACATGCACGTAGGAAGGGGGGTCCCGAGTGGGCCAGACCCACCCTAGAAAATCCATGGCCCACCCTAGAAAAATCAACAGTACTACGGATCTTTTAGTCTGATATTAGCTCCCACTGACATTTTTTTTTCATAATATCGCTTGCTGAAAATTATAGGGTTGTACGTTGTACCTATGTATGTACATTAGGGTGGACCAAAAAAATCATTTTTTCATTATTTTGATTTGCTCTACCGATAACTTGTTTTCTCGACACAAAATAATGCTACCCTAATTTTTTCAGAATTTTTCGATAATGTTTAGGGGTTGCGCGCACCCCTTTATTAAAAAAAATAAGCTCTTTTAGTTTTTAATTTTTTTAAAGCTTAAATAATTTTTTTATCGAAAAGCTGTTTGAGTAAAAAGTATTGAGTATCAATAGATCTACTTACCTCAATTTTTCTTTTTTCAAAAAAAAATATTTTTGACTGATTACCAGGCGTTAGAAGTCGAAATTACTGATAAATGCTGGGAAAAAAGCCTTAAAACTATGTTTTACTGTTTTTTATAACGGTTAAAATTATTTTTATCGTATTCCTCATCAAATTTACTATAAAAACCGCGCTTTTATATTACTCAATTCTTCTTAGATTGATAAAAGAAAAATAATTTTTAAAAAAGATCGTACCAAAACAAGTGAAGGAAAAATGGGGGAGGGTACTATATCTTGGGCGCCGAGATTTGATAACAGAATTTTGTAGAGGAGTTAAAAACGATCATTTTTCATCATGGGAGGGTTGGCCTATCTGGCTCCGTTTAGGCGGGAATGGCAATTTTCTAAAAAATGACTTTAAATAATAAAAAAAATATTAAAATACAATGGCAACACTTACAGTTATGAATGATACCTTTTTCAAAAGCTAGAACTGTACACTTTTATTTCAATCAATTGTTTTTGAAATAATTGATAAAAAAGTAAAAAATTGGGAAAAAAAGTTTAAAAAACCACATTAAATAATGTTTTTGTCCAGATTGTCGATTACAATACAAAAAATGGCTGATAAAATAAAGTGTCACAATTGATTCCTTATCAAATACTGAAGTCCATATGTTTTAATGCTTTCTAGTTTTTGAGAAAATTGAAAAATAAAAAAAATTCTTTTTATCAGATTATAATTTTTATGGCTGTTTTTGATATTTTTGCCACCATCAAAAAACATATCCAATATTCAATATTATAAGGCGCTGCATCAACAACAACATCATTAAAAAATATGGATAGTTATCAAAATAAAATTTCGTGAAACCAGAAGTACGATCTCGAGTAGGTCTGATAAAAAAGAATTTTTTTTATTTTTCAATTTTCTCAAAAACTAGAAAGCATTAAAACATATGGACTTCAGTATTTGATAAGGAATCAATTGTGACACTTTATTTTATCAGCCATTTTTTGTATTGTAATCGACAATCTGGACAAAAACATTATTTAATGTGGTTTTTTAAACTTTTTTTCCCAATTTTTTACTTTTTTATCAATTATTTCAAAAACAATTGATTGAAATAACTTTCCTTCAAAATTTGAATAAAGTGTACAGTTCTAGCTTTTGAAAAAGGTATCATTCATAACTGTAAGTGTTGCCATTGTATTTTAATATTTTTTTTATTATTTAAAGTCATTTTTTAGAAAATTGCCATTCCCGCCTAAACGGAGCCAGATAGGCCAACCCTCCCATGATGAAAAATGATCGTTTTTAACTCCTCTACAAAATTCTGTTATCAAATCTCGGCGCCCAAGATATAGTACCCTCCCCCATTTTTCCTTCACTTGTTTTGGTACGATCTTTTTTAAAAATTATTTTTCTTTTATCAATCTAAGAAGAATTGAGTAATATAAAAGCGCGGTTTTTATAGTAAATTTGATGAGGAATACGATAAAAATAATTTTAACCGTTATAAAAAACAGTAAAACATAGTTTTAAGGCTTTTTTCCCAGCATTTATCAGTAATTTCGACTTCTAACGCCTGGTAATCAGTCAAAAATATTTTTTTTTGAAAAAAGAAAAATTGAGGTAAGTAGATCTATTGATACTCAATACTTTTTACTCAAACAGCTTTTCGATAAAAAAATTATTTAAGCTTTAAAAAAATTAAAAAGTAAAAGAGCTTATTTTTTTTAATAAAGGGGTGCGCGCAACCCCTAAACATTATCGAAAAATTCTGAAAAAATTAGGGTAGCATTATTTTGTGTCGAGAAAACAAGTTATCGGTAGAGCAAATCAAAATAATGAAAAAATGATTTTCTTGGTCCACCCTAATGTACATATGTTTATGTATATTGGTCTCAGCCAGCGATATGTAAATACCCCGTTCATATGAGCAGACTTAAAGGTCGGATTCTTTTATATTGTTCAATATACCTATTTATATTTTTCAATATACCTACATAATTCATTTTATTGATGATGAAAAAAATTGTTCGTGAATGGCAACACCAAAATAAAACTCACAAGACAACGCGTGTTGGAAATTTGTTATTGTTTAAAATTTATACATTTTTTTAACATCATTAATTCTTTTGATTTGCAGAAAACAAATATTTATCTACGATAATAAATTATCCAAATTCACTCAGCTAAATTAAGCCAAAGATAATTTTTTTATTCACTAGACATTCAAATGTCGAAAATTTACTTTCGGCTAAACAACACGGCCTTAAAGTCACATAATTACCCGCGAATAACAATTTTTTTTGCAAAATTTATATGTCGTTTTCTATTTGCTTTTGAGATTTTTGTGTAAAAATCTAAGATTTTTCCACGCAAATAGAATATGAAATCTAGTTTTGTAATTGTGCACAACATCTGTTCATATAAAAAAAAAAACATTTTAAAATAAAACAACAAGAAATGTTCTGAAAAATGTGTGAATCTTGATAAAAATCTAGATGCAGATTTTTGAATCTCGGATACATTTTTTTGAGTCTCAAGTCGCAAATAGATTATGAAATCTGAGATTTTTCCACTTTTCCCCTTTTCACCCCCTATTTCAGCTGTCAGTTTCACAAATCTGATTCTGAATCCCGTCCATAGAAAACGACATTAATTTGGCCGTACACATGCGGCTTAAGTTTCAAGAGCACGAGCACCTTAAAGGGGGGTGTGCAGTCACATAAATGGCTCAACGTTTATAAATCGGTGGAATGCTTTCACATTCATAAAGAGAATGGAATGAAATAAATTTTGTTATTTGAATTTAGAGAAATTGTAATTTAGAGAGCATAATTTTAGTCGTTGTTTTAGTACGAGCTATTATTTTTGTGTTTGTTTCTTATTCTTATTCAGACTAAACATTTTATTTTTTTAAATTCTATTTTGGATTGAGATTGAATCATACTATTATTTTGAACAACACATTTATCGATCGAATATATTATTATAAATAAAGTTTTGGCAAATTTCAAGTTATTAAAAACAACAGAGATTGGCGAATTATTTGCCAATGAAGGGAGCAGAGTAAAAAAAAATTGCGCATTCATGTGGTTATGGCTTCAGGTGGACGATATCATCTGGCCCGCCCTAGACAAAATCTCTAGCTACGCCCATGAGTAGGTACCTACATTTTCCAAATTTCTATATAAAAAGTCTTAAAAATTTAAGAAACTTGAACTCTAAGAACAAGTTCGTGCGACCCAGCCGTGCATTTTATTTTCTATGGTATATGAAACGTCCTTACAAAATTTTATCAGCCCACCACTTTTTTTCAAAGAGCAATTGGTACCTAACATTCTGATTCTTGCTCTTTAAGTAAAAGAATATTCATAAAGAGTGCAATAACTTTTTACATGATGGTCGGGACATTTTGGTATTAATTTTATTCGATCAGGTGTTAAAAATACCTCGAAATCATGTATTATTTTAGGAAAAATGTTTAATTACTTATACTATGATATGCAATCAAGCAAGTGCAACACAGAAAAACTCTTGTATTTACCCTTCCAGATGGAATACAAGGTGGCCCAATATCTCAAAAATTGAGCAAAATAATTTTCTTCATTAAACAGACATAATATGAAATATTTTAAAACTTAAATGTAACTCGTCAAACTTGACAAATAACAAAACCAAGGACAAAGGGCCTTGCAAACCCCTGCCGCCCAGAGACTCGCAATACGCATTGATACAGCAAAAACGACCCAGAAGATTTTCACCACATACTCTCCTTTGGAAGCTTTGGCTTTGATAGTCGATATAAACATGACAAAGGAAGATTACCTCAAAGTTCAGCGAGGTGCAAAATCAAGAGTAGCAAATTTATGCCTGGGCCATAATACTATTTAGTACCTAAAAAGTTGTCCCTTTGGACAGTGAATTTTGAAAAAAATATGGACATTTTTATAAATATATTTTCATATATTTTAGTTGACATAGAATGGTTATACTTTAATTTATTATAAAATAACATTTGCTCCGATATGTTTGGAATGATATTTCTATATTTATTACAGTTTAAACAGAAAGTGATCAAAACCAAACAACTGCGTTACTTTACTGCAAATTTCAGTTTTATTTGTAAAATCATATAGTTAAGCTATCTGATATTCCTATTTGAAACTATAGGAACAAAGTTAGTCTCCTATGAAGTTAAATCAAAGAAAAACTAATTTCAATTAATTAATTATTCTTAATAGTTTATTACCAAAAATCAGCTCTAAAAATTTAAATACCACTGCTTTACCAAGATAAACCAGAATGTTACCGTGATTTGTAAACAATTCGATCCAAAATTTGGGTTTCAAACTTGAAAAAGTAGGTAAATAATTTTAATTTTTTAACTCAATATAGTTTTTCTACAAGAAAAATAAAATTTAAAAAAAGGGACATTTTTTTTAGGCACCAAATAGTATTTTGCCCCATCATACAGTGGTATTGCACAAAGTTCACACAAAATTCCTGTGGACTTTTGGCCCATCTATTAAAAATTTATAACCAGCTAGGATTGCAAAATTTCATTATGAGGCTGAGTTCTCATATTCTAATTTTCTTCGCAATATCTCTCCAAAGCATTAAAGTGATCAAATATCTTTTAAATTCGAGTGAATTTTAGAAAATTACTTTAATAAGTATTCAAAATTGGAACAATCGTCAATTTTCGAAAGATTCTTCATTTAATGTTTAATTGGTGTCATGAAATTAGTCCAAGTGAAATAAGACCAACTTTCAAAAATTGGTTTGACTTCAATTTTCAACATTTATAAATATACAATTATTCAAAAGCTTTTTAAAACATTTGAATAAACATTGAAAACATCAAATGAGACTCCAAACTAATCGTCTTTTGAACAAAATGTTATTCTTCTTTGCTTTGTGCGAGTTTTCTAAAATTACTTCAATAAGCTTTAGAAACAAAACTCGAGTCAGTTAAGAAAAAAACAAACATAAAATTTTCAAAAAAAGAATTTTTTTGAAATTTTGTTTTTAGATGTTCATTAGTGAGTTTTACAAAATGGCGTACCAATTTTATTTTAAAACTTTTTTTCCAAAAAATTATTTATAAAAAATTAGTTTTTTAAAAAACGGCTCTAACGATTTTGAAATTTATTTTTCTAAAAATGCATCTTAATATATCAATCAAAACTGCATAATTGTTTTAGAGGCAATTTGATTTCAGATTTTATTTTACTTTAAAAAAAAAAAAAAAAAATTTATTCTTTTTTTATTTTTTTTGTACCTAAATATGTAGTGGGTTACATGCACGTAGGAAGGGGGGTCCCGAGTGGGCCAGACCCACCCTAGAAAATCCATGGCCCACCCTAGAAAAATCAACAGTACTACGGATCTTTTAGTCTGATATTAGCTCCCACTGACATTTTTTTTTCATAATATCGCTTGCTGAAAATTATAGGGTTGTACGTTGTACCTATGTATGTACATATGTTTATGTATATTGGTCTCAGCCAGCGATATGTAAATACCCCGTTCATATGAGCAGACTTAAAGGTCGGATTCTTTTATTTACCGACTTCCAAAAAGGAGGAGGTATTAAATTCGTCTGTATTTTTTTTTTTTTTTTTTTTTTATGTTTGTTACCGCATAACTTTGGACAGAGTGAATCATTTTCGATAATTCTTTTTGTATTGTAAAGCTAGTGGCTGCAATGTGGTCCCATTTCAATTTCGTTTGGTTTAAGCCATAGGAACTATTAGAAAAACCATAAAACACCGTTTTGAATCATGGAAGTCGGTTTTGTT
The DNA here is from genome assembly GCF_945859705.1 of Episyrphus balteatus. NCBI lineage: Eukaryota > Metazoa > Arthropoda > Insecta > Diptera > Syrphidae > Episyrphus > Episyrphus balteatus. The sequence goes on along the minus strand of NC_079134.1, from coordinate 56,043,220 downwards.
TTTTTGATAAAAATGATTATATTGTTCAATATACCTATTTATATTTTTCAATATACCTACATAATTCATTTTATTGATGATGAAAAAAATTGTTCGTGAATGGCAACACCAAAATAAAACTCACAAGACAACGCGTGTTGGAAATTTGTTATTGTTTAAAATTTATACATTTTTTTAACATCATTAATTCTTTTGATTTGCAGAAAACAAATATTTATCTACGATAATAAATTATCCAAATTCACTCAGCTAAATTAAGCCAAAGATAATTTTTTTATTCACTAGACATTCAAATGTCGAAAATTTACTTTCGGCTAAACAACACGGCCTTAAAGTCACATAATTACCCGCGAATAACAATTTTTTTTGCAAAATTTATATGTCGTTTTCTATTTGCTTTTGAGATTTTTGTGTAAAAATCTAAGATTTTTCCACGCAAATAGAATATGAAATCTAGTTTTGTAATTGTGCACAACATCTGTTCATATAAAAAAAAAAACATTTTAAAATAAAACAACAAGAAATGTTCTGAAAAATGTGTGAATCTTGATAAAAATCTAGATGCAGATTTTTGAATCTCGGATACATTTTTTTGAGTCTCAAGTCGCAAATAGATTATGAAATCTGAGATTTTTCCACTTTTCCCCTTTTCACCCCCTATTTCAGCTGTCAGTTTCACAAATCTGATTCTGAATCCCGTCCATAGAAAACGACATTAATTTGGCCGTACACATGCGGCTTAAGTTTCAAGAGCACGAGCACCTTAAAGGGGGGTGTGCAGTCACATAAATGGCTCAACGTTTATAAATCGGTGGAATGCTTTCACATTTATAAAGAGAATGGAATGAAATAAATTTTGTTATTTGAATTTAGAGAAATTGTAATTTAGAGAGCATAATTTTAGTCGTTGTTTTAGTACGAGCTATTATTTTTGTGTTTGTTTCTTATTCTTATTCAGACTAAACATTTTATTTTTTTAAATTCTATTTTGGATTGAGATTGAATCATACTATTATTTTGAACAACACATTTATCGATCGAATATATTATTATAAATAAAGTTTTGGCAAATTTCAAGTTATTAAAAACAACAGAGATTGGCGAATTATTTGCCAATGAAGGGAGCAGAGTAAAAAAAAATTGCGCATTCATGTGGTTATGGCTTCAGGTGGACGATATCATCTGGCCCGCCCTAGACAAAATCTCTAGCTACGCCCATGAGTAGGTACCTACATTTTCCAAATTTCTATATAAAAAGTCTTAAAAATTTAAGAAACTTGAACTCTAAGAACAAGTTCGTGCGACCCAGCCGTGCATTTTATTTTCTATGGTATATGAAACGTCCTTACAAAATTTTATCAGCCCACCACTTTTTTTCAAAGAGCAATTGGTACCTAACATTCTGATTCTTGCTCTTTAAGTAAAAGAATATTCATAAAGAGTGCAATAACTTTTTACATGATGGTCGGGACATTTTGGTATTAATTTTATTCGATCAGGTGTTAAAAATACCTCGAAATCATGTATTATTTTAGGAAAAATGTTTAATTACTTATACTATGATATGCAATCAAGCAAGTGCAACACAGAAAAACTCTTGTATTTACCCTTCCAGATGGAATACAAGGTGGCCCAATATCTCAAAAATTGAGCAAAATAATTTTCTTCATTAAACAGACATAATATGAAATATTTTAAAACTTAAATGTAACTCGTCAAACTTGACAAATAACAAAACCAAGGACAAAGGGCCTTGCAAACCCCTGCCGCCCAGAGACTCGCAATACGCATTGATACAGCAAAAACGACCCAGAAGATTTTCACCACATACTCTCCTTTGGAAGCTTTGGCTTTGATAGTCGATATAAACATGACAAAGGAAGATTACCTCAAAGTTCAGCGAGGTGCAAAATCAAGAGTAGCAAATTTATGCCTGGGCCATAATACTATTTAGTACCTAAAAAGTTGTCCCTTTGGACAGTGAATTTTGAAAAAAATATGGACATTTTTATAAATATATTTTCATATATTTTAGTTGACATAGAATGGTTATACTTTAATTTATTATAAAATAACATTTGCTCCGATATGTTTGGAATGATATTTCTATATTTATTACAGTTTAAACAGAAAGTGATCAAAACCAAACAACTGCGTTACTTTACTGCAAATTTCAGTTTTATTTGTAAAATCATATAGTTAAGCTATCTGATATTCCTATTTGAAACTATAGGAACAAAGTTAGTCTCCTATGAAGTTAAATCAAAGAAAAACTAATTTCAATTAATTAATTATTCTTAATAGTTTATTACCAAAAATCAGCTCTAAAAATTTAAATACCACTGCTTTACCAAGATAAACCACAATGTTACCGTGATTTGTAAACAATTCGATCCAAAATTTGGGTTTCAAACTTGAAAAAGTAGGTAAATAATTTTAATTTTTTAACTCAATATAGTTTTTCTACAAGAAAAATAAAATTTAAAAAAAGGGACATTTTTTTTAGGCACCAAATAGTATTTTGCCCCATCATACAGTGGTATTGCACAAAGTTCACACAAAATTCCTGTGGACTTTTGGCCCATCTATTAAAAATTTATAACCAGCTAGGATTGCAAAATTTCATTATGAGGCTGAGTTCTCATATTCTAATTTTCTTCGCAATATCTCTCCAAAGCATTAAAGTGATCAAATATCTTTTAAATTCGAGTGAATTTTAGAAAATTACTTTAATAAGTATTCAAAATTGGAACAATCGTCAATTTTCGAAAGATTCTTCATTTAATGTTTAATTGGTGTCATGAAATTAGTCCAAGTGAAATAAGACCAACTTTCAAAAATTGGTTTGACTTCAATTTTCAACATTTATAAATATACAATTATTCAAAAGCTTTTTAAAACATTTGAATAAACATTGAAAACATCAAATGAGACTCCAAACTAATCGTCTTTTGAACAAAATGTTATTCTTCTTTGCTTTGTGCGAGTTTTCTAAAATTACTTCAATAAGCTTTAGAAACAAAACTCGAGTCAGTTAAGAAAAAAACAAACATAAAATTTTCAAAAAAAGAATTTATAAAAAAAACTAAAAAATCAATAAACAAATATTGTTGAAAAAAAAAAATTAACGTTTCAACATTCTTTACAAATTAATATTCCTTAAGCACCTTCCACATCTTTTTCGACATTATGGAGTTCTGGCTCACTTTTTTGTGGGTTTCTGACACCCTTGGGTGGGTTGTAAGCAGCGTTACCACTTCCAAAAAAAAAGTCGAAGTAGATTTGAAGAGAAAATGAAAGTAGATTGAGTTAAACCGAAGTAGATTTCGAAATTACCTTTATTTATAAAAATCTATGTATTAAAAAATAATTCTATTAAATTCATATAAGTTTAATAATTTAATTAGTATAAAAAACAACAAACAACCAAAAATTTGACTTCATTCAAACTCTATATATATTTCTATACATTGTTTTATAACAGTTTTTAGCCAAATATTTGGTTTTCTGGAAAAAGAAGTAGATTTGGCTTTTTTTTTTTGTTAATTTGAAGTAAATTGGAACAGATATTTTAAAATGAAGTAGATTTCGATATTTTTGTGATGGTGCAAAGTAGGAAGTAGATTTTAAATTAATTGGAAAAAAAGAAGTAGATCTACTTCAATTGAAGTAAAGAGGTACCACTGGTTGTAAGTCCATAATTGATTTATGGACTTATAACCGACCCAAGTGAGTCAGTAGTCCATTATGGACTTTTGGCCCGTGGACTTATGACCCTGCACCGAAAACGAAATATGAATTCTCGAAACCAAAAACAACTTGACATAATAACGCTTCCGTTCTGTGCAAACTATTATGGGTAAACGGATGCAATTGACAGAACGGCTCAACTATAAAAGGCATGAGCTCGCGTAGGCTTATGTCAAAATGGCATGACTGAATTGTCGAACATACACAATATGAGGAGCGTTTTTAAAAAAACAAACGCAAAAAATGCGAAAATGAGATATTTGTATCGCCAGGCCCAGGCGCCTCCGCAAAGTTTGCCTGTAGTTGGAAAGACTAATCTTTCCTTAAATATTAAATATTATTATTGTATAAAGAAGACCCTACAAATCTGGAGGAACACAAGAACAAAAAAAAGCTTCATCAACTTCGAGCGAAGAAATTTCATGAAATAATGAACAAGCAAATCACCCATGGTTGGGTGGGTAAAGGCCACACTGCACTAACACTGGCAGTACTCTTGGGGTGTTGAACGTCCGTCCACGTCAAATTTTGAGTTTTGTTTTTAGTAAACCGGCCTGATTTATGTTTTTGGCTGCAGGTGACGTTTACTTCCGGGAACAAGATCTCCCTTTTCCCCTTTTTCTGGTGTTCCTCTTTCCTTATCAACTCTTCTTGTCTTTTATTCAAGACAAGTGTGGCTTTACAACATGGGAGTCGTCAACCACATGGAAAACCAACATAAAGAAAACGTAACGTTTTATACTTGGCTGGCGAGGGATGGCCCAAGAGCAGCAAACTAAGTAGCATCTATCGTTGTGGACTACCTACTTAAAAAAAACTTGAAGGAAGCCTGAGTTCTCAATCTGGACCAAAGTCAAAAAAACTGCGTCTATTTTCTGACTCATGTGCTTCTGAAAATAAAAACACGATTTTGATGATTGCACTTTTTTGGAAAAAAAAAAACAAAATGTTCATTAATATAACCCATTATTTTAAAATAAGAGGTTACAGCTACATGCCACCAGATGGTGTTTCTGGACGAGTGGAAAAGTAATTTAGGAAGAAAGAAGTCATCATTTCTCCTGAAGAATATTGCAACGTTCTTAAAAATCATGGAACCGTAAGAAAAATCGTGTGCGACTACAAGCTGGATTCAAAAAAACTTATAAAGTCAAAGTTGAAAAGGCGGGAAATAAAGTTGCATTATCAGTCAGTGAAACCTTCAGACTTCAGGGGTTCTCCTGTAACGGTTGCACATTTAAGAAGCCAGTTTTCAAGCGTGTCCAAAAACTGCTTTATTTTAGTGAATATTAATATTAGTTCATTTCAATGTATATATTCTTTAAAAAATAAGCTTTTGAATACTTATTTATCTATTTATTTATTTAAAAAAAAATAAACAAAAACCGGTATTTGTTTCGTTTTAAAAAAACGCAGTGTTTTCGTGTTAAAAATACGGACGAATCTTTCCAAATATTGAAATAGCAGTTAAGCCTGTCGATTCAAGAACTAACAACTCCTCATTTCTATTTTTTGAAAATTCGGCTTTGTATTCAAATGGTAAAGAAAAAACCTTCTCGTGAAAAATTTGAAAAAAGCATTTGTTGAGTTTTGAAAAAACGCTCCTCTTATTGGATAGCCATAATGCCCATATGCGGGATTCATTAACTTTCGTTATGCACATGCCGTGCTCTCTGAACCGCACGGCAAAAAGGCTATTGATTATGTCGAAAAAACAGGGTAATAAGGAACTAAGACGTTCACGGGTTTTTATTGCAGGAATCGTTCAATGGGTTATAAAAGAAGATAAAACCGCGGAGTGCTATTAAATGAGAGGGTGGAAACTGAAGATAGGGGTGCAAAAGCCCCCTTTTCGGTTTTTTTCAATATACCTCGTAAACCAAGCAAAATTTTGGTATATTGCACATTAAACTTTTTGTAGAAAATTAAATTTCCTATTGGAATAATGTTTTTTAAAAATTTAAAAACAAAATTTCCATACCAAAATAGTCGAAACAATCATAAAAAAAATATCAAAAAAATTGATTTTTTGAGTTTTTTTGCTTTTATACTTGTACATTTTTTTTTTGGGTTGAGATAGACATAAACGTTGCTCCAAAGAAAAAAAAGAAGATTAAATTTCCTTCAAAATGCTGTAGTCACTAGATTTTTTCATTGAAAATTAACCGAAGTATGGCCATTTTAATCTATCTTTTTTTCGCATTTTTAGTTTTACTCAAGTAAAACAGAAACATTTGAGGGGAAAGTAGGATAACTTAAGCACCAAGAACTGATAACGAGATTTTGTAGAGGGGTTAAATACAATCATTGTTCAATATGGGAGGGGGGTCAATGTCCCCTCGTTTTGGCGGGAGTTGCAATTTTCTAAAAAAAATACCTAAATTAAAAAAAAATTATTTAAAAACAACGGCAACACTTACAGTTTTGCTTGATACTTTTTTCAAACGAGTGATTCCGATAAAGAAAGTATTTTGTCTATTTTTCAATTTTCTCAAAAAGTAGAAGGCATAGGAACATTATGATTTTTATGATTTGATAAGAAATCAATTAAGGCAGTTTACTTTGCCGATGAATTTCGTATAGAAGTCCACAGTCTTTGTGAAAATTGTACTCAATGTGCTTTTTAAACTTTTTTTTCACAAGTTTTGACTTTGAAATCGGGTATTTCAAAAACAATTGATTAAAATAACTTAATTTTTAAATTAATATTAAGTTTATAATTCTAGCTTTTGAAAAAAGTATCAAATCAAAATTGTAAGTGTTGCCGTTGTTTTTCAATAATTTTTTTTTATTTTAAGTATTTTTTTAGAAAATTGCCCCTCCCGCCAAAACGGGGGGACATTGACCCCCCCTCCCATATTAAACAATGACTGTATTTAACCCCTCTACAAAATCTTGTTATCAGTTCTTGGTGCTTAAGTTATCCTACTTTAACCTCAAATGTTTCTGTTTTACTTGAGTAAAACTAAAAATGCGAAAGAAAGATTGATTAAAATGGCCAGGCCATACTTCGGTTAATTTTCAATGAAAAAATCTAGTGAGTACAGCATTTTGAAGGAAATTTAATCTTCTTTTTTTCTTTGGAGCAACGTTTATGTCTATCTCAACCCAAAAAAAAATGTACAAGTAAAAAAGCAAAAAAACTCAAAAAATCGATTTTTTTGATATTTTTTTTATGATTGTTTCGACTATTTTGGTATGGAAATTTTGTTTATCAATTTTTAAAAACATTATTCCAATAGGAAATTTAATTTTCTACAAAAAGTTTAATGTGCAATATATCAAAATTTTGCTTGGTTTACGAGGTATATTGAAAAAAACCAAAAAGGGGGCTTTTGCAGCCCTATCTTCAGTTTCCACCCTCTCATTTAATAGCACTCCGCGGTTTCATCTTCTTTTATAACCCATTGAACGATTCCTGCAATAAAAACCCGTGAACGTCTTAGTTCCTTTCTAAACTACATAATCAATAGCCTAATAAGTAAATTTCTCATGAAAGATTTAAATAAATTTTCACTTAATAAAAATGTGATAAACGAAAAGTGGATTAAAGAAAAATTGTTTTCAAAATATTTTTGAGTAATTAGACTTTTTACAAAAATGATGGAAAACAAAAATGTAAATTGTGGCAGAAGGCTATGCGCGCATATGTTCATTATGGCTACTCCTCATGTTTTCAGAAACAGGACGAAGCCGTTCGTTCGATTTTGACATAAGCCTTTGTTAGCTCATGCCTATTATAGTTGGGCACTAACTTTTGGATCACACTTTGGGGCTGTTCGAAACAAAAAAAGAAGTTATGAACTGTTCGTTTTCGACGTTTTTTGTACAGATCAGGAGATCTCGATGCAAGCGGAGGCCATTAACAAAACTTCAAGGATAACCCGAAGTACATACTCCGATTTTAGTACAATTTTGAGTACGATTGTGCGTCTTGAAGGGTATAGGGTTTGAATTAATTAAGGAAATCACCGAATCTACAACATTCAAAACCAATTTGAAGCTATTTTACTTGGAAAGGTTAACTTTGATAAAAATAAAAACAAAACCGACTTCCATGGATTCAAACTGGGATTTATGGTTACTAATAGATTCTACAATCAGAACTGGACGAAATAAAATGGGACCACACTGGTAGGCACCAGCTCTCGTATACAAAAAGAACTATCAAATTTGGTTTTACTCAGTCTGAAGTTATGAGGTAATATAACAAACATAAAAAAAAATACAGACGAATTGATAACCTCCTCCTTTTTGGAAGTCGGTAAATACTACCTATATAGAAGTTTATCACATCTCAACCTGTTCAATAAAAGATGGACAGACGTGCAATATCCTTACAGATACTTCATCACCACAGGCATTGTATACAAGATTTGTCATATAACACCAAAAGACATTTGTTATATTAATAATTTGCGATTAAACACGGATTATCTGCGTCCGTATTACACTCATATTTAAGGTGTTTCGAATTTCTTCTACATATTGCATACCAATTAGAAATGAAACAGTAGCAAGCAAGAGGCACAGAAACAAAAGTAGAAGCAGTGCAGACAGAAAGCGGAAGATTGCCGATTTTTATGAAAAGTTGGGTTTAGTTACTGACCAACCGAAGTAATAAGGAGGGGGAAATACAAACTAGGGAACACAATTCTGTTATCGTTGCAGAAATAGATAAATAACTGATTGAAAGATTCGCGAATTATTTAAAACTATTTCTACACTGAGGGAAAAAAAACAACTTAAAATCAACGAAAACCACGTTGATTTTTCGAATGATTTTGCGTTGACGACGAAAATTTTAAAATCAAAGTAGAACATCGTAAGTTTAAAGTGGTTTGCCGTTATAAAACATTTTTAAATCAAAGTTGCTTCAACTTTGAAAAAAAGCATAAATTTATTAAAAAAAAAAAGAAAAAACTGGCAGCCGCTGGGCATCGAACCTGCAACTCTTGGGTCACTAGGCGAATGCTTTACCACTGTGCTATCTCACTGTTGGAAATTAAAGTGGTAAAATGCTACAAAAGCTGAAGTCTGACAAAAATAAAAAAATTTCTTAAGTTGTTTCAATTTTAATTTAAAGATACTTCATGTTAGTTTTTTCAACATTAAATCAACGTTGAACATATTACATTTTACGTTGCGGTTTTTCCCTCTGATTGATTGATTGATGTTTGGGGTGTAATATTTACTGCGACCTGTAAGATCTATTGTACCCCCCTTTTAAGCTAAATGAGTTAGTACCTCATTTTATAGCTCATCCTCTAACCTAATTCCTTCCATGAAATTGATTATTTGGGGTATTTTCAAAGAGTGCAATTTATCCTCTTCGACTTGGTAGCGACCCATGTGTTTAAGTCTTTGGTGTATTAGTGCATTGCAACTACCCAGGATGTGGTCTGGTGTTTCTTCTTTTTCGCTACAGAATTTACATGTTGCACTATTTACTAAGCCCAAAATATGTAGGTGCCTTCTTAACTTACAGTGGCCCGTGAGCCGTGAGTAGAGCTGTAGCAAATAGTATGTATTCGTTACTAAAATGCGGGTATTAGCTTCAGTAACGAGTAACGAAACGTTACTTTCTAAACAGTATCGTTACTCGCATGTTTCGTCACTGGGTACTGAAGTAACGAAACATACGAGATACGAAACATACGAGTAACGACCCCATTCCAATTTCAATACTAAATCATCCGATATTTGAGATACGAAACGAAGTGATACACTCAATTTGGCGTATTTAGCATCTCGTATCGATATCGTTACCGTAGTCGGAATGCTAACTCCAGATAATTATCTGGAGTTTACTTTTGTCTCGATAAAAACAGTAGTTCCAAGGTATAGTTGAGTTATCGATAATAATTTATACAGAAATATCAAAAGACCCTTTTTAGTATTTTCTCTATGTGGCCGAAATACATATACCCATGCCGCAACCAATGTGTTTATGACCTTTTTGTTAATGGTCTTGAAATGTAGTTTAAGAATGTACAAAAGTGTTTTGGTTTTTGAAAAAAATTGTTAATTTTCAGTGCAAAATTTTCAACTGAAAAAAAAGCCGAGAAAACGAGGTTTGAAAATCACTGTCAATAGAAAAAAAAAATAAAAATTGTTAGACATGGTTGTATTGAAGTGTTAATATTCCGGGACCTGCGCGGTGTTCTTTTGAAATTAAAGTCTCTAAAGAATTGTGATAAGATTACTGAACGGATATAAACAAAAAATTACGAAAGTTTTGTCGAAAAAATCGAAAAAAATAAAAAAAATTTCCACGTTTGATTAAAAAAAAAATCGAAAAAAAATCAGTATAGCTACCTTCAAACTCTTATAACATGAGAACGCCGCAACTTAAATTAATGCTTATGGCTTTAAAACGTAGCTTACAAATTGTTTTTGTTTTTTTTTTTCAAAAAAAAAAATTTTTCACTCTTATACCAACGTACGAAAGATACTTAAAATACCAAACATACGAAACGTATCAAATAAATGAAATATACGAAAAGTACGAAACGTACGAAGCATGCGAAAGTAACGAAACATACCAAACATGCGAGACATACGAAACATACGAAATATACGAAAAATACGAAGCATACGAAAGTAACGAGTAACGATATTCTTGATGCGGGTACTAGTATCTAAAGTAACGTATACATGCGGGTACTCATTTTGTCGTTACTTGTACAGCCCTACCCGTGAGGAGCCCAGTGATTAACCTGAGATTGTTCCTACTTAGACTGATACATGATTTGAAACGCTCTCGGTTGTAGTTCCCGAGGAGCATTTTCGCTTGTCTCAGTTTTGGTAGTTCTGCCCAGTTTTTTGTTCTCCTGGACTCCTTGTCTAGTTTTATTTTATTTTTAATGACATTTTCTCCTATTCCGCAATACGGTTCGGGTCCCATTAAAGGGGAATTTGCTCCCGTTTTTGCTAAGGAGTCCGCCTCCTCGTTACCCTGGACACCAACGTGCCCAGGTACCCAGTGGAGAGTGACTTTGTTTATTTTGCCAAGTTCGTTAAGTTTTCCTATACACTCCAATACTAGCTTGGAGTTGATTTCGTAGGATTTAAGTGCTTTTAGGGCAGCTTGACTATCAGACATAATGGCAATGTTTTTATTCCGGTGATTTAATTCGAGGTTTATTTCTGCACATTTTACAATGGCATTTACCTCAGCTTGAAAGATACTTGGGGATTGACCCATAGGCACGGAGAGTTTGGTACTAGGCCCAAAGACGCCTGCCCCTGTACCTTCCGCTGTTCTCGACCCGTCTGTGTACCATTTGATGGTATTTTCTTTAAAAGAGTAGTTGATAGATTCACCTACCCAATCTTTTTTACTACTGAGATGTATATTGTAGTTTTTCACAAAGTTATAATTTGTGACCATTGCATCTCTTGGAAAGTCAAGGAAGTTTTCTTCTGAGGATCTGGACAGGAATTCTCTTTCTCTGTTGCCTATGCATTTTCCAGCCCCAGTTCCTTCCTTGGCAAATCTCATGATAGCTCCCTTAGCAGCACTTTCAATAGTAAGGTGAAGTGGAGTTAAATCAAGAATAACCTCCATTGCTGCTGTAGGGCATGTTCTCATAGCCCCGGTGATGCAGACACATGCGAGTCTTTGCACTTTATCTAGTGATTTCCTAGTTATTGCAAGATCAGTTCTTTTGTGCCAAGCCACCGCACCATAGGTAATTATAGGTCTTACCATCATAGTGTACATCCATCTTAGGATGTATGGTTTGCAGCCCCATGAATTGCTTGCTAATCTTTTGCAATTCATTAAGGCTTTCGTAGCTTTACCAGTGGTTATTTCTACGTGTTTGTTCCAGAGGAGTCTAGTGTGATACCTAGATACTTAACGGGGAAGAAGTCTTTTTTTGGTAAATGGTATAATTGTTGTCTTGGTAGGATTGATGTTAAGTCCTGCCGATAGACACCATTTCCGAATGTTTTTCAATCCTCCTTGAATAATATCGCAAAGAGTTTCTTCAAACTTTCCACTGGCTATTATTACTATATCATCGGCAAAACCGAGACATCGTATACCTAGGGAAGTTAGATTTTCTAGTAGTTCATCAACAACAATACTCCAAAGTAAGGGTGAAAGGACCCCCCCCTGAGGACAGCCTCTTGTTGTGATGATAGTTTGTACATTAAGACCTCAGCTGTTCTTGTGCTCAGCATTTCATTGATCCATCTCACTACATTGATAGGGACTTTTTTCCTTTCAAGAGCTTTGTTTACAGCGACATGAGAGGTGTTATCAAATGCTCCCTCTATGTCTAGAAAAGCACATAGGGCTGTTTCTTTTGCATCCAAAGCTCTTTGTATGGAATTTGTTAGCTCGAAAAGGGCAGTTTCCGTAGATTTGCCTGCCCTGTAAGCATGCTGGCGATGGTTAAGTGGCATATTTATTAAAACTTCTGATCTAATGAAGTTATCTATTACTTTCTCCAAAGTCTTAAGTAGAAATGATGTCAGGCTAATTGGCCTGAATGACTTTGGATGGGTGGTATCTTTTTTCCCAGTTTTGGGAATAAAAATTACTTGGGCTTGGTACATGCCCAAGTGCCATGCTACTACGAAGTATGCTAATAATGTACGGCATCAGGTCTTCCGCCCCTTTTTGAAGTAGAGCAGGGAAGATACCATCGACACCTGGTGACTTAAAAGGTTGAAAGGTGTTTATCGCCCAGTCAATTCTTTTGCCTGAACAGATAGCTGTAGCTAACTTCCAGTCTGTTTTGTTAGGTTTGAAAGTTGTACTTTCTATAACATTTCCTGTCATTGGAAGCGATCCTGGGAAGTGAGTGTTAAGTAGCAGAGTCGACATTTGTTCTTCATTTTCAGTAAAGCTACCATCATTGTATCTAAGCGCTAGCGACTTTATGGTTTTGTCTTTCGCTAGACCCTTGTGTAGTCTCGCTGCAACTGGAGTAGCGGTAATATTTTCACAAAAACTCACAAAACTATTTCTTTTTGCTTTTCTGATTTCTTTGTTGTAAATTGTCAACTCTGCCGTATAACCTTAACACTCCCCAGTTCTTTTTGCCTCATTAAACAGTTTACGTTCCTTTGATCTTTGTTTCGACAGATTTTTGCTCCACCAAGGAGCATCTTTCTGACTTTTGATTGCTTTAATAGGACAACTGAGTTCAAATGCCTCATTGATTGCTCCACTAAACTCATTAACCATATGGTCAAGTTCAAGGCAATGCCGTCTTTACCATAAGGGCACACGGGGCCCGTGCCCAGGGCCCCCATTCTCAGGGGGGGCCCGAAGGAACGAAAATTTCTCTCACACATTTATTCTCAAAACATTTTTGTCGGGCAGACCATCTACCAAAAAATTTTAGTTTTTATATGGCAACCAAATAAAGTTTTTTCTACACCTATACGGAAAATACAATATGTTTTCAAAATGAAAACAAATTATGTGGCGTTGTATGCGGACAAAAATTTAAATCCAAACGACCAAACCTAAATTAAATTTTCCAAAAAATAAGACAATAATGTTTGGGTACTGCCTAAAACAGAAATATTTCAACTTTTTTCAACTTTTTTAACCCTATTCCTGTTTGGGTACTCTGAAATTGTACATTTTTTCACAAAAAAGATGGCCGCGAGAGAGAAAAAAATTTCCCCTTCTTGCGAATTTCTGCCCAAAAAATTTCATCGATTTCATTTGTTCTTGTCGCACAACAAAGAAAACAAACTACAAACATGGTGGCGTGGATTTTTTTTTTGTTTTTTTTTTATTTATTTCGTTTTAGTGATATAATGCTCAAAACAAATTAATATTTTTTGAACAAAATAATAAAAAAAGTGTTTCAAAAATAAAACAAAGTTTTTTTTAATATTATTCATTTCTTTTTTTTTTAATTTGTGTTTACATTTTTTAATGAACAAAACAATGTACAAACATGGCGATGTGGCTATGTTTTGTGTTTTTATTTTTATTTTTTGTGTTTTAATGGTTAAGAAGTGATTTATTTTATAAATGATTTATGAGAAAATGAATAAAAAAAAGTGTTTGTAAAACAAAACAAAATGTTTTGATATTTTTCCTTTCTTTATTTTTTTTTCAATTGGTGTTGTTGTTTACATTTTTGTTGTTGTAGAAAAAGTAGCAGAAAATTTGTGCCAAAAGCGTTTGGGTACTTTTACACAATTTTTCTTTCTCTGAGAGAATTTCATCCCCACTCCTTAAAATTTGACAGGTTTCATATTTTTGTGCAAAAAGAACCCAAACAGACCTAATATTTTCAAAAAACAAGAAAACACTGTAGGTAAGATTATTTATTAATGATAAAAACAACGAAATCTCTTCCATTATCTTTTTCCTTAAATAATAATTTCGTTGGAAGTTCGCAAAACTGTCAAATTTGTAGTGCGTGTTAAAATCAGTGTAAAAATATGTGTAGATTCGTATTGAAAGACGAAAAAAGAATCAATTCGTTGGCAAAAAAACATCAATACATTTTCCGTTGGAAAACGTTTAAAAAAAACTATTGCCGGCTCATCGACGGTACATCAATGTTTTGATAATTTTTTTGTATAAACCTTTTTATGTCAAAATATTCATTAAAATCGGTTGTGGCGTTTACATTAAGAAATCGGTTCTATGGCAAGTAGTACCGTTAATAACGGTCCAAAAAATATTTTTCTTATTTCAAAAGTGCGTTCTTATTTGCAGCATTACATGTTTTTTTCAAAGCAAAATCCTAATCCGTTTTTGAGAAAATTGCAATATCTCGAAAACTTTATATTGGAGATATCCGTTAAGAAGGAGACATTAAAATAAAATAAAATAAAATAAAATAAAATAAAATAAAATAAAATAAAATAAAATAAAATAAAATAAAATAAAATAAAATAAAATAAAATAAAATAAAATAAAATAAAATAATAAAATAAAATAAAATAAAATAAAATAAAATAAATAAAATAAAATAAAATAAAATAAAATAAAATAAAATAAAATAAAATAAAATAAAATAAAATAAAATAAAATAAAATAAAATAAAATAAAATAAAATAAATTAAAATAAAATAAAATAAAATAAAATAAAATAAAATAAAATAAAATAAAATAAAATAAAATAAAATAAAATAAAATAAAATAAAATAAAATAAAATAAAATAAAATAAAATAAAATAAAATAAAATAAAATAAAATAAAATAAAATAAAATAAAATAAAATAAAATAAAATAAAATAAAATAAAATAAAATAAAATAAAATAAAATAAAATAAAATAAAATAAAATAAAATAAAATAAAATAAAATAAAATAAAATAAAATAAAATAAAATAAAATAAAATAAAATAAAATAAAATAAAATAAAATAAAATAAAATAAAATAAAATAAAATAAAATAAAATAAAATAAAATAAAATAAAATAAAATAAAATAAAATAAAATAAAATAAAATAAAATAAAATAAAATAAAATAAAATAAAATAAAATAAAATAAAATAAAATAAAATAAAATAAAATAAAATAAAATAAAATAAAATAAAATAAAATAAAATAAAATAAAATAAAATAAAATAAAATAAAAT